>NC_089581.1:165117121-165476458 GCF_019320115.1 Miscanthus floridulus | reverse complement strand
ATTGCTCATCTTCAGTTAATGACCTAGCACCTGCACCTAAGCATATTCTCAAGTTAGGCTAACCCCTAAACAATCAACGAGAACATTGCAACAACATACACTCAAGCAATTTGTATTTCAGCAAAATGAATACTATGTAGCGGTGCAGTAAACTAGCTATAACTGAGATTTATAAATCCAAATGATATGCAACAAGACAATCTGGAAAGCTTATAAAATTGTCTACAAACATTTTCAGACCTCAAAGCATGATTCAAACCTTTACCAGGTCGAATTCATCAATCAACAGAAGTCTATCCTCACAAGGCAGAGAATCAGCAAAAACTGCAACCTAACTTTAAACAGCTGTAGTTTCTAAACTACTAGGGCCAAATGCCCTCAAATTTTGACAGGAGCTAGCTACCTAATTTATCTACAACTCTTGTATTCAACTCATTCACAGAAAACCAAAATATCATGGGGAACTTTCAAAGTCCCCAGATCTGTCCAGAGGGACATAATGCAAACAATTAATTACTAACTTATGATATAAACACTTAATTGGACAAAACTAACTTTACTGATATATCACACATATCACAAGAACACCAGAAAGTAGAGGGTTCATCACCAAAATATTTCTTTTAATACCTTTCTTAATTTATTTAATTAATTAGAGGGAATAGTAAACATATATGAAAAGCTACACCATTAATTCTACAAAAATTACAGTAGACACTACATGGTCTAAGTAGGCTACCATAAAAATTTCACACCATTTGAGTAAGTACTATAGCCTACACAAAAATGGTAAGGCAGAATGGCTTAAAATGGCATAAATTAGGAGACCTTAGTGAAAAGTGTCAAGCAACTAGATTTCATATTTTTCCTAGCATCTATTAAGGTACCAAGATACTACCTACCAAGTTTCATGGCCATAGGATTCATAGATAATTTACAAAAATTCACACAAGTATCTACCAATGATAAAAGGAAAATCTATAACTCAAAAACTACACATGCAATGACCCTCAAATTTTAACCAGAGCTTCTACTATACAAGACTAGATTACCCACAAAATTTCATAATTTTTGGATCACAGAAACTCAAGATATGATTTAAACAAGTTTGCATGCATTCAAAAACACTTTTCAAGTTCCTATTTAATTCATCCAAAATTTCTACATAATGTGTTCAAGACATAATTTTCTTAAATACTAGACCTAACTGTGAGTCTAACAAAATTGGAAGTACTCAATTTGGAGCTACCAATTAGGAGTTACAAAATTTACAAAATAGCACTAAAAACTGGAATTTTTGAACTATCTTTTCTAACTCAGTCACTGACAAGCGGGGTCCGTCAGTCAGCCGGGCCCGCATGTAAGTGAAAGGAAAACAGAGCACAGCGGCTGCGACGGCGCGGGCATGGCGTAGCTCACCGGCGGCTACGTCTCCGGCGAAACCAGAGCCACCGTCGTGCTCACCACGACGAGCCGCACCCGTGGGTGCCTCGGGTTCGGTCTCTACCGGCCTCTACCTACAGCGACGACGTGCACGGCGGACTGGCGACGAGGCTGCGGTGGAACTCCGGCGACGGCGAGCCTACATTGCCCCACCCAAGCACGGTATGAGTTACACGGTTACATGGAGAAATCTATCCGAGAAGAAAAATGGGAAAGGGGAAGCCTCAAGTGCTCCAGCCATGGTGAGATCGATCTCCGGTGAGGTCGAGTCATGGCGGCGGCGGATTCGGCGAATGAGCCATCAACTCCGTTCGATAGGCTCTACTAGAGGGTGGACGAGGTAAAGGAGATGGTGGGGAATCTGTGGACGAGATGGAGTGAGTCGCGACGCGGTGGCGAGCGCGCGAGAGCTCGACGGAGCTCTTGCCAGAAATGGCGCACGGCCACTGGAGAAGAAGAAGTACGGCCTCTACCTTGACTTTATGGCTCCACGGTGAGGTGGACGAGGTAGAGGAGTACACGGCGGAGCTGTGGGTGAGAGCTTACTGACGGTGGTGCCACGGCGAGCCTGCTCGAGCGCGGCGGAGCAAGCAGCCGGCAAAGGCGTCGGCGCTGTGCTGCTGCGGCTGCGACGGAGAAGGAAGGAGAGTGAATGGGAGGGCAGAGAGCGTGCGGGCGTGCTCCACTTCAAGCCGGCCAGCGCGCGGTGCGGTCAGGCCAAGCCAGGCGCGTGGCGGCCACGCGGCGGCAACCTTCTGGCCGCGGTCGGCCATGACCGGCCTGAATTTTTCGATTCAGGTTACTACAGTACCGACTGACATGCGATATTTGGTGGTGATTAACTCCTAAACCGTGCTGATCTAGATCATGTAGTAGTTAACAAAGATGGAGATCTACATGTGGGCTACAACTTTCACAATTGGAGCTCGAGCTGGTTCGGCTTGGTTTGTGAGATACAATGCTCCAAACATCGACACATGAAACTGAAAACCGGTTTCAGACTTAGAAAATTTTCAGAGTTTCAACATAGATCTCAAAACTGACTTGTGGACCATTTTTGAACATGTTGTGCACATTTTCATGAGATGGCCATAAAATAACTTTTGTTCCTTATATAATTCTCTACAATCTTTGCTTTAGGGTTGCTCAGACATGCAAACATCCTAAGCCACACTTTTTAAACTAGTCAAACAAAGGAGCTCTAGGGGTCCAAATTGGTCAACCATGACTTGAAAACCTAATTAGGCAAAGTGATCAACATGAACATTGTTCCAAAAGACATTCTATGTGTAACTAAGTTACTTACAAGCATTTCTAGCCACACCATACATTGGTCACACAAGAGTCAAGCAAGATATATACTGAAACAATGAAAAACACAAGAAATGTTGCAATTGTTTCATAGTCATGTTTCACATGTTTCATGATCTTGTTGTATAGTATTAACTAATCTTGTTTCACTAAGTGAGTGGCACATGTTGCACTCAAGTGTTGCACACTTTACATTTCATAAAAGAGACAACACACATGAAATATATAACATGTTGCAATGTTTCGAAATCATGTTTCATGTGATATAAGTTCACGAATGGATGCATGATGCTCATGTTCATGAAATGCAGTGCAAATGTGAAAGCTAAACACCAGGGGTGTTACAGCCCTCCCCCCTTATAAAAATCTCAGTCCCGAGATTTGAAAAGCGTACCATTGTTGATAGAATTCCTTATAACCATCCCTCAAATAGTCTTCCCTTTCCCACGTTGCATCGCGTTCACTACCCTGATTGCTCCACATGACTTTATAGAACTTGACTACCCGACTCCGAGTCACTCGCTCACGAGTGTCAATCACTCGAACCGGCTTTTCTTCAAAGGTCAAATCCGATTTTAACTCGATATCCCCCAATGGAACTCTCTCTTCAGGGACGCGAAGACATTTCTTCAATTGGGATACATGAAAGACATTGAAGATAGCACTCATCTCAGGAGGTAATTGAATCTTGTACGCCACTTTACCACTTTGTCCAATGATTTCAAATGGACCAACATATCTCGGCGCAAGCTTTCGCTTCACACCAAAGCGTTGGACACTCTTCATAGGTGAGACTTTCAGATAAACGAAGTCTCCAACCTCGAATTCAATAGGTTTTCTACGTCGATCAGCATAACTTTTCTGCCTAGCTTGAGCTACGGCCATGTGGGTTTGGATAGTACGGACTTGTTCTTCGGCTTCTTGAACGAAATCAATTCCATAATATCTCCTTTCACCGGCTTCTACCCAGTTCAACAGGGTTCTACACTTCCGGCCATACAAAGCTTCAAACGGTGCCATCTTTATGCTCTCTTGATAACTATTATTGTACGAGAATTCAGCTAGGGGTAACCATTTTTCCCATGAGCCCTTAGCCGAGATGACACAAGCTCTCAACATATCTTCTAAGATTTGATTCACCCGTTCAGTTTGCCCATTGGTTTGCGGATGATAGGCAGAACTTCTTACGAGCTTAGTCCCTAATAATCCGTGTAAGTGCTCCCAAAAGCGAGCAGTGAACTGTGGTCCTCTATCTGAGACAATAGTACGAGGGATCCCATGAAGTCGGACTATCTGGTTGAAGTACAACTCCGCATAGTCGGTTGGACGAAAGTCTATGCGGACCGGAATGAAGTGTGCCGACTTGGTCAGTCGGTCCACAATTACCCAAATTGAGTTAAAATTCCTCTGAGTGGTAGGGAGTCCAACTATAAAATCCATACTTATCTCTTCCCATTTCCAACCTGGAATAGAGAGTGGCTGAAGTAATCCAGCTTTCATGTGTACCGCCTTGACCCGACAACAAGTGTCACACCTAGCCACATAAGCGGCTATCTCTTTCTTCATTTTGGTCCACCAAAATCGAGGCTTTAAATCATGATACATTTTACTACTACCAGGATGAATAGATAGTTTAGAGGAATGAGCTTCGGATATGATTTGGTTTCTAAGCTCTCTATCCTTCGGAACTACCAACCTATCCTTGAACCATAACACGCCTTCCTCATCTACTCGAAAATGTTTGGTTTCTTGCTCTTTCATCTTGCGCTTGATGTGAAACACACCTGCATCTGTCTTCTGTAGCTCGATAATTCGACTCTGTAGAGTACAACTGACAGTGATGTTGTGCAGGACTGCAGGATGAAGGAGCTTTGACAAATGGACATCACTCTCAATCAACGAGTGGCAATGAGACTTTCTGCTTAAGGCATCCGCGACGACGTTTGCCTTGCCAGGGTGATAGTGCACTTGAAGGTTATAATCCTTGATCAACTCGAGCCATCTTCTCTGACGCATATTTAACTCTGGTTGAGTGAAGATGTACTTGAGACTTTTGTGATCAGTGTAGATGTTGCACACATTGCCAAGTAGATAATGTCTCCAGGCCTTCAAAGCATGAACAACTGCAGCGAGTTCCAAGTCATGCGTTGGATAATTCACTTCATGCTTCCGAAGTTGGCGAGAGGTATAAGCGATGACTCTACCCTCTTGCATAAGAACACCTCCTAACCCAATACCTGATGCATCACAGAACACATCAAAAGGTTTCTCGATATCCGGTTGCGCCAAAACCGGAGCCGATGTTAGAAGAGTTCGCAGGGTATGGAAAGCCGCATCACACTCAGGAGTCCAGACAAACTTCATGTCTTTTTGCAGCAATCGAGTCATAGGCTTGGCTATTTTAGAGAAATCCGGGATGAAGCGACGATAATAGCCAGCCAACCCCAGAAAACTCCGAACCTCGTGCACCGAGATGGGAGCCTTCCAGTTCAATACTTCTTGCACCTTGGTGGGATCAACCATAATTCCACCATCGGACAACACGTGTCCAAGAAAAGGTACCTCACGAAGCCAAAATTCACATTTGCTGAACTTTACATACAGCTGGTGTTCTCGCAATCTAGTAAGAACCACCCGCAAATGTTCAACATGATCTTCTTCATTCTCAGAATAGACCAGGATATCATCTATAAATACCACCACAAATTTGTCCAACTCAGGCATAAACACTGAATTCATCAGATACATAAAATGTGCGGGGGCATTGGTCAATCCAAAAGACATAACCAGGTACTCATATAGACCATATCTTGTAGAGAATGCGAGTTTTTGGGACATCCTCAGGCCGAATTTTGATTTGATGATACCCAGATCTCAAATCAATCTTGGAAAAGACTTTTGCTTTAGACAACTGATCAAACAAGATATCTATACGTGGCAGAGGGTACTTATTCTTGATTGTAACTGCATTCAAGGGGTCTATAATCTACACACATGCATAGAGATTGATCCTTCTTCTTCACAAAGATGGCTGGGCACCCCCACGGAGATGAACTAGGGCGGATAAGGCCTTTCTTTAGCAGTTCATTCAACTGGGTCTTAAGTTCAGCTAGTTCATTGGGAGGCATTCTATATGGCCTTCTAGAGATGGGAGCTGTACCAGGAAGCAACTCTATCTTGAATTCTACTTCTCGATCCGGGGGCAATCCAGGCAAATCATCGGGGAAAACATCCGGAAAGTCACACACGACAGGGATATCTGCCAGAGACTTTGCTTGCACCGCATTGGTCAGTGCAAGAAAGATTGATGTCCCTTGGGTAACTGTACTAGAAAACCCTCCCTGATTGCTCGGATCTCTGAGCATAACTACCCTAGTCGATGTATCGATAAGCACTCCATGACGGCTCATCCAGTTCATTCCCAATATCACATCGATACCTAGCCCCGGTAAAATTACCAGATCAACCTGATAACTTCGCCCCTCTATCACAAATTGTACATCCCCAACTACCAGCTTGGTTGGGATAATACCACTGGCAGCCCTAATACAATAACCCTCACCCTCAACTAGTATATGTTTTCTGCATAAACTTGGATGCAAATGATGGACTAATGAAGGAATGCGAAGCACCTGAATCAAATAGTACAACTGCGGGGTGTTGGTCAATCAGAAACTTACCGGCAGTCACTACCTCACCTGAAGGAATCTCAGTAATATTAGTGTGGTTCACTTGTCCTTGACGGCCACCCTGGTAATTATTCTTCTTAGGGTAAGGGCATTCCCTTGCCCAGTGGCCTGTCTTGTTGCAGTTCCAGCACGGCATGTTGCTTGGTGGAGCCCTGGAACTGCCCTGACTGGTAGTGCCCTTGGGAAGAGCAACTGTAAATGCCTTGCGAAACCCAGTCTTGGCGGGATTCTTCTTCTGTGGGGGGTGAAACTTGGCGGCTGATGCTGGAGGACGGAATGGAGCCCTTTGTGCGACGGGAGCCTTAGATTGTGAGGCACCCGCCTCATAGGCCCTCTTACGACTTTTTGAAGCAGCATACACAGCATTGTTGTTCTCTTGCGATAAAGCATCACTCACAAACTCATTAAAATGAGCGCACTTGCAATTTCCCATGGTCTTCATCAGTTTGGGGCTAAGTCCCCGCTTGAAGCTTGCAATCTTCTTGGCATCTGTGTCCACAAACTCGGTAGCATACCTTGCAAGGTTGTTGAAAGCTTGCAGGTATTCGTTCAGGCTCTTGTTTCCCTGAGTCAGCTTCATGAACTCTGTATGTTTGATCGCCATAAGACCAGGAGGAATGTAATTTCCCCTGAAAGCAGACTTGAACTGATCCCATGTGATTTGGGCATTAGCAGGCATAGTGGACCGATGATGACTCCACCAAATGCCAGCAGGCCCATGAAGTTGGTGCGATGCGTACTCAGTTTTTAGCACCTCAGTCAAGCGGAGCAGACGGAACTTCTGCTCGAGAGTATTCAACCACTCATCAGCTTGTAGAGGCTCCTCAGCCTCCTTGAAGATTGGGGGTTTCGTGTCAAGGAAATCCTTGAAATCACTGTATTGATTTGGATCCGGTCCTTGGCGTGGACCACGGCCATCACGATTCGCAATCGTACGGAGGGCCTCGGCCATAGTGCGCTGTCCTTCCGCAAGCATTGCTATTAGTTCCGTTGGTGTGGGTGGTGGTGGCGGAAGATCATCATCATCACTCGCACCGGCTGGAACGAGTACGAGGCATCTGCACAATGCGCAACCAGTAATTATTGATGATGTCAGCACATTGGAGAGGAACATTTAATCAGTGCCAAACTGTATTTACTGACGAGAATGAAACTTCATACAATAAACAGAGGCAATAATTCATTCTCCAATCACCACATCATCAAGTAGATTACTAGCGCCATATGCAGTGCATTCCAACATGACAAGTTTTAAACTTCACCATACGTTACGCATCCCGAAAGGGAGCGAATTAAAGTACATTACCAGTATGACTGCAAAAGCTTAACTCGTGAGACTTGCTAACGAACTACTCGTCGAAGTGATTACTGTCCACATTGGAGACACCTTGGACTTCTTCTGGGTATTCCTCTCCTTCTAACTTCTTGCCGAGAGATTTCACTTTATACTTGGGATAAGCAATTATAAGGGAGGGAGTAATGCAATATGAATGTCATGAGTGAATATGATGCATGCTCGTTCCGTACGTCCTCACAAACCTAAGAAAATTTAAGCTTTAGCGGACTATACGGTGGCATACATACGTTCTCTCAATTAGCGGTAACTAGTCGATCTACACGGTGCGTTGTTAGCGTACCTGCAGAAAAACTTCATTGCAGCCCAACCCAACAAGATATAATGCTAATTACACAAGTAGTACTAAGATACTCTCCATATATACATCCCCCGATATATATACTTCGGATATCCAAAGCTACCCGACAAATGTACCCACAATTAAGTACTTTCATATATACATGTATGCAACATGTAAATACTCCAGTAACCACAACTAGCTCTCCCCTAGACCGACGGTTGGACGGTCATGCTCTCGCAACTCACACTTACCTTAGCGTAGAGGCAATTGATCCATACATTACCATTCAAACGAATGGCATCCATGCAATATCACGCCGCATGGACGACGAAATAGAAACAATCAATTCCCCCAGTTAGTAATTATATATAAGCCACCTAGAAGTCCTTAAGTGGGCTATAAGGGATGTGATCACCAGTATACCATAAAAATTTTGATTTTTGAACACTTATATATAATTATAAGTTTGAAAACCTATTTTTACAACAAAAGCTTTTGTTTTAAATAGCCGTAAGACATGTTTAATGTTGAATCTAGCTCTGATACCAGCTGTCACAGGAACCGACCAATTTATAAGAGCACAAGTACAAAAACAATCGCCGAAACGATCAAATTCTCGAACTTGAGCCCATATAAACCCGGTAGTCAACCAAAATCTCGAAGGATTTCAAACCAACTTGCATACAACCAAGATCACAGTAATCCAACATAACATATCGTACGTTACAACATTTCGCAGATGTTCGCAAGTAGATTACATCATCACAGAGTCATTGTTATTACAAAACAAGTCTTATAAAACATGCAGGAAGCAAATAGTTTAACTCACACACCGAGTTCAAATACACATACTGGTTCGCTGATCATAGACCACAAAAGCATTCAGATAAGAGAAAGGAGATCATGCCCATGATCTAGTCCTCATCACCCGCCGGGTGGAGACAATACTTGCAGAATCCCTGATATAGGAAGGTCATCTGCAACAAGAGGGAATAAACCCTGAGTACGGGAATGTACTCAGCTAGACTTACCCGTCGAAAACCAAACAAATGACACCAAGGATTATGCATAGCTTAATGTAGTGGAGCTGGCTGACACTTTCTTTTTGCAGAAAAGCATAAGTAATAATGATCAACTCTTAACCTGAACTAGCAGTGAACTTTTTAGCCATTAACCTGTCATCTATATTAGCACCTGTACTAAGCAATCATTTTATTAGGGTGCAAACATTAATAACCATATCAGGTATTCATTGTGGCAACCTTATCATCATCCATTTAACCATATCGTTAAATTAATTGAATCTACGTTGCCGCTGCTCAGTCAAGTTCTCACTATCCGGGAGAGACGGCGATTCGAATCGATTCCTATCCAGCTGGAGGGGTATTCCTAAACACAAACCCTGCTTCCCCCGTCAGGGTCGCAACAAGTCACCTTTGGTACGATTCAGGAGTCGCGAGTCCGAATCAGATCGACATTCTCAGAGAACCACTCTGCCAAGGTTGTTCGGGACTCTAACCCGCCTTGGACTTATGCCAATGGCTCTCCGCACATCCTTACTACCTCCAGAATGTCGCCACTGCTCGCGTTCCCCGGCCTGAGTCGAGCTACTAGGCTTCGCGGTCGGAACGACTTATCCGGCCAGCTAAGTGTTAGGCTACGTTCAACATGACATGAGGACGTACAGCGTATCGGTCCTTAAACGACTCAGACGGAGTCACTATGTTCAAACCTACACAAGACCCCGCCCGGTCTTAATTCATTATTCACATGGTTCTTTTCCACGATAGCAAATATAGCCAACCGTGATCCACCTCATCCTAAAGCTCGCAGGTGACAGGAAATCACCTGACTTCTACCGCACTAAGCATGGCTAAGCATTTAACCCATTCCTGAACTTAAATAGGATTCCTAGTGCGATATCTAGGACAAGGAAGGATATATAATGCAGCAATTGGTTCCAACCAATTCCTATACTTAATGCATCATCAACAATAAAAGATACTCAATGTATTTGTGAAAACATAGGAGGCTTAATATGCTCCTGGGGCTTGCCTTTCAGGAACGAGGAAGGCTGGTGGTCAGGGCACTCGGGCAATTCCTCCGCGGCGACTGCTTCGTCGGCTTCCTGCACCTCGGGTTCCTCCTCCTGGTTGGCTCCCTCGAACTCTAGCAACATCACTCCCTCCGGCACACCTATTGCATGAATGCGCAAGATAAATATCATGGATGCACATGTACGAATGTCGGGGATGCTCGGGGAATGCACATGTTCGCTGTAGTTTGCAGATTCCAACTTAAGCCCTATTCAAATCACTTTCACTTACCACGTTTATACAACCTAAGGTATAATTGCTCATCTTCCGTTAATGACCTAGCACCTGCACCTAAGCATATTCTTAAGTTAGGCTAACCCCTAAACAATCAACGAGAACCTTGCAACAACATACATTCAAGCATTTGTATTTCAGCAACATGAATACTATATAGCGGTGCAGTAAACTAGTCATAACTGAAGATTTATAAATCCAAATGATATGCAACAAGACAATCTGGAAAGCTTATAAAATTGTCTACAATACATTTTCAGACCTCAAAGCATGATTCAAACCTTTACCAGGTTGAATTCATCAATCAACAGAAGTCTGTCCTCACAAGGCAGAGAATCAGCAAAAACTGCAACCTAACTTTAAACAGCTGTAGTTTCTAAACTACTAGGCCAAATGCCCTCAAATTTTGACAGGAGCTAGCTACCTAATTTATCTACAACTCTTGTATTCAACTCATTCACAGAAAACCAAAATATCATGGGGAACTTTCAAAGTCCCCAGATCTGTCCCGAGGGACATAATGCAAACAATTAATTACTAACTTATGATATAAACACTTAATTGGACAAAACTAACTTTACTGATATATCACACATATCACAAGAACACCAGAAAGTAGGGGTTCATCACCAAAACATTTCTTTTAATACCATTTCTTAATTTATTTAATTAATTAGGGGAAATAGTAAACATATATGAAAACTGACACCATTAATTCTACAAAAATTACAGTAGACACTACATGCTTTAAGTAGACTACCATAAAAATTTCACACCATTTGAGTAAGTATAACAATCTACACAAAAATGGTAAGGCAGAATGGCTTAAAATGGCATAATTAGGAAACCTTAGTGAAAAGTGTCAAGCAACAGATTTCATATTTTTCCTACCATCTATAAGGTACCAAGATACTACCTACCAAGTTTCATGGCCATAGGATTCATAGATAATTTACAAAAATTCACACAAGTATCTACCAATGATAAAAGGAAAATCTATAACATCAAAAACTACACATGCAATGACCATCAAATTTTAACCAGAGCTTCTACCTATACAATACTAGCTTACCCACAAAATTTCATAATTTTTGGATCACAGAAACTCAAGATATGATTTAAACAAGTTTGCATGCATTCAAAAACACTTTTCAAGTTCCTATTTAATTCATCCAAAATTTCTACATAATGTGTTCAAGACATAATTTTCTTAAATACTAGACCTAACTATGAGTCTAACAAAATTGGAAGTACTCAATTTGGAGCTACCAATTAGGAGTTACAAAATTTACAAAATAGCACTAAAAACTGGAATTTTTGAACTATCTTTTCTAACTCAGTCACTGACAAGCGGGGTCCGTCAGTCAGCCGGGCCCGCATGTAAGTGAAAGGAAAACAGAGCACAGCTGGCTGCGACGGCGCGGGCATGGCATAGCTCACCGGCGGCTACGTCTCCGGCTGAAACCAGAGCCACCGTCGTGCTCACCACGACGAGCCGCACCCGTGGGTGCCTCGGGTTCGGTCTCTACCGGCCTCTACCTACAGCGACGACGTGCACGGCGGACGGCGACGAGGCTGCGGTGGAACTCCGGACGACGGCGAGCCTACATTGCCCCACCCAAGCACGGTATGAGTTACACTGGTTACATGGAGAAACTATCCGAGAAGAAAAATGGGAAAGGGGAAGCCTCAAGTGCTCCAGCCACGGTGAGCTCGATCTCCGGTGAGGTCGAGTCATGGCGGCGGCGGATTCGGCGAATGAGCCATCAACTCCGTTCGATAGGCTCTACTAGAGGGTGGACGAGGTAAAGGAGATGGTGGGGAATCTGTGGACGAGATGGAGTGAGTCGCGACGCGGTGGCGAGCGCGCGAGAGCTCGACGGAGCTCTTGCCGGAAATGGCGCACGGCCATGGAGAAGAAGAAGCACGGACCTCTACCTTGACTTTACGGCTCCACAGTGAGGTGGACGAGGCAGAGGAGTACACGGTGGAGCTGTGGGTGAGAGATTGCTGATGGTGGTGCCACGGCGAGCCTGCTCGAGCGCGGCGGAGCAAGCAGCCGGCAAAGGCGTCGGCGCTGTGCTGCTGCGGCTGCGACGGAGAAGGAAGGAGAGTGAATGGGAGGGCAGAGAGCGTGCGGGCGTGCTCCACTTCAAGCCGGCCAGCGTGCGGCGTGGTCAGGCCAAGCCAGGCGCGTGGCGGCCACGCAGCGGCAACCTTCTGGCCGCGGTCGGCCATGACCGGCCTGAATTTTTCGATTCAGGTTACTACAGTACCGACTGACATGCGATATTTGGTGGTGATTAACTCCTAAACCGTGCTGATCTAGATCATGTCGTAGTTAACAAAGATGGAGATCTACATGTGGGCTACAACTTTCACAATTGGAGCTCGAGCTGGTTCGGCTTGGTTTGTGAGATACAATGCTCCAAACATCGACACATGAAACTGAAAACCGGTTTCAGACTTAGAAAATTTTAGAGTTTCAACATAGATCTCAAAACTAACTTGTGGACCATTTTTGAACATGTTGTGCACATTTTCATGAGATGGCCCTAAAATAACTTTTGTTCCTTATATAATTCTCTACAACTTTTCTTTAGGTTGCTCAGACATGCAAACATCCTAAGCTACACTTTTTTAAACAGTCAAACACAGGAGCTCTAGGGGTCCAAATCGGTCAACCATGACTTGAAAACCTAATTTGTTAAAGTGACCAACATGAACGATGTTCCAAAAGACATTCTATGTGTAACTAAGTTACTTACAAGCATTTTTAGCCATACCATGCATTGGTCACACAAGAGTCAAGCAAGATATATACTGAAACAATGAAAAACACAAGAAATGTTGCAAATGTTTCACAGTCATGTTTCACATGTTTCATGATCTTGTTGTATAGTATTAACGAATCTTGTTTCACTAAGTGAGTGGCACATGTTGCACTCAAGTGTTGCACACTTTACATTTCATAAAAGAGACAACACACATGAAATATATAACATGTTGCAATGTTTCGAAATCATGTTTCATGTGATATAAGTTCACGAATGGATGCATGATGCTCATGTTCATGAAATGCAGTGCAAATGTGAAAGCTAAACACCAGGGGTGTTACAACTTAACTCAGATGGCGGAATTCCGACCGGTACGAGTAGATCGTTACAAGACCAACACGGTAAAAACATGAACCATGATCAGAGACTCATCTACAACCGCGCATATCTCCATACGCACTCATCCGAACCTATAACGATGCAATAACGTCTCTGATACCAATGTAGGGTTATGAGGATGCTACGCTAGCCAGAAAACCAAAATTTCAACCTCATAAACCAAGATCTACTGCTAGTTATAGATCATGGGATTACCACTAGACGCGTAGGTGCAGCGGAAGCAACTCGATGTAGTCAAACGCATCATAGCAGTGCCGTGCAGTTGCGAGGTTGTCCGTCCATCCATCCCCTTCGTATGGTTCGTCCTTGTGCTCCAGATGCAGCACCTCCGAGGTATCCACATGTATAGGGAGGAAGTGTTGCGCCTCCGGACTGCTAGGTCCACGAGGAGCAGCAGGTGTGGGCGTAGGATGGGAGGCGGTGGCTGCCAAAAGGCGTGGATTAATTTGCCTCGTTGCCTCACCCCACATATTTATAGGAGTCCCTAATGAGCTCCCGAGTTGGAGGCCCATTAGTAACCCTAAGCCTTGTCTAATTCAGATCCAATCTGAACTAGGCTTCCAGCCCCTTAAGCGTGCGACCCTATGGGTTCATGCACACATAGACATGGCCCGAGTACTCCTACTCAGCCATTAGTTGATAGTGGCCTCTAGCAATGCATGTCAACTCCTATGCATATGCAAAGATCATATCAGACAAACCACCACAAAACCACATACTTGTTATTCCCTTGCCACACGATATTTGGTCCAACTCATAGGTTAACACTTAACCCAAGCACGGCCATGCATTTCTTGATCTAATCATTAGAGTGATCCAGTGATACCTCTCTCATATATAGAGAGGGGCAAATTCCATCTTGAATGTCTATGTCTCAAAGTATGTTTCCCAATAAACCCAAAAACTACCTTTATAACTACCCTGTTACGGAGTAGCGTTTGATAGTCCCTGAGTAGGTCATTTTATATCTTGAATACATACAACAATCTCAGGTCTAAGGACATAACGTACATGATGTGAATAGAGATAATAACGACATCTCACGTTGGGTCAGTCCAGCCCCATGTCATACATGTGCCCACATTATTAGTTTGACATCTCTATGTCTATGACTTGTGAAACATAGTCATCAACTAATAATATGCTGATCCATTATTCATGTGTGTTCACACACGAACTCTGACCAGGGACAACATTAGAATAACCATTCAAGTAAAAGAGTTTCACAAACAATTCACATAATTGCTAATCAATACAGGTTGTCTTTAATGGAGATTCAATGAACTCATAATATATCATGGATACAAGATAATATAATCATCTCTAGGGCATACTCCTAACAACATGCAGGTGGAGCAGCTAAAAGCCCGACATCGAGAGATCGAGGAAGCATGACTCTAGCTCGAGCAGGAATACGCGAAGCTCGATTAGGAGATCGAGCACTACGGAGACGGTGGGTGCGCGCATGTCATGGCCCACAACGTGAACCAGAGGATCATCGCGGATGATGAAGCCCTCCCTCGCTTCGCTCGAGCAAGCTAAAACATCACCATTGTGGTGGCCTTGCTCCATGGTCTTCTAGAGGCCACGATGCCCAAGGATCATCGAGCTCACCATGAGATTTGCACGTTGCTCGAGTCTGCGGTGGTGTAGCAGGCAGAAAGCTCATTGTCTCATCGACACAAGCTCAACACTAGCCAACACATGCCCTTGGAGCACCCCAGCATGGACGCGTTAGTCCACCAGGAGCCACAAGGTGGTAGACAGCGCACCGCAGTCCTGGTGCTTCAGCGTCTCGGCCACAACCGTGATGCATGAAACACCCTCGATGCCCACAAGCGTACCTACAATGACTCAAGAGAGGGAGCTAGCCACGGCTATCACCCTCATCGTGGTGGACGCTACGATAGCGGCGAGGACCAAAGCCTGAGCCCCAGCCTGCTGGGGCCTTAGGCCTTTGTCCGACACATCCTCAACGCTGCCTTCCCGTCAAGGTACCGACCACCAACCAACATACCAAAATACTCTTGAGAAACAAACCCTAGACTATGGCTCGAGGATTCTTGGCTTGCATGCCAAGCCGATGGAGCGGATAATGATGATTTCATTATCCGCAACCTTCCATTATTCTTGGCCGATTTGGCACGAACATGGTTGGAACACCTTCTACCCAACAGAATCCAAAGTTGGGTGGACCTAAAGGAGATCTTTGTGGGGAACTTCTAGGGCATGTACAAGTGCCCTAGGAACCCATGGGATCTCAAGAACTACCGATAGAAGACCTAGGAAACCCTTCGTGGGTACATCTAGTGCTTCTCCTGGTAGTGCAATGAGCTACCTAACGTTGTTGACATCAACGTTATAGGAGCCTATGAGTCCCTGGTTCATAAGCTAGGACATAAGGGTGACAGTCATGATGTCCTTCCCCCTCAGTGAGGTCATCCAAAACTAGGATGCCACGGGGAGAATCATGAAGTGGGCACTCGAGCTAATGAATCAGGGCATTACATATGCCTCCTAGATGGCCATCAAGTCCTAGGTGTTAGCTAATTTCATCGCAGAGTGGACCGAGATCCAAATGCCATTAGCGATCATCGACCAGGAGTACTGGACGATGCACTTCGATGGATCATTGATGAAGAAAGGTGTCGGTGAGGGGCTAGTCTTTGTTTTGCCTCTTGAGGTACGCATGAGGTACATGGTTCGCCTCCATTCCCCCTCCTCCAACAATGTGGCCAAATATGAGGCGCTCATCAATGGCCTACGCATTGCCATCAAGTTGGATATTTGACACCTTAATGTCTGGGGTGACTCCTAGATGGTCGTCGACCAAGTCATGAAGGAGTCAAGCTGCCACAATGCCAAGATGGCTGCATACTATCGAGAAGTCTACCTGCTGGAGGATAGTTCGATGGCCTCGAGCTTAACCACATTCTAAAGCATCTCAATGAGGTAGCCGACACGCTAGTGAAAGGTCCTAATGGCTAGACGGGGGGTGAATAGCCTATTAAAATTTTCTACAACAATCGGTTAGACAATTATGAGGCGAAGCAAGTGTTGTGCTAGCCTACTAAAAATGCAAGCCACCTACCACAATTCTAGTTCCTATAGTTTCCAACCACACAATGGCTATGTACTATACTAAGTTAGTGTGCTCTCAAAGGCTAACTAAAAAGCCACACTAACCAAACTAACAAGCTCTCACAACTAGCCACACTAAAGAGCTTGATAACTAGTTTACGGTAATGTAAAGAGAGTGAGCAAGATGGTTATACCGCCGAGTCAAGGAATGAACCAATCACTCACAAGAATGAATACCAATGAAGATCAATCACCTCAGAATCAAATGTTGACACAATGATTTTTTACTGAGGTTCACTTGCTTGCTGGCAAATTAGTCCTCATTGTGGCGATTCACTCACTTGGAGGTTCACGCGCTAATTGGTATCACACGCCAAACCCTCAATAGGATGCCGCACAACCAATACAAGATGAGGATCACACAAGCCATGAGCAATTCACTAGAGTACCTTTTGGCTCTCCACTGGGGAAAGGTCAAGAATCCCTCACAATCACCATGATCAGAGCCGGAGATAATCACCAACCTCCACTCAATGATCCTCATTGCTCCAAGCCATCTAGGTGATGGCAACCACCAAGAGTAACAAGCAAATCCCATAGTGAAACATGAACACCAAGTGCCTCTAGATGCAAACACTCAAGCAATGCACTTGGATTCACTCCCAATCTCATAAAGATGTTGAATCAATGATGGAGATGAGTGGGAGGGCTTTGGCTAAGCTCACAAGGTTGCTATGGCAATGCAAATGGCTAAGAGAGTGAGCTAGAGCCGGCCATGGGGCTTAAATAGAAGCCCCCATGAAATAGAGTCGTTGTACCCCTTCACTGGGTACTTCTTGGGGTGACCGAACGCTCCAGTCAGATCGACTGGACGCACATTGCCAGTGTCTGGTCAATGGATGGCTGCAACATCATCCCTCTCTTCAAATACTAAGCGCCCGATCCCAACGGTCAAGTGATGACCGAACGTAGCATAGTGCCACAACTGGACGTAGGACCCCAGCATTCGGTCACTTCCAGTAAGGTTCTAGCTATGACTAGACGCATTAGTTTGATCATGACCGGACGCAGGACCCTAATGTTCGGTCATTTCTAGTAAGCCTCCACTCGTGACCGGACGCGTCCAGTCATGCCCGACCGAACTCACCCTGCCTCTAGTCACAAAGTGACCTAGCATCCAATGCACTCTACGGGCAGACACTCCGCCAGTGAAGTTTCTTACCCTTGCTCAAATGTGCCAACCACCAAGTGTATCACCTTATGAATATGTGTTAGCATGTTTTCACAAACATTTTCAAGGGTGTTAGCACTTCACTAGATCCTAAAATGTATATGCAATGAGTTAGAGCATCTGGTTGCACTTTGATAACCACATTTTGATATGAGTTTCACCCATCTTAATAGTATGGCTATCAAACCTAAACGTGATCACACTCACTAAGTGTCTTGATCACTGAAACAAAATGGCTCCTACCATTTATACCTTTGCCTTGAGCCTTTTGTTTTTCTCTTTCTTCTTTTCAAGTGCAAGCACTTTATCATCACCATGGCATCACCGTCATCATGTCATGATCTTCATTTGCTTCGCCACTTGGAATGTGTGACCTATTTGATGAACACTTTGATAAACTAGGTTGGCACTTAGGGTTTCATCAATTCACCAAAACCAAACTAGAGCTTTCAGCTAGCAAAAGCGGCCTCTGGCCGAGCGCCAATGCCGACGGGTGTCTTTGCTAGTGATTAGCATAAGCCCTCGGTTCGCTATGAGGAGCCAGAACAAGCCAGTGATGGGACGTCAGCCCTAGGCTCTAGGGCTAACCAACCGTCGGCTCTATCTAACCCCAAAGTCATGGAGCTTGAAGAAGACCCAGCGACAGAGCCCAACCCTCTGGTCGACTGGAGGATGCTCTACCTCGACTACCTCCTCCATGAGGTGCTGTTGACGGATAAGATAGAGGCTTGATAGCTCACACGTCATGCCAAGTCCTTTGTCCTTATGGGGGACGAACTCTACAAACAAAGCCACACCGAGATCCTGCAGCGCTGCTCCCCATTGAACAGGGGAAGCATTTGTTGAGCGATATCTACGGTGGGGTCTATGGTCACCACGCTGTGCCTAGAACCCTGGTCAGAAATTTGTTCCGACAAGGCTTCTACTGGTCGACCACAGTAGCCAACACTGAGCAAATTATGCACACCTGCGAAGGGTGTTAGTACTACGCTCAGCAGACTCACCTACTGGCCCAAGTGCTCTAGTTGATCCCCATCACATGGTCGTTCATGGTCTGGGGGCTCAATCTATTTGAACCTCTCAAAAGGATGCCTGGGGGCTACACCCACTTGCTTATCACCTTAGACAAGTTTACAAAGTGGATATAGGCTTGGCCAATCTCCGCGATCAAATCCGAGCAAGCTGTGCTATTCTTCCTCGACATCATCCATCGTTTTGGAGTCCCAAACTCCATCATCACAGACAATGACACATAGTTCACCAGAAAGAAGTGCCACTGATTCTGTGATGAATACCACATCCAGGTCGATTGGGCCACCATGGCGCATCCCCGCACGAATGGGCAGGTCGAGCGTGCAAACGGCATGGTCCTATAGGGCCTCAAGCCTAGGATCTTTAACCAATTGAAGGAGGTTTGGTGGATGATGGGTCACCGAGCTCCCTGTGGTGCTTTGGAGCCTAAGGACGACCCCCAGCCAGGCCATCGGCTACACGCCATTCTTCATGGTCTATGGCTCTAAGGCAATCCTCCTGACCAACCTCGACTATGGAGTGGCAAGGGTCATGGCATACGACAAACTAGGAGCCTAGGCATCCCTCGAGGATGCCATGGACTAGCTAGATGAAGCTTGTGACATTGCCCTCCTCCGCTCATCCAAGTACCAGCAAGCGTTGTGACGGTACCACAGCCATCGAGTGCGGGGTCAGGCCTTCAACATTGGAGATCTGATCCTTTGCCTCGTCCAGAGCAATAAGGACCGCCACAAGCTCTCCCCACTGTAGGAGGGACCATACGTCATCGCGGAGATGCTTTGGCTAGGCACCTACAAGCTTAAGACCATCAACAGCGAGGTCTTCGCCAATGCCTAGAACATCGAATAGCTATGTCGCTTTTACCCTTAATAAACGAACACTTTCTCTTATCAGTTTCGCTATCAAACTCCCCAACCTTTAGTGACATCCGACCCCAGCAACGGTGAGTGGTTGGGCCTCACTCGGGGGCTAATAAGAGCATATCTATTCGGTAGATAGTCTCTATGTCCGACCCTTGCTCACAATTAAGACCCAAAAGCAAAGTTTGTGGAAACAAACACTGAGTAAAACTGGTCGGACTGCGAGGAACCTACGCCTTGGTGGCTATGACGCCTTTGCTCACCCACATAATCAGAGTTTTTTTCCACACCCTGGGCTTTTTGGCCTTAGCTACTAAAAGAATTGGTACACATTTAAGAGTCTGTCCGCCTAGCAAACATTCTCTGTGCCTGACCCCCTTTCATGTTAAGACCTAGGAGCTAGGGATGCGGGAAAAAGCTCTGAGTATAACTGGTCGTACTACGAGAAACCTATGCCCCAACGGCTATGGCGCCTTTGCTCACCAGTGTGATCAGAATTTGCTGACCCACACCTCGAGCTTTATGACCTTAACGATGGAAAGGGTTAGAGTGCACTAACCTTTTTATACAAAAAGGGGAGAAGGGCTAAAAAGTTGTTTTGCTATAACAAAATTTAAGTGCTTATCCATTTATTATAAGTTCTTCGCCTGGCTTATCTGCCTAACTAAATTCTTGCACGGGATGTTCTCATCCTCTATCTTCATAGGAAAATCTTGTCTTAGCAGGTAACACAAGTCGATCAGATGGCTTGACCACCATCAAGAAAAGGGTAGGGAGCAGTATGTGGGTTATGCCGACCCCATCGTGAACGACAGACCTGGATCCTGCTCGATCATATCCGATAAGAGCTCCCCAAACCCATCACTCTTACCATCGAGGTACATCCTATACCCAAGTCGCTCGAATGGCTCAAAGCCGATGCCGAGAGACGGGTCACCCTTGCTTTACGTGCATTAATTTCACTACCAAGCTCCTGACCCCAACAATGGCAGGGGGCCGGGCTTCGCTTAGGGGCTAGCAAGAGTGTCTATTCAGTAGATGTTCTTTATACCTTACCCCTCCTTATGTTAAAAAACTAAAGGCAGGGTGTGCAAAAACAAACTCTGAGTAAACCTAGTCGGACCGCTAGAAACCTATGCCCCAACGGCTGTGGCATCTTCGCTCACCAGCATGATCAGAGTCTTTGTCCCCATACCTCGAGCATTAGCCTCTACCTTCTCGGGAAGGGTTCAGAGGGGTCCACCTATGGAATCTCCATCGAGGAGAGGCCGATAGGTCACCTAGGTCGATCGGATGGCTCGGGCCACTACCGAGAGACGGGTATAGAAAATTGGGATGCCCCATGCAAGTTACGCCGGCTCCATCATGAACATTGGACGCGGACCCCACATGGACATATCCGGTAAGAGCTCCTCAAACCCATCACTTGAGCCATCAAGGAACTTTACTGATTGCCACCTTTCTTTTTCATTGCATGACCATTCATTCATCCATTCTCATGCATGCATTCATACATTCATTCATCCCATACGTCCAAGCATTGCATATGCAATTGCTGCATCACAACGCTTCGTGCCATGTCATGAAGCGGTAGTCATCTCATTTGTTTTGAGCGGTGACTGACCGAGGTTCGAAGGCTATCCCATGAAGGGCTTGAGGCCACCTCATGTCAAACAGAGCTAAGGGAGAAAAACTGAGATGAGCCCTAGTAGCCTTGCCCAACCCTGCATAGATGCGGACAGGGACATCTTGACCTTTCTTGTTTGATTCTAACCTCAAGCCAAGCCCACATAATCTCCATCGAGGGGAGGCCGGTGGGCCACCTGAGTCACTCTCTAGAGTGACACAGGCATCTGCCAGGAGGCAGGTTAAGGAGCAGTGCAATGCCACATCAAGGCTATGCTGACCCCATCAGCGGATGATGGATTCAGATTCCACTCGAACATGTCCGTTAGCGAGCTCACCGAGCATAACACTTGAGCCATCGAGGCAAGTGTCGTTAGCTCAGCCCCTCCGGTTGTGAAATCGTGGATGGGGTGATGCATGAAAGCTGGTCGACCCGTACCAAGCCCCATGGGGCTCGGGGGCTTGAGCCACCCAACCCTAAAATCAGGAGACTAGGGTTCGAAGGCTGGCCTAAGGAGGGCGTGAGGCCGCCTCGCGTTGAACAAGAGCCAAGGGAGAAAATGCAGATGAGCCCCAGCTGCCTTTGCCCAACCCACCTAGAAGCGAACCGGGTCATCTCAACCTTCTCGTTGGATCCTAACCTCTAGCCGAGACCACAGAATCTCCATCGAGGAGAGGCCATGGGGCCACCTGAGTCGCCCTCTAGAATGGCTCGGGCTTCTGCTAGAAGGTGGGTTAAGGAGTAGTGGGATGTTAGATTCCACTCGAATATGCCCATTAGCAAGCTCACCAAAGCACGTCACTTGAGCCATCGAGGCAAGTGACATTAGCTCAATCCCTTGGTTGCTGAAACCACGGACGGGACAACAATTACAAGGACAAGCCGACCTCGACTGGTCCCTTGCTATGCATGGGGGCTTGAGGAAAGTTGGACTCGCAAGCAGACCGAACACGCGGTCGCAGAATAATGGCCAAAAACCTAGGAGGGGGTACGTGCAAAAACAAGAGATGTTTTCTCCTACTGATTTCGCTATGCTCTCCTCAATCTTTAGTGACATTCGACCCTAGCAAACCGCAAGGGATTAGATCTCACTTGAGGGCTGATAAGGGCATAAATACACCCTTTCTAAAATAGTCATCACGCCCGACCACTTCCTCACACATGAACCCCTTTTCGCACACAAAAAGGGAGAAAAAACAAATTCAATCAAACGAAATGAAATGACGAGTTTATTTTTATGATACACAGGGGTCATCACTTGTCCGCTAATTACAATAATGATCATTTGACTAATCTAACTAACTAGCCCCTTTGGGGGAGAACTATGTCTTCTATCCTGTCCGCTAGGTCCTACGAAAGGGGAGCCACCACCGTCTCTATCTCCTCTAGCTCGTGGGCTTCGTAGCTAGGCATGAAGCTGAGGCTCATTGTCTCTAGGTCGATACTATCCTTGTAATGAGAACGAGCAATTGTGAAGGATTGATTGACTCTGGCATGAAGGGTGATCCTCTTGAGCTGGCACACCCACACCGTGATCTCGATGGCACAGGCCATGAGAGAACTGGTCCCCTCCGGCCAAACCACCTCTAGGTCATCGCAGACCACTCTGAGGGTGGCACTCAGGATACTGAGCTCATCACTCTCCGCTTGAAGGTTCCTCCTCACCTCGGCGAGGTCCATGGCCAGCCCAACAGAGACGTCCTCGACCTTTAGCCTCTAGGTCACCATGGTTCCAAGCTTGGCCTAGAGGGAGCGAACCTTCTACTGCGCATCGTTGTGCTCTCGGAGGGCCTGGTCATGCTCCTCACAGGCCATGCCATGCTTCAAGTAGAGCCTCTCCATGGTTTGGAGCAGCTTGTCCCACTCCTTGTGTAGTCAGGTGACCGCCGCGGCATCCAGACTCGCCCTCCTCTCTAGGGCCGTGAGCTTCTCCTCGGCTCCTAGCTTTAGCTCTCGCTCCTTCTCAACCTTGGCTAGAAGGTCAAGGATTCGCTAATGGGTCTCAGTATCCTTCTAGAGCAGCTCATCCTGCTCCCTCCTGACCTTGGCGGCTGCCTCATCGTCCTTCCATGATCTCACCGATAAGGCCTCAAATGCCCTCTTGGCCTCATCTACATGCCAATGGGCCTCGACCACCAGCAATCGGAGACTGTCCGCCTCCTCGGCAAGGGGAGTCAGCTCGGCTACCCTCTGCTAGGTGGCAACAAACTAGGCGCTCACCTCCCCACACAGCAGCGCCTGCTCACTGAGGCCATCCTAGTTTTCCTTCTACTCATGAAGGAACCAAGACTTCCCTCGACTGCGAGCAATAAGGGACTAAAAGGAGATGATAGTCAGAACACAAAACTACATAAAGAAAGAAAAGGGCGATGTAACAGAACCGACCAAATCATAAGAACGTAAGTACAAAAACAATCACTGAAGCGATCAAATTCCTGTACTTAAGCTCCCATAATCCCGGTAGTCCGGAAATCACGAAGGATTTCAACCAACTCTTGACATACAAACCAAGATCATAGTGATTCAACACACCACATCATCTGTTACAACATTTCACAAGTAGCATTCGGATTACATCCATCAGAGTTGAAATAGAATATTACAAACCAAGTTTGAGTGTGCGGAAGCAACATAGTTTAGTACAAAATATCATGATTTTCAAATACATTGCCAAGTCTGAGTCATGTCCCACAAAAACATTATCAGGTGCAAGAACTAGTAGAGCCCGCGCCCAACGGTCTAGTCTTCATCCCCAGCTAGGAGAAGGCAGTACTTGCAGCAACCAAAGTAGAACTGGTCATCTGCAACAGGTGGGAGATAAACCCTGAGTACGAGAAGGTACTCAGCTAGACTTACCTGACAAAATCAGAAATCAAGGACACCAAGGATCATGCAAGGCTTTTCAGGTGGGCTAGCTAGACACAGTTGCATAAAAGAGCTTAAGATTATAGTAACCAATTTAAACTTAGCATCAAGCTTATCATTATTTACCTGTCCACTAGATTAGCACCTGTACTAGAGCACTCACTTATTAGGAGCAAACAATATTAACCATAGCAGGTATAATAAGGCTGTCATCATTATATCATCATTTCCGAACCATTAAGTTATTAAGTGTATCTACATTGGACATAAGCTCATCAAGTTCTCACTAACCAAGAGAGACGGTGACTCAAATCGAATTACAACTTAGCTGAGGGGGTATTCCTAACTCTCACCCTAGCATACTTAGCAAGAGTAGCCATGGGTTACCTTTGGTACAACTCAGGAACCAAATTCGTGGGTTCGATCAGCGCCAGCGCTCTCAGGGATTACCCTTCTACCAGGACGATCAGGACTTTTAAATCACCTACCCTTGGACTCACGCCTATGGCTCCCTTCTGAGGCATACTTTATACTTATCGACTCCTGGCCTGAGTTGAGCTACTCGGCTTCATGGTCGGTCTCCAGACCCGGCCAACTAAGAGAGAGGCATGCATTCAACATGAATAGGAAAGGCTCCAAGAATCAGTCCTTAAGCGACGCAGACGGAGTCACTGCAAACCGGCAAGCCTCCATCCGGTCTTCATTTCAAATTAAGACTGGTTCTTTTCCACGATAGCAAATATAGCCAACCGTGCCACATGTATATTCCTATATCTCACAGGTGACAGGAAATCACCTGACTTCTACCGTGTTTAAGCAGGGCTAAGCACTACTTGAGCTTGAGCTACATAGGATTCAGGGTAACAATATCTGGACAAGGATCGGATAACAAATGCAGCAAGTGTTTGCATCCAATACCTAAACTTAATGCAACAATATATGTAATAATAATACTGTAACTGAATTTTGGAAATTAGGAGGCGTAATATGCTCTGGGGCTTGCCTTTCACAAAGTTGCAAGGACGGTGATCTGGGCACTCAATGGCGACCTCGTCTGGCACTTCTCCTGAAGGCTGCTCCTCGTGAATCTCCGGCGTCGGCTGCTGCTGCTCACTCAGTTCCTCGAATTCCAGTAGGGTTACTCCTTCCGGTACACCTATTGCATGCCAATGCACGAGATGAATATCATGGATGCATAAGGAATGACATGATGCTCATGATGAATGAATTACAGTGAGTGTTTACGAAAGCATCACTGGACACTCGTTTACCGAGTAATTAGCTCTATTCAAATCACTTTAAGCATGTATCTACTTAACTTAAAGACAAGATCAACTTACCTAACTTGCATAACCTAAGATAAAGATGCTCATCTTCAGTTAAAGGCCTAACACCTAGGAACATTACCACCACTTAGAAATAATAAAGGTATACATAATTTAACATTTAAGTTTCATATGCATACAAGTAGTCCCTTAATTAAATCACAACTAAAGTTCTACAATTCCAAATGACTTGCATGAGGACATTCTGGAAAGCTTATGAAATTCTCTACAAAACATTTGTAAACACCAAAGCATGATTCTTATGTTAACCAAATCAATTTCCAGCAAACCTAGAATCTGTCCAGAATGACAGGGTTACTAACTTAATTATTTAATGATTGTTCAAAAGTATACTTTGATCAAACCAAGTTTACCAACTTGTTTTGCATACCTAAGAAACATCAGAAAGTATAGTGCCAACTTCTAAATAAATTATTTAATATCCTTTTCCAATTTATTTAGTTAATTAGGTGATTTAAGCAATATATAGTAAAACTATTTATAAAAATCTACAAAAATTACAGTAGCTATCTCATGCTGTACATAGACCATCATAAAAATTTCAAAGCCATAGGACAAACATTACTTGCTGTATCCAAAATAACAGATGACATGTCTAATTTGAGCTTAATTAAGAAACCCTAATGAAAAGTGTCAAGCAACAGATTTCACATTTTTCCTAACATCATTCTAGCATAAGAACCTTACTCACCAAATTTTACTCATACTGGATCTATAGAAAAATTATGAAAATTCACACAAGATCCATCCATTGCAGTTGCCCATTGACTTCATCAGTTTTGGGGAAAGTCCCCTCTTGAAGCTAGCTATTCTCTTGGCGTCAGTATCGATGAACTCAGGAGCATATCTTGCCAGGTTGTTGAATGCCTAGAGGTACTCATTGAGACTCTTATTGCCTTGGGTGAGCTTCATAAACTCAGTATGCTTAATGGCCATAAGACCAGGAGGGATAAAGTGTCCCCTGAAGGCTACCTGGAACTGGTTCCAAACGATCTCAACGTTAGCAGGGAAGGTGGTCCTGTGATGGGTCCACCAGATGCCTGCAGGGCCTTGGAGCTGGTGTCCTGCATACGTAGCCTTCATGCCTTCAGTCAAACGGAGCAATCCAAATCTTTGCTCTATCGTGCTCAACCATTCATCCGCTTGTAAGGGTTCTTCTGCCTCATGAAAGATAGGAGGCTTTGTGTCCATGAAGTCCTTAAAGCTGCTGTACTGGTTCGGCTCGGGTCCCTGGCGGACATGCCGATCCTCACGGTTAGCCATCTAGCGCATAGCCTCAGCTAGCATGCGCTGACTTTCCACAACTATCTACATTAGCTCAGCTAGTGTGGGCGGTGGCGGAGGTGGTTGTTCCTCATTTCCCATGCCACGACCGCGACGAAGGTTATGAGCCATCTGCAAAAGGTATAGCCAATGAGCACTGACGATGTGGAAATTTTTGTAGATAAACTATATAATTATGCCAAACTGAGTCCATTGGAGGGAATGCATTTAATAATCAACAGAAGCACAATCATTCATCATAATCACCCAACTCATCAAGCGCATCAATTGACATATAAATGCGATGAACTTAACCAACAACGAGATCCATAGACCGCAAAGGCGAAATTCATCAAAAGCTCACATACGTGGAGCATAATACGTTCGATAGGTTACATCCAAGCCATAGTGGTTCCAACTTACATCAAGGGTAACATAGGGTTTGATATTACATCCCAACGATTAACTTGCTACAACGCTACTCGTTCATGCATGAGGATCAACAAAAGACTAGATCTAGCGCATTAGCTCAGTAGTAAGCTAAACTACGCATCGTCCTCGGAGTCAGTGTCGAAGATCTCTCCTCCATCTTCATCACTAGGAGGCTCTAACTCCTCATCTTCCTCCTCATCAGGCGGAGCGTCCTTAGGTCCATTGACCTCCATGTCATCATCACCTTCAGCCATGATGACACCAGAACCCATCTCATCCTCATCATCAGGTGGCAGGAGAGGGTGAAGTTGATTGTGTAACAGGTGGACCTCCTCATGGAGATTGTCATTGTACTCTTCAGCAACTGCCACTTGCTGCTCTAGCTCCATCTGTCGCGCTCTCAACACATTCTCTTCGTGCCAGGCTTCATTCCATTGGTTCATCACGTGAGTCAACATGCGTTCACAGTTGCGGTGAGCAACTATCAACCTTTGAACCTCAAGGGTCTCTTGGTCCCTTTCCTGTGTTACTTGCTCCAAACGGTGCTGCACTGTAGTCCTTTCAGCAGTCACCTAGGCTAGCTCTGCCCTCAGCCTTTCCACCTCAGTAGGCTCAGGACAGGGCTCATGAGGAGCCAAACAGTGACGAGGCGCCCTGCCTCCAGCGGACTTGCGAGCGGTGAGTTTCGTGCGCACCATCTGTAGCAAAAAGTTACAACGTAAGGGGAGAATCATTTAAGGGATATGAAATTTAATTTGTCGGGACAATCAAATTTTTAAGGGAAGGAATAATGCAAGAAATGCCATATATGCTTGAACATGATGCATGCACGATCCGTACATCCTCACAAACCTAAAAAAATTTAAAGGCTAGCGAAATATACGGTGGCATACATACGTTCTCTCATACACAGTAGCTAGTCGATCTACAACAATACGTTGTTAGTGTACCTGTAGAAAAATTCATTTCAGCCCAATAATTTCCCAAAAAGCATAGAAAACAAGTAGTAAACTAAATACCTTCATACATACATCCCCTGATGCATATACTCTAGTATCACAGCTACCCGTCAGAGATACCCATAATTAAGTACTCTCATAGATACATGATCAAACATGTAAGTATGCGAGCAACCACAACTACTCTCCCCTAGACCGACGGTTGGACGGTCATGCTCTCACAACTCCCTACTTACCAGAGCGTAGAGGTATTTTGATCCATACATTACCACCCAAGCGGATGGCATCCATACAATAGCACGCAGTATGGACGACGAAACAGAAACAAGCAGGAACCCCCAAATTAGTACTTTAATAAGCCACCTAAGAGTTCTTATTTGGGCATAAGGGATATGACCACTGGCAATACTTAGTATTTAATTTAGGATTTTCACAAATACTTTTGTTTTAAATACACAAATGACATGTTTAGTGTCAAACCTTGCTCTGATGCTAGCTATAACAGAACCGACCAAATCATAAGAACGTAAGTACAAAAACAATCACCAAAGCGATCAAATTCCTGTACTTAAGCTCCCATAATCCCGGTAGTCCGGAAATCACGAAGGATTTCAACCAACTCTCGACATACAAACCAAGATCGTAGTGATTCAACACAACACATCATCTGTTACAACATTTCACAAGTAGCATTCGGATTACATCCATCAGAGTTGAAATAGAATATTACAAACCAAGTTTGAGTGTGCGGAAGCAACATAGTTTAGTACAAAACATCATGATTTTCAAATACATTGCCAAGTCTGAGTCATGTCCCACAAAAGCATTATCAGGTGCAAGAACTAGTAGAGCCCGCGCCCAACGGTCTAGTCTTCATCCCCAGCTAGGAGAAGGCAGTACTTGCAGCAACCAAAGTAGAACTGGTCATCTGCAACAGGTGGGAGATAAACCTTGAGTACGAGAAGGTACTCAGCTAGACTTACCCGACAAAATCAGAAATCAAGGACACCAAGGATCATGCAAGGCTTTTCAGGTGGGCTAGCTAGACACAGTTGCATAAAAGAGCTTAAGATTATAGTAACCAATTTAAACTTAGCATCAAGCTTATCATTATTTACCTGTCCACTAGATTAGCACCTATACTAGAGCACTCACTTATTAGGAGCAAACAATATTAACCATAGCAGGTATAATAAGGCTGTCATCATTATATCATTATTTCCGAACCATTAAGTTATTAAGTGTATCTACATTGGAGATAAGCCCGTCAAGTTCTCACTAACCGGGAGAGACGGCGACTTGAATCGAATTACAACTCAGCTGAGGGGGTATTCCTAACTCTCACCCAGGCATACTTAGCAAAAGTAGCCGTGGGTTACCTTTGGTACAACTTAGGAACCAAATTCACGGGTTCAATCAGCGCCAGCGCTCTTAGGGATTACCCTTCTGCCAGGACGATCAGGACTTTTAAATCACCTACCCTTGGACTCACGCCTACGGCTCCCTGCCAAGGCGTACTTTATACTTATCGACTCCCAGCCTGAGTTGTGCTACTCGGCTTCGCGGTCGGTCTCTAGACCCGGCCAACTAAGAGAGAGGCATGCGTTCAACATGAATAGGAAAGGCTCCAAGAATCAGTCCTTAAGCGACGCAGATGGAGTCACTGTAAACCGGCAAGCCTCTGTCCGGTCTTCATTTCAAATTAAGACTGGTTCTTTTCCACAATAGCAAATATAGCCAACCGTGCCACATGTATATTCCTATATCTCGCAGGTGACAGGAAATCACCCGACTTCTACCGCGTTTAAGCAGGGCTAAGCACTACTCGAGCCTGAGCTACATAGGATTCAGGGTAACAATATCTGGACAAGGATTGGATAATCAATGCAGCAAGTGTTTGCATCCAACACCTAAACTTAATGCAACAATATATGTAATAATAATACTGTAACTGAATTTCAGAAATTAGGAGGCGTAATATGCTCCGGGGCTTGCCTTTCACAAAGTTGCAAGGACGGTGATCTGGGCACTCAACGGTGACCTCGTCTGGCACTTCTCCTGAAGGCTGCTCCTCCTGAATCTCCGGCGTCGGCTGCTGCTGCTCGCTCAGTTCCTCGAATTCCAGTAGGGTTACTCCTTCCAGTACACCTATTGCATGCCGATGCATGAGATGAATATCATGGATGCATAAGGAATGACATGATGCTCATGATGAATTAATTACAGTGAGTGTTTACGAAAGCATCACTGGACACTCGTTTACCGAGTAATTAGCTCTATTCAAATCACTTTAAGCATGTATCTACTTAAAGACAAGATCAACTTACCTAACTTGCATAACCTAAGATAAAGATGCTCATCTTCAGCTAAAGGCCTAACACCTAGGAACATTACCACCACTTAGAAATAATAAAGGTATACATAATTTAACATTTAAGTTTCATATGCATACAAGTAGTCCCTTAATTAAATCACAACTAAAGTTCTACAATTCCAAATGACTTGCATGAGGACATTCTGGAAAGCTTATGAAATTCTCTACAAAACATTTGTAAACACCAAAGCATGATTCTTATGTTAACCAAATCAATTTCCAGCAAACCTAGAATCTGTCCAGAATGACAGGGTTACTAACTTAATTATTTAATGATTGTTCAAAAGTATACTTTGATCAAACCAAGTTTACCAACTTGTTTTGCATACCTAAGAAACATCAGAAAGTATAGTGCCAACTTCTAAATAAATTATTTAATATCCTTTTCCAATTTATTTAGTTAATTAGGTGATTTAAGCAATATATAGTAAAACTATTTATAAAAATCTACAAAAATTACAGTAGCTATCTCATGCTGTACATAGACCATCATAAAAATTTCAAAGCCATAGGACAAACATTACTTGCTGTATCCAAAATAACAGATGACATGTCTAATTTGAGCTTAATTAAGAAACCCTAATGAAAAGTGTCAAGCAACAGATATCACATTTTTCCTAACATCATTCTAGCATAAGAACCTTACTCACCAAATTTTACTCATACTGGATCTATAGAAAAATTATGAAAATTCACACAAGATCCATCCATTAATAAAAAGGAATTTCTATAACTTAAAAACTACACATGCACTAGCTCTGAAATTTTATCTCGAGCTTCTAATAAGCAATAATAGACTACCCACAAAATTTCATAATTTTTGGACCACAGAAACTCAAGATAAAATTCAAACAAGTTTGCATGCATCTAAAAACACATTTCAAAGTCATATTTAATTCATCCAAATTTCCTAAAACATATGCTCATATAATATTTTTATCAAATACTAGACATTACTAGGAACTCAACAAAATTAGAACCACGTTATTTGGATCTATATACTAGGAACTACATAATTTTGAATAACAACACAAATCTGTGAAATAATAAAGCAGAACAAAATATGAAAACAAAACTCAACCACTGTTGGGCTAGTCCAAGGAACGGCGGCCCACGAGCAACGCTGGCGCGGCCTAATACGTGGCTCAGCCCAAGCCGGATCCTGCCTGAGCTTGGCGACTGACGTGCGGGGCCCGGGCGTCAGCTGACCCCACCCGTCAGCGAGACGAAGACAGGGGAGACGGTTCCGCCGGCGCGGCGACGAGGGAACTCGCCGACGGTGAACCCTCCGGTGAAACGAACAGCACCGGCGTGCTTCCCCAGCCCCCATGCGTTGATTTCCCTACCAAGCTGAAGCTCTAGTGGTCCCTAAACGATCCGACCACGGTGCACGGCGGCGCTCGGCCACTGCACAGCCGGCTCCGACGACGCTACGGCGACTAGGACCTACATGGTGGCTCTACGAGCTTCAGTAGGGTTCACAGAAGCCAGCACAAGGGGGAGAAAGGGATGGAAGGGGCTTGAGCAGCACGGCCACGCATGCTCTCGGCCGCCGGCGGTCATGGCGACCCGGTGGAGCCACCTACGCGGTGATCTCTACCTGGCGCAAAAACACGGTGATGGTGCGGTCGCGGACGGGGAGAAGCTCACTGCGGGTCTATGGCTTGGACGAATCAGGCAATGGAGCTTGGTTATGGTGGATTTTTGGCTCGGCGGCTTCGGTGATCCAGCAGAGCTACGGTGAGCGGAGGAGGCGAAGGAAAGGAGAAATGGAGCGGTGACTCGGTGAGCAGGCGCGGGGTGGCTTCAAGACGTGGCTGTGACGCCAGGATGCGCCCGGCGCGTGGCCAGCGTGAGCAGGAGTCCGGCGATGAGTGGTGGACACGCGGCGTCTGTTTTCTGAACCAGTTAGCCATGGTGACTCTGAAGGTTTTCTGAAAAACGCGATTCAGTGCTAAAGCCGACGCCTGACAGCGCGTATTCGACGATGATTTCCTCCTAATCCGTGACGAGTTAGTGGAAGAATCGAACATCAAAGTTGTAGACCTATCTTCCCTCTACAAATTCTTTTTAATGACCAACACCTAACACGCCACGGATCCGAAGTTACATGAAGCCCAAGTGAGCTCGATGCAACTGAAATGCAGTTAAGACTTAGCATATTTTTCAGTGTTGAAACTAGCATGTATTTCTGACTCGTGGGCTAGGTTTGAGCATGTTCTAGACATTTTCATGAGTTGACCATAGAACAACTTTTGTTCCTTACTAAATTAGCTACAACTTTTGTAAAGAGTGTACAGCCATGCAAAGCTTCCAAGTTGGACTTTTGAATCAGTCAAACAGTGGCACTCTAGGGTTCATTTCAAGTCAAACCTTCACTTGAGGGCATTTTGGTCATTTTAATCTACATGAACAATGTCCCAACGAGTAACCTAAGTGTAGTTAAGGTGTAATGGACCATGATCAACCATTTTTACAAAATTGTTATACCACTTCTAATGATCACATGTGATACAGAAATTAAAACAAGCAATTCATTCATATGTTTCAGTACAACGTTTCACATGTTGCATGACCTTGTTGTTATCCTCTACTTGTCACATTACTACCATGTTGCCATGCTTCAAGATATGAGAAACTCATGTTGCATTCATATGTTGCACCACTACTATTCACAACAATCAAGCAGGAAACATACATAGTTGAAAATGTTGCATATGCATGTTTTAGTAACAATGGCAATGATGACATAGATGATGCATATGTTTATGAAATGAAATGCAATTAGTGGAAGCCAAACACCTAGGGTGTCACAGGCGAGAGGCAGGATCAAGCGAATACCCAGCCAAAGGGAATGATAACGTCGCACAAGGCACCCCTGGCGTGGTCCAAGGCTTCCAGCATGGACGTGATCCCCACATCGAGGCTCTCCTGCTCCATGCTCTCGGTGGCATCGTCGAGGGTGAAGAGCATCGATGTTGGCTCCTATGGAATTGTCCACCAAAGCAGGGGCTCGCCCCTCTTGGGCGAGTCACTGTCTACCGACATCAGGGGTAGGGACGATTCCCTGTCGGTCCTCTCTACCACCACCATGACATCCAAGGACTCCTCGGCCATGTCCCCCTCTGTCTAGCTCATGTCAGGCGCCATTGCTTAGGCCGCCAGTGGCGTAGGTCACGCCGCTGCCTCGGGTGTCGCCACGGTTGCGTCCGGCTATGGCCCACCTATCACAGCCACCACCACCTCCATCTACATCAGTGGGGTCTTGATCGGCTATGTCACGCCCACCATGGTCGGTGCCACAAGCATGAACGGCAGCCCCGTCCGCCCTATTGTTGGCAGCAGTATCGCCTCTATCACCTCCAAAGGCGTTGCTTGAGCCCCCATGCCCACTTGTCCCACCAAGGGCACGGGTGCCACCGTGGGAGGCGCCTGACCGGCCAATGACGTAGTCACACCAATGCCGCACCTGCCCAAAATGGGTGCGATGCCAACTGATGGCTGCCACCTCACTTGAAGGGCGACGCTCTTCTTTGGCGCCAGCGCCAAAGGATTATGCGACCTCATGACACTGCAAGAAATGAAAGGCATAAGTCATGATGAAATCCGACCAAAATAGGGGAAAATAGAGGAGTTAATGACTCACATCAGCGCTATTGGGCGGCAGATACATTTGGGGGGTGAACCCTCAGACCTCTGCTCCGCCTCATCGGGGCGAGGCCATTTTGAGCCCACCCCCTACTCCCGGGTAGAGGGGCTCACTCCCCTTGGATCTTGGGGCACGATGGTGGAGCCACCCACCTCCGCTAGCACCTCAGGTGTGCGCAGTAGAGCCATCCGCCCCTATTGGCTCCTAGGGCGGGCCGACGGTTCGACCCATCTTCATCGGCTCCACGGATGTGCCCTCCCCTCCATGGAACGGGAAGGGTCCCAACTCCTACAAGGATAAGCCGATACCTGTCAGCACATCCTCGCTCTCTAGGTCATCCCACTCAATATCATCGACTACCTCCTTATTGTCTTCCTCATCATCATCATCATCGCTATCAGTGTCCTCCCCTCGCTCCCACGCCTACAGCTTCCGCTGCCTCTTCTTCCTCTTGTCCTCCTTCGCCTTCCTCAGCCACTCTCCCTTAGCACGATTCACCATCCTCATGGATGAATCCCTTGGCAACAGAGGTGGGTGATCTATGAGGATGAGGTCCCTCGACTAGTCCCGCCCCTCTCAATGTTAGTATCAAGAGGTCAGGAAATCCATTGAAGAGGAGGCATGAGGAGGGAAAACTTGTGAAGACGACATGGCCTGGTTTCAGCCGCATCAGAGGATGTCCTAGCACCAAGTAGACAAAATCGATGGGGGCACCCTCGTCGTCCTACGAAGGCTCCATCACCTCCTTAATGCGCCGTGTGACCTTGGAGTGGGAGAGCACTCCCTTGGCAAGCGCCGTCCCATCGAATGATGCCTCATGCGCCATCACATAGAGCAGGAGCACGCGCCTCATCAATGGTGCCGCCCTCCTCACGTGGTAGGCCCCAATGATACCCAACCCCTTTAGGCCGCTCTCCTTCAGGATGCGTATGACGGCAAGGTGGTCCCAGATCTTCTTCTTGTTGTAACACCCTCGGTGTTACACTGTACAGCTTTTTGCTAAAACACTACATGAGCATCATACTTATGTGTAAATGTGTGTAATATAGGGTGTAAAACAATATATGGAACTTGAAACGTTCATCGGAAATACGAAACGAATGTTATATTTCATGTCGTGTTGTATCTCTTGGTGTTCTAAATGAATTTTTATTGAACGATAATGCAATAGAACGCATAGATGAAACTTTGATAAAGTTGTGGTACAAACATCGTAGGTGGCGGTGAAATACTTGCGGTCGAGGATGGGGTTTGCTAGATAGCATAGTTGGTAGTTTGGAAATCAAAGTTGACGTGAATCTGAACTAAAGCTTAGTCGATTTTTGTAAGTTGGAAAATGGTTTGACAAAGCTAAGTTCGACAATTTTTATAGGGGAATCGAGTTAAGTAGTGGCATGGTCTTAAGATTGGTTTTAGTAGCTTGATACACCATCTCGAGCGTTAAATAGTTGGTTTAGCATTCGGATCATTGAGTGGGATTTTTGAGCCGCTTTAAAAACCATGCATGGCACGTTACCGTCGATCGCTGCATTTGGACACGGTCACCCTCTGCTCCGACTCAGCACGCTACACTGGTCCACCCATTGCACATGCGCCCGCACACCCACGCGCTTGGCTCCACACTGCTGGCCATGACTTCCTACTACCATGCTCTAGCACACGCGCGTGCTAGGGTCCAACGAGCCTGGCTGCTCTGCCGTCGTCGCATCCGCCTGAGCCTTTTTCTCGCCATCACCATCACCATCATGTCGAACTACGTCCACGGCCACACTATGCTCCAACCATCGCTGTCACACGATCACTGCTAACATTTACCCTTGCGGCTGCACGCGTGTGGGCCTACCCACCTACTCTCGCCATCATGTCCATGCGTGCTGCGTCGCCACGCACTTGTCGACCAAAGATGCTCGGCAGTCCACCGAGGGGTATCCCACGATGGTAGATTTGTCGGTGGGGGTGCACGTAATCAGGAACTAGATGGTGACACAAGGCACAGATACAGTGATTTAGACAGGTTCGGACCATGTGATCGATGTAATGCCCTATGTCCTGTGTCTTTGGTGTATTGTATTGAATACATGATGTGTGTATCTTGTCTGCTAGGGTACCCCTACCTCTCCTTATATACTCTAGAGGGGTAAGGTTACAAGGAAAGTATCCTATTTGGTACTATACAATATCTTGCGGTGCACGCCGAGCAGCGTCGTGCACGCCTTGATCTTGTGGGCTATGCCACCTCTAATGGTGTGGCCCATGTCTTGTCTTGTGGGTACCAGGGGCCATACCCCCACAGTTAGTCCCTAAGCCTGACAGTAGGTGACATGGTCACGTGGTGCCAGGGTCAGAAAGTAGAAGAAGGGTAAAAGACTGGCCGAGCAGGCAAACCAGTCCATGGGCGGAGCCCCGAATCAAAAAGCACACATTCATCGCAAGGTGAAGTGTGTCCACTTAGTCCCCGAGCCTACTAAAGATGAAGAATGAATCTTGTAGCAGGGTCAAAGAAAAAGAAGTCTGAAAGCTTCCTGATGTCGTCTGACATGCGCGTATCATAACCCTAGACGTGCTGCCCAAGATCAGCACCCTGATCCGAACAACATGGAGTGGCTTGATAGCACACCAATAAGATGTAGCAAGATCCAACCACCAAGGCATAGCTGGCGATGTTCAAACATGGAGGAGATCCTGGCGTAGCTAGCGATGTTCGAGCACCGAGGAGATCTTGGTGTAGCTGACAATGTCCGAGCATCAAGGAGATCCTAGCATAGCTGGTAATGTCTGAGCACCAAGGAGATCTCGGCATAGCTGGCGATGTCTGAGCACCATGGAGTCCCTGGCGTACCTAGCCATGTCCAAGCACCGAAGAGTCCCCGGTGTAGCTGGCGATGTCCGAACACCGAGGAGATCCCGACATAGCTAGCGATGTCCGAGCATCAAGGATTCCTTGGCATATCTGGTGATGTCTGAGCACTGAGGAGATCCTGGCGTAGCTAGCGATGTCCAAGCACTGAGGAGATCCCAGCGTAGCTAGCGATGTCCGAGCACTGAGGAGATCCTGGTGTAGCAAGCGATGTCTAAGCACTATGGAGTCTCCGGTGTAGCCAGCGATGTCTGAGCACCAAGGAGTCCCCGACGATGTTCGAGCACCGAGGAGATCCCGGTGTAGCTGGCGATGTCCGAGCACCGTGGAGTCCCCGGTGTAGCTAGCGATGTCTGAGCACCGTGGAGTCCCCGGCGTAGCTGGCCATGTTCGCAAGGTGAAGTAGGGTGAAGTGTGCCCACTTAGTCCCTAAGCACGAAGAATCTAGGCGTAGAGGAGTAACCAACGTAGCTAGCAATGAAGCACGAGGGATGAACTGTCTAGTCTACTAGTCAGCGGCAAAGTGAGCATTGAGTAGAAGCGACCGGCGAATAGTCTGATCAACTGGTCGGCAACGAAGTCCATGAACCTAGCGGTCTGACCAGTTGAACAGTGGAGAAGTCCGAGCACCAGGTGGTCCGATCACCTGGACAATGATCCTACAATACAAATATGTAGAACGGGTAGCACATGATGTAAAAATATATGAGCTTGGCGAAATCAACAATGGTGATGAAATAGCGTATATAGCTCGATGATCAGTTGGTGTGAATATGTATTTATATTTAATACAAACGGCCTAAACAGTTACTGTGTAGCTGAGTCTCTAGCCCTAGCTAGCCTGTTAACCATAACGTCGAGCGCGGAGCTCATGAACATGTAGGAGGAACAAGTGTGACCAAGGAACCACAGCTGACCACCTATAACACAGAGCGCAAAGCCCATAGCACATGTAGGGAGAAGCTAAAGACTGGGCCGTCTCTAGGGACATCCGAGCATCAACATGATTGTTCGGGGGTTCAGAAAATTGTTTAGAGAGCAAATATGGAGAAAACAGCTCGAAGAAATATTATGGCGATATATGAAGATTGGATAATATTTAGAAAAATATTAAAGCATGACTTAGATTTAGACATAATGTCTGGTCGGCGGTGTATGGCCTTATCTGGTTGGCATTGATGAAATTGCCAGGCGCTCGAGCTGTCGTCATGGAGGTGGTCACGGTTGTCACGACGTCGTTCTTCACGGCGATCATCATTGCGACATGGCAGGTGGTTGGAGCGAGTAGTTCTTGGTCATCTTCTAGGTTGTTGTCGTTGATGAATACACATACAAAGCCAAGTAGCTTGCATGGTACATGCATCGTTCGAGTCCATGTAGTATGTAGTAGTCGCGCTCATCGATTGGTTTGCTGGAGTAGGAGTCCCATTCCTATGGCGTGTGCTGATGTCATCGGGAGGTGATGCATGTGCCGCATGTCGAGCCTGTAGGGCTACTGAAGGACGCCGCCGTAGGAAGTCAGGTTACCACGAGCGGCATCGATCTTGAGATCCCATCTGGCCTGCCATGGATCAAGCACACACCCCTACTTGGCACACCAACTGTTGAGAAAAAGATGCTCGGCAGTCCACCGAGGGGTATCCTATGATGGTAGATTTGTCGGTGGGGGTGCATGTAATTAGGAACCAAATGATGACACAAGGCACAGAGACAGCGATTTAGATAGGTTTGGGCCGTCTGATCGACATAATACCCTACGTCCTATGTCTTTGGTGTATTGTATTGAATACATGATGTGTGTATCTTGTCCGCTAGGGGACCCCTGCCTCTCCTTATATACTCTAGAGGGGTAGGGTTATAAGGAAAGTATCATATTTGGTACTATACAATATCTTGCGGTGCACGCCGAGCAGCGCCGTGACCACCTTGATCTTGTGGGTTGGGCCACCTTCTAATGGTGCGGCCCATGTCTTATCTTGTGGGTACCGGGGGCCATACCCCCACACTACTGCCTCCCTGAACCGGCGTCTGCCTCTACAGCGTGCTATGCCGTGCCGCCGTCATCTTGCGGGTCATTGCGCTATGGTCGCACATCGCCATGCGAGACTCGTACATGCACGTGGAGTCTTCACCGTCACGCTACCGTCCTTCCCCAATTAGAAATTATGCCACGCCAAGCCACCGTCACATCTCCTTCAATGGCATCGCGTCGGTCGAGCCGCGCCAAGGTAGAAACCATAGAGCTTGGTGCCAAGGTTGCCATTGTTGTAGCCGTACGATGTTGGGGCTTCAATTGGAATTTTCCCCCGCCGTCGACCCCTTAAGTCCGAACATCATTGTCCGTCCAATTAGCCTTGTGTAGTCCACCTCCTTCTAATTCATCATTCACCCAACTAGCCTTGGTAGTTAGCTTGCGATTGGAGTTGACCCAATGATCTTTCGTATTCCAGTGAGGTAATGTGGTGCTTTCTCCTCGCGGTGGTCCGCCATGGCCATCGAGGCAAGCGCTTAGCTAGGGTGTCGCTCATTGCTCTGTTGTCTCAATTGAGCAGTGCTTTTGTGTCTCCTTGACTTGGTTACCTCGGTCATGTAGCAATTTAGTCGATGGAGCAGCAGGTCACTGGGGACATCGTCGCCGTGCTTGCCGTGAACTAGAGTCACCCCATGCTTATGGCCAACCACCTTGCTGAGCCCCATGACTTTGTCCCATCGACCCTACGCATATCTGGTGAGGTCCTCTTGCTCCTAGGGTAGGTGATTGAGATGGTTAGGGCCAGGGCTCGTCGAAGCGCGTGGTCACCTCTGGCAAACATAGTGTAGATGCGGTGTATGTGGCCGGCTCATTTGGGAGTAGAATGGGCATGCCTAGGACCTCTGGGATGTTACCAATACGTTAGGCATGGAGTCTAAGTAGTGATGCTAGCATGGTGTTAGGTGATTTCGCTACGTCGGTGTTGCCACGGCCAGACCCTGGCGCGGTGCATGGCCACACTATGCGTTGTACCATTTTTAGTGTATGATACCTCTATCGATGGCATTTCGCTCGTAGAGTGCAAGGGAGGTGTTGGTTGAGGCCGAGGAGGCCCGTGCTCACCGGCATATGGCCGGAGATGCCGTGACCTCGGTTGAGTTCTAGCCAGGGACTTTATTACGCGAATTTGAAGTAAACCGAGGGGTTAAGTGCGAGAGTCAGTGAGAGAGGGGAATAGTGGAATGGACTGCGGTTCCATTTGATTGGAAGTCGAGGGCTCTTTTGCATAACATGGTGCGCGTGGGTCTTCCCTCCGTGGGCCGTTGTCGTGCATGGGCCGTGCCGCGCTGGGCCACGCCGGTGCGCCGCGCGTGTGCGCACGTGGGCGTTGTGGGAGTGGGCCGAGCCATGAAGTGGGCCACATGGTGAAGTTTAGTTCTTCTTTTCCAGTGAATTAACACATGCTTATTCAATTTAGTTGTGAGCTAAACTTTGATAATTTATAGTAAATCTTATAGGTGTTCAAAAATAGTGAAACAAAATTTGTTAGGTTCACAAAAATGCTATCTATTTGTTAGTATAGTTAGTTTACAGTTAGCTATGATACTAATAGGTTCATAAATTCAATTTAGAAAGCTTAGTATTACTTAGCTTAATATTTGTAGGAATTTTTGTGGTAAATTGATGATAGCTTTCACCATGAAATTTTTAGAGTAAGATCATTAGATTATTATGTACTCACTGTAATTTTTGTAGCCCTAGAGTAGGTTGATAAATAGAGTAGCTAGTACCCCTTGTTTTATCATATATAGAGTAATCGATATTAAGAGTAAGAATACCTTTAGTTGCTGAGATAATATATGACATGCTTCATACTTCTTAGTGTTAACAGTAGGTAACTTAGCACCTTAGTTGGTAGAACTCGCTTAGTAGCTCGATAGATGTATTTTATTTTAAGAGCTGCTATTGTCATATAACTAAGTGTTGCATCATCATTTCATGCATGTAGATCATGAGTTGGTATAGTTCATGGCCGTGGACGAATAGGATTACAAATAGGTCATTGAGGAGTACAAGGAGGAGATCCTCATGCAGGAAGGAGCATCGGTGCCTTTTGGTGCTGACTTTGTTGACCCACCGCCTTCCCAAGACAAGCCCTGGTGCATAACCCCTATTTTTAATGATCACTGAATATATATATGATGTGCATTTACATTACAGGTATTTTATGGAAACTACATGCATAAATAAACTACCTATGAGTCCTACTAGTATAGGTCAAGTAGCTGCTATGCTCAGGATTTCGGTAGCGTGAGTAACCTACCATTACTCACAATAGGTGATAATTATGATCACTCATGATAAATGATAGAAAGGAAAAATGGTGACCGGGTAGGGATATGGTTTGGGTATTGGTGAGTGTAAGAGGTTGTGTCCTACGGCCAACATGGCACAGCATGGTTACACTTTTTCCCTATGTGTGTTAGTTAAGGACCGGTCGTTGCAATGGACGCTAGGCAAGTCACATATCTATTATCCCGAGCACATACTTGGGTATGGGTGCAGGGAAGGCTCATTACTCTCTTATCGTGGGTTCCAGCTCTTTCCAAACCGACTGATTGGAGGCGGGGATGGTGGACATCCCTGCACCGCACTAAGTCTAGGACTTAGAAGCAGGGGCTTGGAGTCTAAGTTTGGATGGGGACCTAGACCCCTTGACAGGAGGGTGATGGGTTGGTCCTGCTTGTGCCTGGGGTACAAGCGAGGCTTGTATTTTTGGGGTACCTAGCTAGGGACATTGATTCATGAATCGCTGCTGAGTCAATATGACTTGTCTTAACTCTAGCATCATAGTAAGAACTGAAAGGTGGAAGGTGATGAAATAGAACTGATTGCTCAACTCTTGCTTGAAAGTAGAACATGTGCTTACATAGAATGGCTAGATAATAAATTAATATGGCTAATAATAATAACATCAATAAGGACTCACTATTAGTATTGCTTTCTACAAAAAAATGAAACCAACAAACCATAAAGCTTGGCATATCCCTTGGAGTCGGGAAGCTATTCCCACTAGTCGGATAAGTCTTGTGAGTACATTGTGTACCCAGGGTTTATTTACCCCTATTGTAGGTAATGCTTAAGGAGTACCATTGTGTGAAGGATTCTTCTAGTGGGCACAGATGGATCCTTGTTCTCTATCGCTAGATGTTTATTTTTAATTCCATTGTTTAATATTCCGCACTCTAACTTTGGAAATGTAATAATGTACTTTTTACAAACTCTGGATGTATGAAATGGATTAAGTATTGTAACTTGTTCTCATTATTGGATCCTTGGGAAAAATGTGGATCTTTCGGGTTCTCCCTTGGGGTGTGCCCGATAGATACCGACAACTGTAGCTTGCTTTCGGGGTGCTTAGTGTTTGATGGAAGACGATCGCCTCCATAAGTATGTTATTTCGGGCAGTTCTACCACACTTGTCCTTCTCTGGGACACCCCACTTCCTCCATGACTCTGGAGCGTCTTCGATCAGGTGCTCAGTGAACTCCAGCAAGGGGGCGGCAGCATCGTTCTTGAGATAGAACCACTACGAATGCGACCCCTTGTTGGAGGTCGATAGCCGCATCGATGGGTACTCGCCGACCTGGTTGTTCTAGAGGTGGATGCCGACGCATCCCATCAGTGTATGCAGCTCCTGCCTGCCGCTCTTCTCCCTCTTCTTCTGGAGGGTGACGACAAAGAAGTGCCTCCACAGATCAAAGTCAGGACTGATCCCCAGGAATCCCTCGCACAGGGCGACGAACGCCACCATATGCTGGACCCATTGGGATTAAGGTGCTGCAACTCAATCTTGTAGTAATGAAGTAGCCCTCGAAGAAATCTATGGGCAGGGGTTGTGAACCCACGCTCATGGAAGTGGGTGAACGACACCACATAGTCGTTGGGCGGCGACGACACCTCCTCCTCGCCAGGCAGCAACCACTCCTCGTCTGAGGTCTGTGCACGGAGAAGACCACAATGGATGAGACCTTCTATGCGCTGGAAGGTGATGTTAGAGCGGCACCACAGATCCATTGGAGGTGGAGGTGGCTGGATGCGGGCTTGATGGCGGCAGGGATGTAGAGACGAGGAACCCTAGGCGATTGGTGGTAGCGGTCGTGGTTCTGGAGGCAAGGATGCAAGGTATCGAACCCTGGGGGCAAACCCATTGGTTTTATATGGGCGGTGGATGCGAGGAAACCAACCATCCACCTAGATCTCCACGCCTGCCATGATATGCCACAGCATCCCGCAGTGGGAAGTGCGCACGTAAGCCCTATCTGTTCCCCTTAGAAGACTCGCCAGACATTTCGCCTCTCCGGGCAAGCCATGACTTATCACAAGTAAGAGGAATACGGATAAAAAACACCTCTATGGCTCGTCTAGGCCTAGGAGTTTGAAGGTTGGCCCATTAATGGGTTTGACAACCGCTCCAGGCACCCTTAGGATATGGGGTGGAAAGGGATGGAAAGGGATGGGCCCACAAGCGGCTAGTACTCAGGCGCACGAGTGCCACAGGCATCTTGGCCTACAATCGAGTCTCAGTCAGGTACGATCCATGGTTTTCTCCTAAAGAAAGGTAGAGAGCCCTCAGGACTGGTCGAACAGACCCGAGCACTATATGTATTGACCACAGAGAAACTAAAGTCAGCCACCAAACTAACCCTATTTGGATCCCCACAAATGGGATGCCGGGACCTTGATCGAACTAGCTAGCTAACAAACCACCAAATGTCATAGCCATACCTGCGAAGGGTCCGGCCTCGACAAGAGAGAATCACCGTCCCCAGGACATGCCATGGGCAACAAAAGAAGGCTAGGGACCTCAGAGTCCTCCCTTTTAGAAAAACCTCTGAAGGATTATTCTACTCCTCCATAGGCTCGGGGGATACTGTCGGGGACCAATACTAGGGTACCTGAAGAGGAGGAGCAAATAACCAATAACGATGATTCGTCCGAGTGGTCAAGAGCGCGACTACAGCTCTTGCCGGCCATCGAGGCCGTGGGCTCCACCTCGTTTGACCCCTAAGGGTGGCTCTATAACATCCCGCCTCTATGAGGCTAGGCCTGCTTACATCTGGTAGCTTTTCTAGGATATAGACTGCCCTTACAGACCCACATAAGTCTTTTCTGCACACTTTGTCCTCACTCGTGCGCACCTGGGAAAGATTTCCCGATCGATCACCCATCTTGAAATTGCTCTAGGCCAAACACGCTTAACCTCTGTAACATCCTGCCTCTATGAGGCTAGGCCCGCTTACATCTAGCAGCTTTTCTAGGACATAGACTGCCCTCACAGACCCACACAAGTCTTTTCTGCGCACTTTGTCCTCACTCGTGCGCACCTGGGAAAGATTTCTCGATCGGTCACCCATCTTGAAATTGCTCTAGGCCAAGCACACTTAACCTCAGAGTTCTTTAGAGACGGGCTTCCGAAAAAGAAGTTGCAACTTGTTGGTATGAGTATCCTATTAATCCTGTTAAGCCCTGGGTCGGGATGTTACATCCTCACCCCCTTAAGAGATCGACGTCCTCGTCGGTCAATCCCAAGCTAGGATTGTCCCCTCTTGGCCACATTCGTGTGTCTAGTGCTAGCGCATGTGCCATGCTGTGTGACCACTCTAGGACCACTCCAACCATGCGCACCATGCCTGCGCAACTACGACACATGCGCCTGTGAAACCACGAGAGTCAGCTCCGATACCATTCTGTAACGTCCCGCCTCTATAAGGCTGGGCCTGCTTATATCTGGCAGCTTTTCTAGGACATAGACTGCCCTCATAGACCCACACAAGTCTTTTCTACATACTTTGTCCTCACTCGTGTGCACTTGGGAAAGATTTCCCGGTCGGTTACCCATCTTGAAATTGCTCTAGGCCAAGCATGCTTAACCTCAGAGTTCTTTAGAGATGTGCTTCCAGAAAAGAAGTTGCAACTTGTTGGTATAAGTATCCTATTAATCCTGTTAAGCCCTAGGCCAGGATGTTACAGGCTCCGCCTCGTCCAACCCCCGAGGGTTGGCTTCACCTCGGCTGAACCCCGAGGGTTGACTCCACCTCGTCCAACCTCTTGAGGGTTGGCCCTGCCTCGGCCGACCCCTGAGGGTTGGCTCCGCCTCACCCAACATCTAAGGGCTGGCTCTGCCTCACCCGATGTCTAAGGGCTGGCTCCGCCTCGCCCAACGTCTAAGGGCTAGTTCCACCTCACTTGATCCCTCAGGCATGACTCCTAATGGAAGCTCACGCCATCGTCAACCACTATAGGCCAGAAAGTATAACCCAAGGTCAAACTTCTGGCATCGTGCAGGGAGCGGTCATGTCTCAACATGACCCATCCCCGCGACATGTCATTCTAGGGAACTCACATCACCCATAGTGACGGACGCGTGGTCACTATGCTGCCTACTCCCCGTACGGCCGCTGGTCAGCACACTGGTTCGCCGCACCGCCCACTGGGGCGGAGTGGGACGTGACGACCCACTGATAATGCTTGGGCATGGCATTGTCAGCGGACAGGCGCCCGGTGTGGAGTTGTCCCTGTCACCACCTATCGTGTCTGCGGGGCCCGCACAGAGGAAAAGAAAGGCCCGGTGACTCTGAAGGACTTTCTCTATCTCTCGTTCTCCTCTTTTCTCCTATTTTAACCCATGCTTTCCCTTGGCCTGTAAAAGAGAAACAGAGCATCCCATTAAGGGACATCGCCCAGTATCAGAAAAAAAAAACCACTAGCATCGAACCTCGAACACATAGCCGAGCAGCGACCGAGCTCTCGGTACCTATTTGTTCTTTCTACTAGAGACTTGGGATCTGTCCCTCTCGTCTGTTTGTAACCTCTACTATGCACTTTTTAGTGCTAGTAACACGAGCAGCAGCAACGAACTGGACGTAGGGACATTCCGTCTGAACCAGTATAAACCTCGTGTCCTCTTAGCACACCATCCGAGCCAGACACGTAATAATACAAATTTATTCGTTGGTGTTTACTCGAAACACCGACACTTATGCTACCTCTACACCTGAATCCTCAAAGACAAAGGGTGTTGTGAGTACAAATGAATTGGTCAGCCCAATAGATCATGAGAGTCAAGATGGTGAACTTGAGAGTTTCTTATATGATGATTGTGGGCCTGATAGAAATGAAATAAATGAGTTAGACAAATACATGGTAGAGCCACTGTTGAAGCAAAATCCATTTGATATTTTGGCTTACTGGAAGAACAATACAGATAAATATCCAATTCTTGCACAAATTGCTCGGAATATGATGTCAGTACAAGTGTCAACAGTAGCTTCTAAGTCTGCATTTAGTGGGGCTGGGCGAGTTGTTGATCCCCATCGTAATCGTCCTAGATCCTGAGATGGTACAAGCACTGATTTGCGCTAAGGACTGGATACATGCAACAAGCAAAGGTAATATTTTCCTTAGTTCTTTAATCTAATTGTCACATATTATTTTTCTAGTTGATCAATCTGAAGTACAATATTGCGTGGTCTTTATTTTGATTTTTTAGATCCCAAATACATTCCTACAAATGTGGCTGAACTGACACCTCCGAAGATGGTATCTGTTAGTAATAGTCCCCCACCACTGATGATGGTGAGTATTTAGCTTGGCTTCTGAAACAGTTCTGTAATAGCTAAAGACAATAACATAGACTTATATTTCCAATTAATCATGAATATATGTGCTGAAAATTATAGGGAGAAGGGCAAAGTGCTCTAGATGCAATGAACGAAGATAGTGAGCTATGAAAAGTTGATGTGCCGTGGTGCTGTGTGCTCTCTGCTGTTGCTGAACCATTAAATAAACATGTTATATGGGTGCTGGTGGACTACTGTAATTTCTGTTTGTGAACACATATGTATTGCTGTTTACCTATTTGTGCTGAACACATGCTATTTGTGACTTGTGACTTGTGAGCACGTGATGTGTCATGTCTCTTGTCTCATGTGATGTATGGATATTTGGTATTAAACTAATATTTATGTGTGGTCAGTGCATATTTGATATTTGGTATTGCACTTTGGTCTCTGTATTTAAGCTATCATACGCGGCATACATGTTCCGGCTTAAGTTTTCGTTTACCATTTGTTTTCGTCTATTTTCCGATCGTATTTATCCGTTTTCGTATTTCTGTTTATCCCGCTACCGTTTTCGTTCCCGGCTGTCCGGCTCCCGCTCCCGTTTCCGTCTAAAAATATGTAAACGAAAACAATAGAGCGATTTTCCGTTCGTTTCCGTCCGTTTTCAACTTTACTCCCAAGGCTGTCTTGTGCTTCTAAAATAATATCTCGAGAATCAGCCGGCGTTGCGAGCAATGTGATGACACTAGAGTTAATAAACCGTCAAATATGGGAGGTTCCTCAGAAGACGCGGACACGGTGGCAGATACCAAGTCATCACCGTGCTTTGGATGATAAGACACGGCGGACGGTGGATCCGATACATATATCGTTAACCTGAAGAAATAGCATATACTGACTACTGATCATGTTTGAGACGGCAAAACGCTGTCGATGTCGACGCCAAGTGCTCAGCTTGTAAATTGTAATCCCACTGGGCACTGGCTTGTGTATATAGCAGACCTCTCTTCCCTGCCGCTCTCGCAAGCATCACCAGTCGGACGAGCTCCGAATTTCCAACAACCTCACAACTGCATCTGCATTCGCCGCTGGAGTGGGAGCGCACAGGCAAGCACAAGAGCGCAGGCGCCCACGGCACACGTATCCTGCTTTCGATGGCTCGACGGAACGATCCCGCGTGGTTCCTCTTCGGGGCAATGGTGATGCTGCTGTTTGCGGCGGCGGGCGCCGCCGCCGCAGCACAGGGCTGCGCGCCCGCCAACTTCCAGCCTGGACAGTCGTTCCAGCGGTGCACCGACCTGCCCGTGCTCGGCGCCAGCCTGTACTGGACGTACCACCCGACGAACGGCACCGCCGATCTTGCGTTCCGGGCGCCGCAGAGCACCAGCGGCTGGGTCGCCTGGGGCATCAACACCGAGCGCCCCAGCAGCATGGCCGGCAGCAGCGTGTTCATCGCCTCGCTGGACGGCAACGGCGGCGCGGTGTCCGTCCTGATGACCTACCTGGAGACCACGTCCCCCACCCTGACCAACGGGACCCTCAAGCTCGACGTGCCCGTCGCGCCCGTCGCCGAGTACACGGCCGGCGCGTACACCATCTACGTAACGGTGGCGCTCCCGGGGAACTCCACGCAGCAGAACACGGTGTGGCAGGCCGGCGCGCTCAGCGGCGGGCAAATAGCGCCGCACCCGATGTCCGGGCCAAATATGCAGAGCACCATGGTGCTGGACTTCTTGTCCGGCGGTGGCGGCACAAGCACAGGGGCACCCAGCTTCGATGTGCACCGTCATAACTTGAGGAGTTTTGGGGGATTAAAGAGAAGCCCGCCGGTGATGAAAGGCTATCACATGCGACCGTGAAGATCTTAGAGCCGTCCGCTAAATTTGAAATTCCACGTCAAATAATGTCTCCAGTGGTTGTTTACACTTTATTACATTGTCTCTGTTTGAAATTGGCTGTACATAATGGACATCAAATGCTAATTATAAATGTGTTTTATGGATGTATTTACATTTTCAACCATCACATTACATCGTGTTTATACTTCTCTTGTTGCTATTAACTTCTTAAAGTAGTACTCCTTCCATCTCAAAATATAAGGAATTTTGAGTTATTGTCCTAAATCAAATTATCAAAAGGTTAACTAATAAGCTTATAGAAAACAATGTTATTTATTTAAAGTTTAACCAAGATTGTCACGAAATGTTTGGTTGTTTCCCCTTCGTCGACATCGATGGTGATACCAAAGCTTTTTGACTAGGAATTCGAGAAAAGAGCAACTCGACGAGCTAAGTATTATGACAAAAGGGCAGGATGATATGGCGAGGCGTGATCATAGTGACCAAAAGTGCTTCAATGATGTGTTTATCTGTGCCAAGGCATCGGCTTAAGCCTTCGATATCTCTTGTGCATGCATATAATCCGTTCATTTCCCTGTTTTCTATGACCACGAAAAAGAACCAGGTATCACACTATTTGAATTCTAAACTATTATCTCTCTCCATACTTGGTTTCTTTATTATTTTTTCATATATTTTGGTAGATCTAGACCGTTGCAATTAAGGGTAGATCTAGTCGAGAACATCATGGAAGTCATACATGATATATATTTTATTGAGTTCCAATAATATTTTACTAAATGACTTACAAATTTCGTCTGGTCGATAAGGACCCTGACATCGCCCTTGGTTTCTCCTCTTTTCTCCCATTATAATCCGTACTTTTCCTTAGCCTATAAAAAGAAAAGCAGGGCGTCCCATTAAGGGACATCGCACAGCATCAGAAAAAAAAAACTAGCATCGAACCTCGAACACAGAGCCGAGCAGCGACCGAGCTCTCGGTACCCATTCGTTCTTTCTACCAGAGACTTGGGACCTGTCTCTCTCGTCTGCTTATAACCTCTACTACGAACTTTTCAGTGCTAGTAACACGAGCAGCAGCAACGAACTGGACGTAGGGACATTCCGCCCGAACCAGTATAAATCTCATGTCCTCTTAGCACATCATCCGAGCCAGACGCGCAATAATACAAATTTACTCGTTAATGTGGTAATTGTTAGTTCTTGAGAGTAAAAGTGAAGTTTGCTTTTAGACTAACTTTTTTATTTAGTTGTTTTTGCAATATATGAAAATCATAGTACTGTTCTTATCATTTTTATTTAGCTATTTATTAATAATTATAATTTATATGGACGACTTTTAAATATTTTTCTTTATATATTATTTTTCATTGTTTTCATTTAAGTCTTGCCTTTACTAATTGTGTTTTACATAACTCTCTATCATAATTTCTTTTCCAACGAGTATGATGAAAATCCTATTAATGTATTTTACTTAAGTTACTGTTTCAGAATTACTATTTATATTAAATTATATTTGGCACTTACCTCTGGTATATCGTAAATAGTTAGATGACCATATATAACATCTAACATTTTCAATTAATATGGTAATTATTGGTTTTATTATAAACTAAGTTGTTAGATCATCATAAAATCCTACTGTGTATGTTCTTTTCTCTTAATTTTCGACTAATCTTGGTATTTCTAGGTACTCTTGGAAAACTTGGTGGCCTCTTCTAATGCTATATATTGTAATAAGATAACTGATAGCTGAATGGACAAGGAAGACTTTACCTGGTCTTATATAACATCAGGTAGACTCTTTGTACCCGTTATAAAGACCAGCCGTGCTATATAACTATAAAGGGTGATGATCCATTAAATCCCTATAATCGACACTAGACTATTGTGCCTTGCAAGCGAACGTTAGAAAAAGTCAATCAAACTTTATGCTTAGGTTCAACGCGACACTGTACAAAGTCCAAATGCACCACAAATAAAGTCTGCTCTCTCTATAGGTGAGAGAGCGCTCCGCTCCACCTAAACTTGGCCAAACGGCACGGCACGGGCACGGGCACGGGCACGGGCACGGCCAGGCACGACATGGCACTACGCGGCACGGTAGGTTAGCCGTGCCGTGCCTGTTAGTGCCGTCGTGCCGAAGTACCGGTCCAGGCACGGCACTATAAGTGTTTAGGAGTGCCGTGCCGTGCCACTGAAAACAGCAGCACTGTAGTGCTCGTGCCGGCACGGGCACTAAAGTGCTTGACCGCTCAATTGACTCAGAATGAGCACAGGACTTCAACAAAATTGAGATAGATAAACAGATATGTCACTTTATTTATTGAATTGAGATTAAACTTACAATAAACAGCACATAACTTGTATTCCACAGCACAGTTAACACAAACACATGCAGAGATAACAAAATAACAGTTTATATGGAGCTTTGGTGCAATGACTGCCTCATTAAAACCTGTCTAGGTAAAACTCTCCCTTGTGAGAAACCCTAGACAGGGAAAAAGAGTACAATACAACTCTAATTATAAAGTTCATTGTCCTTACATCAAAGTCCAGTCCATAATATTGTAGTCCCATTACATAAATAATAACTAATCAAGATAAAGTTCTTCAAATATTTCTTCAAACTCCTTGTCGCCACCATGTGTTGCAGCCTTGCTTCTGCAGCCTCCCAATCTTTGGCGCAGGTCAGCATCTCCACCATTTTAGGCTTTAGCTTCCTCCGCCGCTCCTCGATGATCCTGCCAATCATACTAAAAGTGAATTCTGAAGATATGGTGGACACAGGAACAGTTAAAACATCTTTAGCCATGATTGACAGCACTGAATATGTGAGTTTGTGCTGATGCCACCAGTTCAAGATGTTAAAATCATTATCTAACTGGTTCACAGTGTCACAGTCCAAGTAAGAAACAAGTTCAGAAGCATTAAAAGCTGAAGAACTTGCAGCCTACAGCAGGGCAGTTGTAGAGGTATCTCTAGCCATGCTTAGAGTAGCAGCTAGAGGATGCGTACCACCAGCAGAACCACAAACATCATCATCATCATAAATTTTATCCCAAGCAAACATTTTCTTACCAGATAGGTTAGGAGGGACAGTCCTCCTCAACCTAACAACTCCATATTTTTCCTCATACTTATTGTAGACATCAGTAAGTCGAGCTCTAGTGCCCAACTGATAAGTAGTATAATCTGTACTAGTAAGGTTACCCAATCTCCTAAGCACTCTATTGAAACCTTTCATTTTAGCTCTAGGGTCCAGGATAAATGCAAAAGAATAAAGCAAATGTATGTCTCTCCAGTATTTATTATATTTGTCTGTCATAGGTTGAATCACAGGTCTGATGTGACTATCATTAGCATAATTCTTTAGGTGTTTAGCAATCTTAACAAGATAATGAATCATAAGTGGAGATGTAGGATAGTACACACCAGACAATGCAACTGTAGAATCATAAAACAATTCAAGAAATTTAAGCATTTTTTCTGCCATAGCCCAATGGTCATCAGTTAAAAGCAACTGATCACCTTCAGCCCTAGGATATTAAGCATGCATGAAAGTAGTGAATGGGGCCTTATGAGGAAACAAATGTTTAAGCATTAGATATGTAGAGTTCCACCTAACTTCCATGTCCAGCTGAAACTTTCTAGGCCTAACACCAGTGGCAATGCAGTAACTTTTATATGCAGCAATTCTCTGGTTAGATGAGTTTAAAAATAATATTGTAGTTGTAAATATTTCAATCAAAGGCTTAAGAGCCTCAAGGGCCTCCTTAACAATCAGATTGATAATATGACATGCATAATGCTGATGCAAGAACATTGAATTAACTGTAGTAAGGGATGATACATTGTCTGATTGTGATTCAACAGGATCATCTACAACCTCAATACTAAGATATTTAGACAACATAGGTCTAAGTTTACGCATGGCTGATACATTAGATGATGCATTGTCTAAAGTAACAGCAAACACTTTTTTAGTCAAACCATAATCAGCAAGCACATATGCAACACGATCAACAATGTTTTGTCCATTGTGGGAACAATCAATAAGCCTAAGATCAATCACTCTCTTCTTTAGTTGCCAATCAGAGTTTATGTAGTGAGCAACAACACTAAGGTAGTCCTCTTTGGCACTACTAGACCAAATATCAGAGGTTAGACACACATAATTAACACCAGCAGAACTAACAGTCTCAACAAACTTAGCCTTGCAATCAGTGAAGTATTTCAGCATGTGTCTAGTGGTGGTTTGCCTAGAAACTGGAACATATTTAGGATTATGAGCAGTTTTAATGTACTCTTCAAATGCATTAGATTCTTCCAAAGAGACAGGAACATCAAGCCTAGCAAGCAATTAAACAAGTTGAGTACGAGCAACAATAGGACAGTACTCCCAATTACACATACTACCATCAGGATTAAAATAGATCTGTGATTGAGACATGCGAGTTTTTTCACGCCTCCTAGGGCATTTATCCCTATGCTGGCTGAGGTGACCAGTGCCACCACTAGAGAGAGTAGAGTATTCCTTAGAGCAATGGATGCACTTAGCTCCATACCTGACTTTCTTACCATTCACTTTTTTGAAGAGCTTCTTAAAATCTAGCCACACCGCTGAGGTAGAGGGACGTGAGCACTTGGCGCTATTCTCGTCCTCGTCCCCTTCCCCGATGTTAGCTGCCCCACCTTCTTGATCATCACCGACATCGATGGGACCTTGACCGCTATGGCCTAATAGCTCCTTGGTGTCCTCACTTAGGTCGTCCTCGTCATCATCTCTGGCCAACCCACACAACCGCCTCTCTTAGTTGGTACCGACCTCAACCATGTCGTCATTGAATCTAGTCATGCATCGGTGCCCTGGTTCCTCAACTGCTTCAGAAAAACAAAGAGTTAGTATAGATCTAGGGTTAGGGTTAGGGTTAGGGCAAGGGTTAGGGTTAGGGTTAGTCATACCAGAATCGCCAGCGATGTCGACGAAGCACGGATACGGTGAGGTCGACAGCGGTGATGACTGTTGGAACAGAGATGACTAGTAGGACAAGGCTATAATGATGAAGCGAGATCAAGAAGAGGTGTATACATGGACATGCCATGTGCTAGTGCCAGTCAGCGGTGGCTCAAGAGGCCACCGGAGGGCAAGAAGAAGAGAGGAGGTCGGAGGCAAGAGAGGAGAGGAGAGTCATCATCACTGCATCGCAGTCGTAGAGGAGAGATAATGGGGATGGGGTTCCCGATCTTCTGTCAGGTAGAGGTAACTATCGTTGTGGCGGAGAATGACACACCAATCCGGCTTCAGATCGAAAGATCAAACCCTATAATCTTAGCACCATAACTCCTCTGGTTATCAATCGAGACACGGTTCTGGTTGACCTCGCCAAGAAGGCTAACCCCTGTATGCGCAATGAAGAACACAAGCAAGAACAAGAAAGAAAACAATCAAATTGTGGATGAGTGATTAATCTCACGATGTTAGGGTCTCACAAACCGATGAACGGCAAAATTGTTCTTTACAGATTATTCTAAGCAAAACCAGCAAACCCTAATAGAGGGGTGGCAGCTGTTTATGAAGACTCTAGGGTCATGCAAAGACCCCTGGGCATGCCCCTAATGGTTCACAGACGATACACGGCCCAACGGACCAAAAACGGTGACACAACACCCTGACAGATTCTGGACTCTGATTTGTTTCAACGATTCCTATTAATTCCTATGGAATTTATTTCTCAAACCAAATCCATTAGTTAGCTTATGGAATTAGCTTTCCAACCATATGTGGATCATTGAAAATGGAGTTCGGATGCGTCCTGGGCGTCCGTTTTACTACTGATTGGTCCTGTAGGCCGAGACAGAGTCGAAGTCGAGTTGGGCTGGGCCTCCAGCTTGTGTTGGTCGTCCTTGCTGGTCTTCTCCACCTCTATACCTTTCTCCAAATTCCTCATAACCCTCTTATATGTTCCTAAGCAAGATAACATCATTAGGTAATAGTCTATTCCCAAAAGTATGAAAATAATCGCTTAATAACGAGCTCACCTCTAAATTGAGTTGACGCATTCGAGCTCAGGTCATTGGACCTTGCATAACAGTTGGAGGATCAGCGGGTACATCTAAAGGAGTGATGTCCTCATCCTCCCCCCTCTTGAAACTAAGTCATCCTCGACTCAAGCTCATCTTTTTGTCCCAAATAAGGTTTTAAATCTACAATGTTAAAGGTGTGACTAACCCTAAACTCGGGTGGCAACTCATGTTTATAGGCATTATCATTTATTTTCTCAATTATCTTATAAGGACTAGCTGCTCTTGGCATTAATTTAGACTTACGCAGCTCAGGAAATCTATCTTTTCTCAGATGTAACCAAACCAAATCACCCAGTTCAAGTTTAATTTCTTTTCTACCTTTACTACGAGCAATTCTATACTTTTCTTTCATTCTTTCAATATTTGCTTTAGTTGTTTTATGCAACTTATGAATGAAATCAGCACACTCTCTAGCATCACTATGGGTTCTCTCAGTGGTAGGTAAAGGCAAAAGATCAATAGGAGTATAGGGGTTAAAACCATACACTACCTAAAAGGGACTTACCTTGGTGGTGGAATGTTCCGCCCTATTATATGCAAACTCCACATGCGGCAAAAACTCTTCCCACATCTTCAAATTGTGGTTCAAAATTGCTCTCAACATGGTGGATAATGTTTGATTCACTACCTCAGTTTGCCCATCACTTTGGGGATGACAGGTTGTAGAAAACAACAGCTTGATCCCCAATTTATTCCATAAAGTGCGCCAAAAATGGCTCAAGAATTTTGCATCGCGATCTAAAACAATAGTAGATGGCATACCATGCAAGCGAATGATTTTTTGAAAGAAAAGGTCAGCAATATGAACAACATCGTCACTCTTATGACAAGGAATAAAATATGCCATCTTAGAAAAATGATCAACCACCACAAAAATACTATCCCTCCCCCTCTTAGTCCTTGGCAAACCCAACACAAAATCCATAGATATATCAACCCAAGGAGTAGAAGGAATAGGAAGAGGCATATACAAACCATGTGGGTTCAACCGTGACTTAGCTTTTTGACATGTAGCGCACCAAACCACGTACCGTTCTACATCTCGCCTCATCCTTGGCCAAAAGAAATATGTGGACAGCACCTCCTCCGTCTTCTTGGCACCAAAATGTCATATCAATCCGCCTCCTGCAACAACAAAAGATGAACAGAGCCAACTGGAATGCATAGGCGGTTAGCACTAAACAAAAACCCATTATTGATAATAAACTTATTCCATGTACGTCCCTCTCTATAATTCAGCAACACATCCTTAAAATAAGGATCAAGCGCATATTGTTTTTTATTGATTCAAGCGCAAAAATCCGACAATCAAGTTGGGACAGCAAGGTATATCATCTAGAGTTAGACAAAGCATCAACAATCACATTATCCTTCCCTTTCTTGTGTTTGATAATATAAGGAAAAGATTTAATAAATTCAACTCATTTAGCATGCCTATGATTCAGATTATGTTGAGAGCAAAGATACTTAAGCGATTCATGATCAGCATGAATAACAAATTCTTTAGTCCACAAATAATGACGCCACATCTCTAAAGAACAGACAAGTGCATACAATTCCTTATCATACGGGGAATAATTCAGAACAAGGCCATGCAATTTTTCACTAAAGTAAGCAATGGGTTTACCATCTTGCATCAAAACACCCCCAATGCCAACTCCACTAGCATCACATTCTAGCTCAAAAGTCTTACCAAAGTTTGGAAGTTGCAGCAATGGTGAGTGTGTGAGCTTATCCTTCAAAGTGTCAAAGGACTCCTCATGTGCCTTTCCCCAATGAAACACCACCCCTTTCTTTGTCAACTTATGCAATGGGACAGCAATGGTGCTGAAATATTTGATGAAGCAGCGGTAGAATCCTGCAAGAGCAAGAAAACTCCTCACCTATGTGACGGTTTGGAGAACCGACCAGCTCTTTATGGCTTTAATTTTCATCTCGTCCACCTTAATTCCCTATGGAGTTACAACATAGCCAAGAAAAGAAGCTCGATCCATGCAAAAGATACACTTCTAAAGGTTACCAAATAATCGTGCATCACGTAAAGCTTTAAAAACAGCGCGTAAGTGATCCATATGTTCAACAAAAGGCTTGCTATAAATAAATATATCATCAAAGTAAACTACCATAAAACAACCAATAAAAGCTCTTAAAACCTCATTCATTAAGCGCATGAAAGTGCTAGGTGCATTTGTCAAACCAAAAGGCATTACTAACCACTTATACAACCCGAATTTGGTTTTAAACACGGTTTTCCATTCATCTCCAAGTTTCATTCTAATTTGGTGGTAGCCACTTCGTAAGTCAATCTTGGTGAAAATTATAGAGCCACACAACTCATCAAGCATGTCGTCTAGCCTAGGAATAGGACAATAATATCGAATAGTAATATTATTGATGGCTCTACAATCAACACACATACGCCAAGTTCTATCTTTCTTAGGAACCAAAAGTGCAGGAGCGGCACAAGGACTAAGGCTTTCACGTACATACCCATGGTCCAAAAGGTCTTGGACTTACCATTGAATTTCCTTAGTCTCCTCAGGATTGGTTCGATAGGCAGCACGGTTGGGCAAGGTTGCTCCCGGAATCAAATCGATTTGATGCTCTATCCCTCTCATAGGTGGCAGCCTAGGGGTATCTTGGCTAGAAAAATTTCCTCATACTCCTACAAAAGGTTAGTGATAGCAGGAGGCACTGAACTAACAATATCATCAAGCGAAAACATAGCTCGTTTGCATACCAAAGCATAGCAAATATCATCATCAAAAATTTCAGCAAAGTCACATTTTATTGCAAGCATAACACCACCCTTCAATTTAATCCCCTTGGCCTTAGAAATAGATATAGACTTATCCTTTTTAGGTGGGAGAATAGAATTAGCAACTTGCTGATTTTTAGATTGAACATCATTCAAACTAGCAGCGCGTTCTCTATCAGCTTGTACAATTTGAGCAGAGGTCAAAGGTACCAAAGTAATTTTCTTTCCTTTATGCACAAAAGTGTATTTATTACTTCTACCATGGTGTGTAGCATCATTATCATGTTCCCAAGGATGACCCAATAAGAGTGAACATGCTTGCATAGGTACCATATCACAATCAACAAAATCAACATAAGAACCAATGTAAAATAAAACTCTACAAGTTTGTGTTACCTTTGCTTTTCTAGAATCATTTAGCCACTGAATATGATATGGATATGGGTGCGGGCGTGTGGTCAAGCCAAACTTATTGACCAAATCAGAACTCACCAAATTATTGCAGCTACCTCCATCAATAATGACACGTGCTCGACGGTTGCTGATGACGAAGAAAATCTAGAACAAGTTATGGCGTTGTAGCTTCATAGGTTGTTGTACTTGTGTACTGAGCACCCGATGTACAATGATGCTCCTATAGGCCGCCGTGTCCTCATCACCAAGGACTTTGCCACCCTCCTCATCTGTATCTTTGTCTTCTTCATCTTCAATGTCAGAGGTGCTGATGTAACCATCTTCTATAGCAATGTATGCTTGCTGACTTGGGTAGTCCTTCTGCACATGGCCAATTCCATGGCAGCGATGGCACTAAATGCCCGAAGTGCATCCCGTCGATGCAACGGATGAGGCACTCTTGGCTGGCACTTGCAAAGAATTTTTACCTAAATCTAAAGGTTGTGCAGGAGGTGCCTTAGGTGTAGCGGTAACTCCCAAGGCTGCTGGTCGCTTGCTCACTGGTGGAGGTGCCCAAAAAGTGGTTAGCTTGGTTAGCCCCAAAGATGGTGCCGAGCATGGTGTGTATGTGGTGCTGACCTTGCTCTTGCTCTGCTGTTCATGCCCCTACAATTACTTTTCTGCAAGCATAGCAAACTGAAACAACTGGTTGACAGTGTGAAATTCTTTATAATCAACAATGTCCTGAATCTCGCACCTCAAACCTGAATAAAAATGACAAATGGAATCTTCGTTCCCCTCCACAATACAACAACGCATCAATCCCTTTTGGAGCTCACCATAGTAATCCTGTACATATTTCTCTCCTTGTTTTAAACGCATCAATTTCTTACGCAAGTCTCTATGATAAGGAGGAACAAAACGATCACGCATAGTTATCTTAAGTTCTTCCCACATACCAGGTAAAGTATCCTGTGCAGCTAGCCCATTTCACCAAATAATGGCAAAGTCCTTAAACTCACTAGTAGCTTGTCGAACTCTATGTTGCTCATGCACAAGGTAGGCACTAAACTTTTGTTCTACTATCATCTCCCAATCAAGATATCCCTCAGCATCATAATGACCCGAAAAAGATGGTATTGTGAACTTAATCTTAGCATAAGGATCATAGGGCACACGATGATTATCACCTTGATGGTGGTGGACACCACCCATACCTATCATGTTGCGGCGAAGACGTCATCGTAATCTTGCTTGTCGGGAGGCTGCTCGATCTATGTACCCATTGGCATCATACACCGTGTCTTCTGGCAAGAGACCATCGGTGTTGCTGCCAGAGACATCGTTGTTGACCGCCACAAAGGTTTCCAACTCAGTAACCTTGTCGGTTAGCGTGGAAATTCATTTCTCCAATCTCTCCATGTTGTTGCCAATGTTGAGTTCAATGAGTGCGTCAGTGACGGCCTTCCTGATGGCCTCATTCATCCTTTTTGGGTATTCTCTACAGCAGCTTGCAGTTGCTCTTGGCTGACACACTCATTGAAATCCTTGGGATTGTTATGTCCAGTCTGATCATCTCCTTCCATTGTAAACATAAAAATAGGAACAAACTGTGAAAGTCATCCCTACCAAATGACTATGTGGTTGCAGTGGTGTCACTTTTCACAGCAAGTGAAAGCGTCTTACCAAGCTCTTACAAAGTTCTTACCAACGCAAGCAGTGGGCGGTACAACCGGCGGCTGGTTCGTGATACCTATGAGGCAGTGGCACCGAGATTGCAAGGGCCTTTTTCTATACTGATCTGAAGAGTTTGTGGAGCTTGGAAGGCACAGAAAGAATAATATGTATATTTGGCGCACAAGTCAGTAATAGAAAGTAATGCTAAATTATAGTCCAAAGTAATTCTTCTCGTTGCTGGTCTAAAATATTCCAAGTGCCAGGTGTGTGACAAACAAGTATGGTGGATAGCAAGAGCAACACGAATAAGGCATCAGACAACACATGCCAACACAACTCACTTTAACCTTCTCTATATGCTCCTTTAGATATTGTTCCTCTTTTGCCCTTCTCTTTTCTATTTTTTTTGGGATGTCGTTGTTTTTTTGGGAAACTTTGACTTTTTCTTTTAATTTTTTTGATATTTTTTCACTTAGAAGCACACAAGAAGTAACTACAAAAAATTTAAGCTTAAATAAGTGAAAGACGTGGCCTATGGAGAATTCAGAAGATGTGCTCAAAATTTAGAAAAAGCTTTCGGACTCAAAAAGACGGTCTTCTAAGCTGTTTTTTGAAAAACTAATTTTGCCAAACCTGGCAATGCCAGGGACACACGGTTCCAAAAAAATTCTGATCAATTTTGATATTGGAATGTTTCAATCGGAGTTCGTATGCGAAAGTTATGGTTGTTTTAAGAACTGGCTCTGAAATAGAGGACAAAACAGGAACAATACGCATAAAATTAGTCACGACAGCATGGATTTGATGGAAACGATGGAGGAAAACACACAAACTAGACTCTAACATGACCTAACTAGCAACAAGACCTTGACCAGGACACAAACTCAATACGACAGGCTTTGAAACTGAAATATGCAAAGGCTATGGCGCGGAAGGTTCGAAGACAGGAAAAAAACGAGTATGGCACTGGACTATGGGACGAATGCGAAACACTCAAAATTAGAGGATAAATGTGAACCTGATGGTATACCTTAGCTCTAAATACCACTTAATGGGGATGGGGTTCCCGATCTTCCATCAAGTAGAGGTAACTATCATTATGGTGGAGAATGACATACCGATCTGGTTTCAGATCGAAAGATTGAACCCTACAATCTTAGCACCACAACTCCTCTGGTCATCAACCGAGATATGGTTCTAGTTGACCTCGCCAAGAAGGCTAACCCCTGCTGCACAACGAAGAACACAAGCAAAAACAAGAAAGAAAACAACCAAATTGCAGATGAATGATTAATCTCACGATGTTGGGGTCTCACAAACCGATGAATGGCAAAACTGTTATTGACAGATTATTCTAAGCAAAATCCCCAAACCCTAATGGAGGGGTGGCAGCTGTTTATGAAGACTCTAGGGTCATGCAAATACCCCTGGACGCGCCCCCTAATGGTTCACAGACGATACACAGCCCAACAGACCAAAAACGGTGACACAACACCCTGATAGATTCTAGACTCTGACTTGTTTCAATGATTCCTGATGATTCCCGTGGAATTTGTTCCTCAAACCAAAGCCATTAGTTAGCTTATGGAATTAGCTTTCCAACCATATGTGGATCATAAAAAATGGAGTCTGATGCATCCTGGATGTTTGTTTTACTGCTGACTGGTCCTAAAGGCCGCGGCAGAGTCGAAGTCGAGTTGGGCTGGGCCTCCAGCTTGTGTTGGTCATCCTTGCTAGTCTTCTCCACCTCTATACCATTCTCCAAGTTCCTCATAACCCTCTCCTATGTTCCTAAGTAAGATAACATCATTAGGTAGTAGTATATTCTCAAAAGTATGAAAAGGATCGCTTAAGAACGAGCTTACCTCTAAATTGAGTTGACGTATTCGAGCTCGGGTCATTGGACCTTGCATAACAGTTGGAGGATCAGCAGGTACATCTAAAGGAGTGATGTCCTCATCCTCCCCCTCTTGAAACCGAGTCGTCCTTGACTCAAGCTCATCTTTTTCTCCCAAATAAGGTTTTAAATCTGTAATGTTAAAGGTGGGACTAACCCCGAACTCAGGTGGCAACTCAAGTTTGTAGGCATTATCATTTATTTTCTCAATTATCTTATAAGGACCAGCTGCTCTTGGCATTAATTTAGACTTACGTAGCTTAGGAAATCTATCTTTTCTCAGATGTAACCAAACCAAATCACCCGGTTCAAGTTTAATTTCTTTTCTACCTTTATTACCAGCAATTCTATACTTTTTATTCATTCTTTCAATATTTGCTCTAGTTGTTTCATGCAACTTACGAATGAAATTAGCATGCTCTCTAGCATCACTATGTGTTCTCTAGTTAGATGAGTTTAAAAATGATATTGAAGTTCTAAATATTTCAATCAAAGGCTTAAGAGCCTCAAGGGCCTCCTTAACAATCAGATTGATAATATGACATGCACAACACTGATGCAAGAACATTGAATTAACTGTAGTAAGGGATGATACATTGTCTTATTGTGATTCAACAGGATCATCTACAACCTCAATACCAAGATATTTAGACAGCACATGTCTAAGTTTACGCATGGCTGATACATTAGATGATGCATTGTCCAAAGTAACAGCAAACACTTTTTTAGGCAAACCATAATCAGCAAGCACATATGCAACATGATTAGCAATGTTTTGTCCATTGTGGGAACAATCAATAAGCCTAAGACCAAGCACTCTCTTCTTTAGTTGCCAATCAGAGTTTATGTAGTGAGCAACAATACTAAGGTAGTCCTCTTTAGCACTACTAGACCAAATATTAGAGGTTAGACACACACAATTAACACCAGTAGAACTAACAGTCTCAACAAGCTTAGCCTTGCAATCAGTGAAGTATTTAAACATGTCTCTAGTGGTAGTTTGCCTAGAGATTGGAACATATTTAGGATTATGAGCAGTTTTAATGTACTCTTCAAATGCATCAGATTCTCCCAAAGAGACAGGAACATCAAGCCTAGCAAGCAATCGAACCAGTTGAGTACGAGAAACAATAGGACAGTACTCCCAATTACACATACTACCATCAGGATTAAAATAGATCTGTGATTGAGACATGTGAGTTTTTCACTCCTCCTTGGGCATTTATCCCTATGTCGGCTAAGGTGACCAGTGCCACCACTAGAGAGAGCAGAGTATTCTTTAGAGCAATGGATGCACTTAGCTCCATACCTGACTTTCTTACCATTCACTTTTTTGAAGAGCTTCTTAAAATCTAGCCACACTACCGAGGTACAGGGACGTGAGCGCTTGGCGCTATTCTCGTCCTCGTCCCCTTCTCCGACGTTAGCTACCCCACCTTCTTGATCATCGCCGACATCGATGGGAGCTTGAACGCTATGGCCTAATAGCTCCTCGGCATCCTTGCGCAGGTCATCCTCATCATCATCTCTGAAGTGGACTGTGACACCTAAGAGGGGGGGTGAATTAGGCAACTTAAAATTCTAACTCTAAACTATGGCCTCTTTTTCTAACCTTAGCAAAAACCTATGCAAAAGACAAACTATCTAAATGTGCAACTACGGTTTTGCTAATGTGTTGCTATCTCTACCGCAAAAGGAGTAATGCAATCAATGTAAATGCGGAAACAAAAGAGCAAGGTAGAGATATACAAACTCCTGTCGATGACTCTGGTATTTTTATCAAGGTATCGAGAAGCGCGCAAGCTTCTTCCTAGTCATCGTTGGAGCCCCTCGCAAGGAATCCCTTGCAAGGGCCAAGCTCTCGGTGGGGTAACTCTGTGGATAGCCTTGGGCCTTACCCACGCGCAAGTGGGTCTCTGACGTGCCTTCCGACAAGCCTCTCCCGGATGCTCCCGCCGTCTTCACTATTAAACTTCTGGCCGAAGCACCGTGGGCCTTGTTTCCTCTGGTACACGGTGGCGGCCACACCACAAACGCGGCTGGTGTGATCTCGCAAGACTGTAAGTCCCTCTGATATACAACAATGGTGCGCGCAAGCACCGAGTGGTAAGAGGCAAGCAACCTAACTAAACACAGGCCTAAACCGAGAGCAAGCGCATAAGCGGTGGTCTAATCAACCTAAGCACTTCGCAAAGCACCTATGCCAATCACCTAATAAAACACTAAGCACTATGCAAGTGGAGATCACTAAAATGGTGTATCAACACCCTTGGTATGTTTCCTTAGCTCGACACTACTTATTTGGCCGGTTGGGGGTTGTATTTATAAGCCCCACTGAGAAAGTAGCCGTTCGGGACGAAATCCTGCTTTTCTGCTACTGATCGGACACTGATCATGTCCTGACCAGACACGTCCGGTCATCCTGACCATCAGAGCCGCGATCAACTGATCGGATGCTGCCAGCGTCCGGTCACATGCCACCAGACGCGTCCGGTCACAATTTTGCCGCTCTGGAACCTTTCTATACTCGATCGGACGCTACTGTTCTGTGTCCGGTCGATTTGCCGCTAGCGTCCGATCGCTGCTGCTAACACCTGTTGCCGAGCCTCTTGATTGGAGCGTCTGGTCGCTTTCCGCTAGTGTTTGGTTGTGCGTCCGGTCACCTCTATGAGCTTGTTTCTTCGTGATCTTACGTACGGCTTGATTCCTATCTTCATGCTTAGACTTTGTTTGATATCTTAGGTCTTCTCTTGTGCTCCTAGGGTCTTGCTTATGGTGTTGATCATCGGATCATCACGTCGCCTTCGTCCAAGTCACGTCTTGCACCCTATTGAGCTACAAAACAATCACTTGCAAATTCATTAGTCCAACTTAGTTGTGTTGGTCATCAAACACCAAAATCCAAATTAAATGGGCCTAGGGTCCATTTTCCTTACAATCTCCCTCTTTTTGGTGATTGATGACAACATGACCAAAGCAAGCAAATAATAGAATTTTAAAATTTAAAACACTACCTACTTGCTAGGATGCAATGCAAGGGGCAAGGTTATATGATGCTAAAAGATACTATTTGTAAAACTAAAGGATACCACATAAAAACTTATATTGCCCTTGCAAATGTCCCTATGTGGCATTATGGATTTATGCCTTGCTTCCTACAAATTTTTCCAATTACATAGACTAATCCATAATCCACTATCCTCTCTTTCTTGGACCATTTCCACTTGTAGACCATTTCCACTTGTAAATTATTATGATCTAGCTTTTGATCCTACAAATTAATGCTTTCTTTTGGTCCTCTAAATTCCCCCCCTTTGGAATCAAACACCGAAAAGGAAGACTTTAGTAGCACAAGGGAGGGTCAAACTTTGTGATCCTTTGTATGTAGAGTGGAATAGGTCACAAAATTTGACTCTCACATTATATAGACTAAGCTCCCCCTAAATATATGCATGCATATGATAGAAGGCAAAGCATATGCATAATTGGCAAAAAAAATTGCACAAGGGAATTTAATCTATATAATGCATGGAGAAAGCATATAAATATCAAGATGAAATCAACATGATGATATCGGTTTAGAAATACCACATATGGAAACCAATTTGATTTCTACCACTTGTAATCGGTGGTGGATATTTGAAGTATGATGCTTAACTCCAGGGACTCCATTTTCCTTGCAATGGGACTACTACACACATGATAAGCTTGAAAATGTGTTAGTCTCAAAGCATCCAACCTGTAGAGTAACCTCCCCCAAAATTTGTGCACATAAGTGTGGAATACTTATAGAAGACATGCACATTGATTTTAGAATCAATAATACCACTTGAAAGATGACATCACATAAATGTGAGAATTATTTTTGAAGATGATATTCGGGAGAAATTATCTATAGTTTGGACTTTGGCACATATTAGATAAACAATAGAAAGACAAGCTATGTGCCGAGCTCCTAAACAATTTTGAACCATGTAGGATTGCTCCAAGGAATAAGAATGAAACCGAGCAAGCCTACCATAAGATATACCTAGTGTATGCATGACAAAAAAGAAATAAGCATGCAAATGCAAACCTAGGCATGAAAAGTAACTAGATGCTTAAAGATGCCACTAGTAGAAAATTAAATCTAGTACCACTTGAAGCAAATTGAATCTAGTTACCTAATATGGGAAGGGGAATTTGGATTCATAGTATTCACTAACCCACTTGGCAATGATTTTGTCAATCATGATTGACGCCATGAAATGCATCCATACTTTGCCAAGTCTCCAAATTCCCCGACGTCCATCGGACTTTTCACTTCCCTTTTGAGATCCAAACCTTCTTGGTGCTCTTCATGTTGGAAATGATTTCCTTTGGCACCCAAAAGCATTTGACCCCATTGTTGGCTTGCTTGTTCACCTTGATGGCCACCACCTTGTTATTTTTCTTCTTCTTTAACAAGTATGGTGTGGAGGCCTTCTTGTCCACCTTGTTGGTGTAGGTATTGGAGAGCTTGCTTGTTTGCTTCTTCTCTTTCTTCTTTGCTCCTCCCCCATTCTTCACCTTGCACTCATAGGACTTGTGACCTTCCTTGTGGCATACGTAGCAAACTATGGTTTGTCCTTCATCAAGCTTCTTCACTCCCTTGATGGTGTTATCTTGATGAAGTTGGGCTTGCTTCGCCTTGCCTTTCACTTGAGCCAAGTCCTTGGTGAGGCGAGCTACTTCTTGCTTGAGTTGCTCATTCTCCTTTGCAACCTCTTGTGTGCATGTATCTACAACAACTTTCTCAACATAAACTTGGTTGCACAAAGATGAGTCTAAACATAAATCATTATAAGAAGTAGAGACATCCTTTTTAGGCATGTTAAAGATGGAACTTTTCTTTTTAGATGCCTTGGTGGGGGTTGTATCAACGGCTTCAAGATTAGCAACTTTAATAGTTAGGTCATCACAATGTTTGCACATGGTTTCCATTTTAGCAAGCAAACTTTTATAAGCATCTTGTGATCTAACTAACTTTTCTTTTAATTTTTCATTTTTCTTTACAAGTTGCTCATCATTGATTGTGCATGCATTTGTTGTTGCACTAGCCTCAAGTTGCTCAATTTTAGTAGATAGTTCAACATTGAGATTAGCAAAGTTCTCATATTATTCATGCAAAGTTTTGTATGCTTCTTGTGAACTATCTAGCTTTTCTTTTAATTTTTTGAGCTTCTTTTGCTGACTAGTGCAAACTTTAGCATAATTAAGATTTTGTTGCATAATTTCATCATAAGAAGGCATTTCATCATCACTATCACTCTCACTAGAGGATGAGCTTTCGTTACCTCATGCCATAAGGCACACACGAGAAGAGCTTGATGAAGAGTGCTTGTGGCCTCGCCTCTTGTGACGGTCTTCTTCTTCACTTGAAGAATCAACCCATGACCTTATTGATCTGAGGGCTTTGTCCTTGCATGCCTTCTTCTTTGTATTGGGTGTGGGCTTGTTTGGACAAACTTCCACAAAGTGTCTCAACTCACCGCATCCATAGCATCCTTTCATGCTTTGCTCATTTCTTTGATTGGTGAAGAAGAAATCTTGAATTTGGATGGGCACATAGTTGACATTGAGCCTTTGAACCATCTTCTCCACCTTGTTGATAAGTTTGATTGATTCTTCATCAAGGACGGAGGTGGAGGAGGAAGATTGATCATCATCACTTGAATCTTCATCATCATCATCACCCTCATCTTCTTCTTCATCTTCACTTGAGGAGCTTGAGTTTGAGCTTATCTCAACTTACTTGCCCTTCATCTTCTTTTTCTCACTACATGCGAGAGCTTTGCCTTTGCTTGATGACGAGGCTTCTTCTTGATCCATCTTCCATGATATTTCAAATACCACAATCTTGCCAATGACTATGGGCGGGGTCATGGTGCTCAAGTCCTCCATGTTGTGAAGGATGATGATGATGCTTGCATATTTTTTTTGTGGTAGCACGGAGATGATCTTCCTCACGATGTCCGCATCATCTAGCTTTGTTAATTCTATTGAATGGAGCTCATTGATAATTAGTGTAGGGGACCATGATGCCTAAGAGGGGGGGTGAATTAGGCAACTTAAAATTCTAACTCTAAACTATGGCCTCTCTTTCTAACCCTAGCAAAAACCTATGCAATAGATAAACTATCTAAATGCGCAATTATGGTTTTGCTAGTGTGTTGCTATCTCTACCACAAAAGGAGTAATACAATCAATGTAAATGCGGAAGCTAAAGAGCAAGGTAGAGATATGCAAACTCCCATAGATGACTCCGGTATTTTTACCGAGGTATCGAGAAGCACGCAAGCTTCCCCCTAGTCCTCGTTGGAGCCCTCGCAAGGAACCCCTCGCAAGGACCAAGCTCCCGATTGGGTAACTCTGTGGATAGCCTCAGGCCTTCCTCATGCACAAGTGGGTCTTCGACATGCCTTCTGGCAAGCCTCTCCCGGATGCTCCCTGCCGTCTTCACTATCAAGCTTCCGGCCGAAACACCGTGGGCCTTGTTCCCTCCGGTACACGGTGGCGGCCACACCACAAACATAGTTGGTGTGATCTCGCAAGACTACAAGCCCCTCTGATGTACAACAATGGTGCACGCAAGCACCGAGTGGTAAGAGGCATGCAAACCTCACTAAACACTAGGCCTAAATCGAGAGCAAGCGCATAAGCGGTGGTCTAATCAACCTAAGCACTTCACAAAGCACCTATGTCAATCACCTAATAAAACACTAAGCACTATGCAAGTAGAAATCACTAAAATGGTGTATCAACACCCTTGATATGTTTCCTTAGCCCCACTGAAAAAGTAGCCGTTAGGGATGAAATCCCGCTTTTCTGCTACTGACCGAACGCTGATCACGTCCTGACCGGACACGTCCGGTTGTCCCAGCCGTTAGAGCCGTGATCAACTGATCGGATGCTGCCAGCGTCCGGTCACATACCACCGGACGCGTCCAGTCACAATTTCACCGCTCTGGAACCTTTCTGTACTCGATCGAATGCTACTGTTCTGCGTTCGGTCAATTTGTCGCCAGCATCCGATCGCTACTGCTAACACCTGTTGCCGAGCCTCTTGATTAGAGCGCCTGGTCGCTTTTCGCCAGCGTTCGGTTGTGCGTCCAGTCACCTTTGTGAGCTTGTTTCTTCGCGATCTTACGTACGGCTTGGTTCCTATCTTCATGCTTGGACTTTGTTTGATATCTTGGGTCTTCTCTTATGCTCCTAGGATCTTGCTTATGGTGTTTGCATATGGTTTTCATTTTAGCAAGCAAACTTTTATAAGCATCTTGTGATCTAACTAACTTTTCTTTTAATTTTTCATTTTTATTTACAAGTTGCTCATCATTGATTGTGCATGCATTTGTTGTTGCACTAGCCTCAAGTTGCTCAATTTTAGTAGATAGTTCAACATTGAGATTAGCAAAGTTCTCATATTATTCAAGCAAAGTTTTGTATGCTTCTTGTGAACTATCTAGCTTTTCTTTTAATTTTTTTGAGCTTCTTTTGTTGACTAGTGCAAACTTTAGCATAATTAAGATTTTGTTGCACAATTTCATCATAAAAATGCATTTCATCATCACCATCACTCTCACAGTCTCACTAGAGGATGAGCTTTCATTACCTCGTGCCATAAGGCACACACGAGAAGAGCTTGATGACAAGTGTTTGCGGCCTTGCTTCTTGTGATAGTGTTTTTCTTCACTTGAAGAATCATCCCATGACCTTATTGATGTGAGGGCTTGGTTCTTAGATGCCTTCTTCTTTGTCTTGGGTGTGGTCTTGTTTGGACAAACTTCCACAAAGTGCCCCAACTCGCTGCATCCATAGCATCCTCTCTTTCTTTGCTCATTTCGTTGATTGGTGAAAATGAGATCTTGAATTTGGATGGGCACACCCTTGACATTGAGCCTTTGGATCATCTTCTCCACCCTATTGATTAGTTTGATTGATTCTTCATCAAGGTCAGAGGTGGAGGAGGAAGATTGATCATCATCACTTGAATCTTCATCATCATCGTCGTCCTCATCTTCTTCTTCATCTTTACTTGAGGAGCTTGAGCTTGAGCTTGTCTCAACTTGCTTGCTCTTCATCTTCTTTTTCTCGCTACATGCGAGAGCTTTGCCTTTGCTTGATAAAGAGGCTTCTTCTTGACCCATCTTACGTGACATTTCAAATGCCACTATCTTACCAATGACTATGCTCGGGGTCATGGTGCTCAAGTCCTCCATGTTGTGGAGGATGGTGATGATGCTTGCATATTTTTTTTATGGTAGCACAGAGATGATCTTCCTCACAATGTCCGCATCATCTAGCTTTGTTAATTCTATTGAATGGAGCTCATTGACAATTAGATTCAAATGAATAAGCTCATCATCATTCATTGTAAAAGAATTAAAATTTTGTTTAGCTAGACAATGTTTTTGCTCACGAACACTAGATATGCCGTCATGGAGCTCTTGAAGTTTTAACCAAATTTCATGTGCCGTATTTAAAGTGAACACTTGGTTAAACACATCCATGCTAAATGATTCAAACAAGCAATTCTTAGCTCTAGCATTAAAATGCATATCCTTTTCTTCACTCTTTATGGGTTTAATGGGATTCTTAATGGGTTCCATCCCATCATGAGTGACTCTCCAAACACCCAAATCAACCGCCTCAAGGTGACAAGCCATTCTAACTTTATAGTAAGGAAAGTTAGTACCATCAAAGTGCGGAGGCCTAGAGGTATCCATCCCAACCACTCTAAATCGCGTTGGCTCAACAGCGGTTAAGCCAAATGTCCAAATTGAGCCAACCGGCTCTGATACCACTTATAGGGGACCATGACGCCTAAGAGGGGGGTGAATTAGGCAACTTAAAATTCTAACTCTAAACTATGGCCTCTTTTTCTAACCCTAGCAAAAAGCTATGCAATAGATAAACTATCTAAATGTGTAACTATGGTTTTGCTAGTGTATTGCTATCTCTACCGCAAAAGAAGTAATACAATCAATGTAAATACAGAAGCTAAAGAGCAAGGTAGAGATATACAAACTCCCGTCGATGACTCTGGTATTTTTACCGAGGTATCGAGAAGCACACAAGCTTCCCCCTAGTCCTTGTTGGAGCCCCTCGTAAGGAATCTATCACAAGGGTCAAGCTCCCGGTCAGGTAACTTTGTGAATAGCCTCGGGCCTTCCCCACGCGCAAGTGGGTCTCCAACATGCCTTCCGGCAAGCCTCTCCTAGATGCTCCCTGCCGTCTTCACTATCAAACTTCCGACGAAAATGCCACGGGCATTGTTCCCTCCGATACACGGTGACGGCCACACCACAAACGTGATTGGTGTGATCTCGCAAGACTACAAGCCCCTCCGATGTACAACAATGGTGCGCGCAACACTGAGTGGTAAGAGGTATGCAAACCTCACTAAACACTAGGCCTAAATCGAGAGCAAGCGCTTAAGCGGTGGTCTAATCAACCTAAGCACTTCGTAAAGCACCTATGCCAATCACCTAATAAAACACTAAGCACTATGCAAGTGGAGATCACTAAAATGGTGTATCAACACCCTTGATATGTTTCCTCAGCTCCACACTACTCATTTGGCCGGTTGGGGTTGTATTTATAAGCCCCACTGAGAAAGTAGCCATTGGGGACGAAATCCCGCTTTTCTGCTACTGACCAGACGCTGATCACGTCCTGACCGGATGCGTCCGGTCGTCCCAATCATTAGAGCCATGATCAACTGATCGGACATTGCCAGCATCCGGTCACATGCCACCGGACGCGTCCGGTCGTAATTTCGCTGCTCTGGAACTTTATTTACTCGATCGGACGCTGCTATTCTATGTTCGGTCAATTTGCCGCTAGCGTCTGATCACTGCTGCTGACACCTGTTGCCGAGCCTTTTGATCAGAGCGTCCGGTCGCTTTCCGCCAGCGTCTGATCCAGCATCCGGTCACCTCTATGAGCTCGTTTCTTCGTGATCTTACGTACAGCTTGGTTTTTATCTTCGTGATTGGACTTTGCTTGATATCTTGGGTCTTCTCTTGTGCTCCTAGGGTCTTGGTTATGGTGTTGATCATCGGATCATCACGTCGCCTTCGTCTAAGTCACGTCTTGCACCCTATTGAGCTACAAAACAATCACTTGCAAATTTATTAGTCCAACTTAGTTGTGTTGGTCATCAAACACCAAAATCCAAATTAAATGGGCCTAGGGTCCATTTTCCTTATAATTAGATTCAAACGAGAATACATATCACGAACAAGCTCATCATCATTCATTTTAAAAGAATCATAATTTTGTTTAGCTAGACAATATTTTTGCTCATGGACATTAGTTGTGCCGTCATGGAGTTGTTGGAGTTTTAACCAAATTTCATGTGTTGTATTTAAAGTGAACACTTGGTTAAACACATCCATGCTAAAAGATTCAAACAAACAATTTTTAGCTCTAGCAATGAAATGAATTTCTTTTTCTTAACTCTTTGTGGATTTATCGGGATTCTTAATGGATTTTATCCCGCCACGAGTGACTCTCCAAACACCCAAATCTACTGCCTCAAGGTGCAAGCCATTCTAGCTTTATAGTAGGGGAAGTTAGTGCCGTCAAAGTACAGAGTCCTAGAGGTATCCACCCCAACCACTCTAAATAGTGTCGTCTCAACGGTGGTGAAGCCAAAGGTCTAAATTGAGCCAACCAGCTCTGATACCACTTGTTAGGGACCATGACGCCTAAGTGGAGGGTGAATTAGGCAACTTAAAATTCTAACTCTAAACTATGGCCTCTTTTTCTATCCTTAGCAAAAACCTATGCAAAAGATAAACTATCTAAATGTGCAACTTCGATTTTACTAGTGTGTTGCTATCTCTACTGTAAAAGGAGTTATGCAACCTAGGTTCCAAACCTATCAAGTAGCCTATCACTAAGCTAGGACAGTAAAGCACAAACCAAGATTGCAATGTAAATGCGGAAGGTAAAGAGTAAGGTAGAGATATACAAACTCTCATCGACGACTCTAGTATTTTTTATCGAGGTATCGAGATAGCGCGCAAGCTTCTCCTAATCCTCGTTTGAGCCCCTCGTAAGGAATCTCTCGCAAGGACCAAGCTTCTGGCCGGGTAACTCCATGGATAGCCCTAGCCTATCCCCATGCGCAAGTGGGGCTCCGGTGTACCTTTCGACAAGCCTCTCCCGGACCACTCCCCGCCGTCTTCACTATCAAGCTTCGGACCAAACCGCTGCGGGCCTTGTTCTCTTCGGTGCACGGTGGCGGCCACACCACAAACGTGGTAGGTGTGATCTCGTAAGACTACAAGCCCCTCTGATGTACAACAATGGTGCGCATAAGCACCGAGTGGTAAGAGGTGTGCAAACCTCACTAATCACTAGGCCTAAACCTAGAGCAAGCGCATAAACGGTGGTCTAACTAACCTAAGCACTTCACAAAGTACCTACGCTAATCACCAAATGTTTCACTAAGCACTATGCAAGTGAAGATCATTAAAGTGGTGTATCAACACCTTTGGTATGTTTCGTCAGCTCTCCACTCCTCAAATGACCGGTTGGAGGGTCTATTTATAAGTCACATGGAAAAAGTAGCCGTTGAGAACGAAACCTAGCTTTCTGCCATTGACCGGACGTACAGGTCGTCCTGATCTGACACGTCCGGTCATCTCGACCGTTGAAGCCGAACGTTGGCGTTCACTGTTGATCGGACTCTCTGGCAAGTCCGGTCGCTTACCATGTGACGTGTCCGGTCGACGTTTCGCCGTTCTGGAACCTCTCTATCGGACATCACTGTCTGGCGCGTCCGGTCGTCCACAACTGCTGCGTTCGGTCCTCACTGAGTTGTTGCTGCGACGATGAACAGTGAAGTCCATACGTCTAGTCACTGCCTCGCTCGGAGTCCGGTCGCTGCTGCTGACGCCTGCTGTTGCCGAGCAACTGATCGGCCGCGTTCGGTCCTCATAGGGTCATGTCCGGTCACCTCTGTCGAGCTCGTTTCTTCGCGATCTTGCTTCGGCTTGATTTCCATCTTCGTGCTTCGACTTTGCTTGATATCTTGGGTCTTCTCTTGTGCTTCTAGGATCTTGGTTATGGTGTTAATCGTGGGATCATCATGTCGCATTTGTTCAAGTTACGTCTCGCACCCTATTAAACTACAAAACAATTACTTACAAATTCATTAGTCTAATTTGATTGTATTGGTCATTAAACACTAAAATCGAAAATAAATAGGTGTAGAATCCATTTTCCTTACGGGGAGATCGCCGGGGCGCTAACGGCGCCGGTTCTTTGCCAATACCTGCTGGTTTGGAAACTACTGCGGAACGTGGTCTTGAAACCCATGCAACCCAACCGATTCATCTGGAAGTGGTCGCCGGATGGGAAGTACTCGGCATCTTCGGCGTACTGGGAGTTCTTCCACGGCTCGACGAAGCTACCGGGCGCCATGGAGCTCTGGCAGAGCAAAGCTCCGCCGTGGGTCAAGTTTTTCTTTTGGTTGGCCCTACATCGGCGTCTGTGGACTGCGGAGAGGCGTAAGAGGCATGGACTCCAAGATGACGACGACTGTGCCCTGTGCGGCCAGGAGTCGGAGACCATCGACCACCTTCTGCTGGGATGCGTGGTCGCCAGGCAGCTATGGCTCGCCCTTCTCTCCCCCATCGGCCTGGAGTCCATTGTTCCGCGCCTCGACGATGCGCTGGACGATTGGTCGCTACGGTGCCGGCTGTTGCTGCACGCTGATGCGCGGCTGACGTTCGACACGGCCGTTCTACTTCACTGCTTGGTGCATGTGGAAGGAGAGGAACAACAGGACCTTCGCTAGGTCATCCGCGGGGCTGCACGCCATGTTCCTTGCCGTGCTTCGAGAAGCTGAGGACTGGATCACCGCGGGGTTTTCGTCGCTTAACGCCGTGGTGCCTTCTTGGTCTCAAAACTCCTCTGTAATGTAATAACTTAGTAGAGAATCCAGTAGATAGGTTGTCGACCTGGGGGGTGGTGGCCAGTCGCCACCGGTGCCTAGTCCTGCTGTTCGTTTTTACAAACTCTATTCCTTCTTGATGAAATACGGGCCCAATGCCTGATCGAGAAAAAAACGTGACACTGTACCGTAACACCTGGGCCAAAGAAACGGGAGGTTCTATTTAATTAGAAACGAAAACCACTGCACAAATTCCTGTCCCTGTAATAGGATAGGAAGGCAGCAGACATCATCAGGAGCAAGTCACACACGGATCCGAGGAGAGCTATTCAACTATTCATCACCATATGGCGATTCGAAATACGATACGTGTACGGCGATTGAGATAAATAAAATACTCGACGTATATACAAGAGCATGAGGAGTTTACAGGCCGGCGCATGGTCTGACTTAGTATATTTTTGCAACTGGGAAAGATTGACAGTGTCGACGTAGTTAGCCAACTGCCCAAACATTGTCGCCCCATTCCATCACGAACTTATTATATATATAGCACGCCTTTCTTTCCCATCGGCTCTCACACAGCCTCCGACCAGAATTTTTTTTTATTTTTAACACATTTTTTAATTATTTTTAAAACTAACGTTTTTTTCTTCAAAACTAACACTTTTGACGCGTCTGTTTGCACGGCACGGCTAATTCACGCTGCCGTGCCATGCATGGAGGCGCGGCAGGGGGCAGTCAACGGCTACGGCGACCGCTGACATGGTAGGTCTGACGCACCACCCGTCACGGCACGGCGGACCTGCCGCGCCACGCATCACGGCACGGTAGCCCCTTGTACCCGGCCTTGCTTCCCTTTCTCTCTCTCTGTCTCACTCGGGCCCGGTTGGAGAGAGGAGCCACGCCCTGAGCCGCGCCGCCACGTCGCGCCCGCCCGCCACGCCACACCACCACACCACGCTGCGCCACCACGCCGCGCCAGCCCGCCACGCCCGTCGCGCCGCCACCACGCCGTGCCTGGCCGGCGAGACCACAGCCGCCACGCCCAGCGCGCCCGCGCCTGACGTGCCCCGCTTGGCACTCCCGGCCGTCGCGACCCCGACCGCCGCGCCCACCGCCATGTGCCAGTCCTCCCTGACTCCATCTCCATGTCCCCTTGTCTCATTGCCTCCCTTACTGCCGCCGCCCCTCCATCTCCCCACTGTCGCGCGCCGCCCGTCCTCGTCGCCGCCCCTCCATCTCTCCGCACTGTCTCGAGCCGTGAAGGACATGCTACGCTGCCCATCGTCGTCCTCCAGAAGGGGGATTACCGCCGCCCTCCAGAAGTAGGCCGCTGCCGGCCGACCATTGCCACCGGCGGCCATCTCCTTTGTATTGGTGGATTGTGGTGACCCATAATATTTGTCGAGGTAATGCTCTTCTGCATCTCTATCAATTTTTTTGCTAGGGTTAGGATTCAAATTTAGTTTGACTGGATAGAGATTTAAACAATTAGTTAGCAAAGATATTTAGTGAAGTTAGTAAATATAAGTTATGTATAGTTTTGCAGTTAGTTTTGCAGTTAGCTAGATATGTATAGTTAGTAAAGTTACTTAGTATAGTAAGTATAGGTATTAATATTAGTGTGTTTAATGTAGTTAGTTAGTATAGTTAGTTAGAATTGTTGATATAGGTATTAATATTAGATTAGTTAGTATAGTTAGTTAGTATAGGTGTAGTCGGTTAGTTAGTACGCACGACGATTTCGATGACCTGATGAAGTTTTTGAAACGCTTTTGTAGATTGATTGTTGTGTTAGAGTTTTCTACGGAGGAAATGTTAGGAGAGAAGATGGTATGTTTGAGGATATGGAAGAAGAATTGGAATGGTTTGATGAACCTGCTAGTTTCAACGACCTTTGTGTCTGTTTGAATGCAAAGTTTGGCGGTGATTTCACACTAAAGGGAAGGTTTGATACTGGGAAGACTAGGACACACTATGTCTTGATGCCCTTGAGCAACCCTGCTCACTGGTCCCACTACAATAGGGTGCTCCAGGGTTCCAATGTGCCCATGGTTGAGGTGGTGGTGGAGAATGGATATAGGATGCAGGGTATCCTGGACGGGCCGTCCATTGACGGTGTTGGAGGCAAAGAGCAAGAATTGGAGGTCGAAGGGGAAGCAACTCAGGGTAATATGGATTTGGACGGTCAGTTGGCGCAAGAGCAGTTTCATTCAAGTCAAGTAGGCTGTATAAGCAATGACTTCGATGTAAATGAGTTTGAACTGGAAGAGGAGGAGCAGGAGGAGGACAGGATCGGTGATGTAGTTAGCAGTGATTTGGATGATTCAGATTATGACCAAGGAGGTAGACATGCTATGCCCACACCGGTTGATGTCATGCCAATACCTGTTCATGGTATGCCATTACCAGTACCAACTGAGGTTTTATATGCTATCTAGGCTCAGGGTAGACTAGTCATAGATTTGGTAGCAGATGATACCCCCTATGATTCATGGGGCAGAATTAGCGAAGCGTAGCGGTATGTTCCACCACCACCTTACACAGCAACTGAGCTTGAACAACTAAGGTCGACGAACGTACCTTTCAGGGGCGTTTCGGACTATAGGGATGTCAGTATGCCGGATATGACAATTTGTGACACCGGTCTTCAGATGTGTAGGAAATCATTGTATGATCATGAGAAAGAAATCCTTAGTAAGGGGATGATATTCAATACAATGTCAGAGATGAAGCTCTTCCTTCAGGACTATGCTGTGTATCATCATAGGCCGTAGAACGTCACTCATTCGGACCAAGAGTTGAGGTACCACGTGATATGCAAAAATGGTTGTATATGGAAGTTAAATGCACGAAAGAGACAGAGTAATGGCAAGTGAAGGATAAGTAAAGTGGTCGAACCCCACACTTGCCTAACAAATAGTGAGAAGGAAAATCAGCAGCAGCTCACTGCACGTTACCTTGCCCGTTGTATATTGGGGCTCGTTGATGACAATAACGATATTTCGGTGTCTTTATTACAACAGTCCATATCTAGATTCGTTAAGTATGATATGAAGTACGAAAAAGCTTGGCGTGCTAAGTAAATTGCCCTGGCGATTCATTGGGGTAGTTGGGAGGAAGCGTACAACAGGGTGCCCCGCATCTTATGTGCAATGCATTACTACAATCCTAGCTTGAAATAGTTTGTGGACACCGGAGGGATATATTTTCGGGACCTGTTGAGGCATGTCCTCTATCGTGTGTTCTGGTTGTTCGCGCAAACAAAACATGCATTCCAATTTTATCGGCCAGTCGTACTTGTTGATGACACTTTCCTTACAGGAAAGTACAGGGGCACCTTGATGATAGCTACTGCTGTTGATCCTGAGAACCAGATAGTACCCATGGCTTTTGCTTTGACAGAGGGAGAGAATAATGAATCGTGGTCATGGTTCATGCGGTTTCCATGTGTACCAGTGCTTGGCCCATCTCGCACTATATGTTTGATCTCAGACCGTCACCCAGGGCTTCTTAATGCTGCAGCTGAGCATATAGATGGGTTCCCGCCTCTAGTGCACAGATGGTGCATGAGACATTTTGCCGCTAATTTCTGACGGCGACAGAGGAAGAAGGAGGTATGTGACAAGATAAAGTCTCTATGTTGTAAACGTACAGAGCACCAGTTCAAAGAGACAAAGAGAGAACTAGACAAGATGCTAAATAAAGCGGGAAAGGCCTGGTTAGAGACGTAGATGGAACAGAAGGCTAAGTAGGCGTTAGCATATGACGAGGAAGGTTTCAGGTATGGTATCATGACCACTGGGCGCAGATGGAACCCACCGCTAGAAGTGCTCACGTGGATGTAAGGCTAGACGAAAAACTCGAAGCTTGTTAGCTCGCTCGGCTCGTGGCTGGCTCGACTCGGCTCGGCTAGTTATGATAACGAGCCGAGCCGAGCTAAGATTTTAGCTCGTTAGCTATAACGAGCCAACTCGAGTCAACTCGCGAGCCGCTCGTGAGCTAAACGAGCCAAGCTTTTAGAAAAAAAAATATCTTTTAAGGTTATTAGATGCATGAATACTATAGTATTTTATTATACTTGTATATATATTAGCACATATTAATTTTTTTATTCGATTTAAGGTTGTTAGATGCATTTCTTTTGTATTATTATTATTCTCAAACTTTAGATAAATGCAAATATTATATTTTGTGTATTTTTTTATACCTGGCTCGCGAGCTTAACGAGCCAGCTCGAGCTTTTAACGAGCTGAGCTGAGCTGGCTTTTTGGCTCGTTAGGATAACGAGCCGAGCTAGCTCGTTATCTTAACGAGCCAGAACGAGCCGAGCCGAAACGAACCGAGCCGGCTCGTTATCCAGCCTTACGTGGATGTCTCCCTCTACACCAATCGTCGAAAAGAAGGTACCTAGGGTCAAACTTGTCTGCACCATCGATCCACTAAAAGAAAAAACATCTCTTATGGGTCTACACAACAAGATTCCAACAAAAATATTAGTAGCCTACTTACACAAATAAATAAAAAAAAGATAGTGGTAACAATTACTTACATTAAAACGACTGCATGTGTAGAAGCAATGCGATGCTGTGCCTGGATATCTCAATTGAAACATGTCGGCCGAAAAACCACAGTCACAGTTAGGGACAGGGAGATCAGGAGAGATGGGGGCATCTTTGCTAGACGCGTCGGGGTATAATTCTCGAGAATGATCCTGTTTTCACCAAAACTCCTCCCGATACATTTCTTGTATCTAACAAAACGGTTGTAATTTAACAAACAAAAATCAAAACATCATAAATTAATGTTAATGAGAACCATTTACATTACAACAAATAAAATATAACCGACACTTTGGTGCAAACTCTATTTTAGATGCAAACATGAAAACTATATAAAAACTATACTTTGATAAGTAAAAAATAAAATTTAGTACATCAACCGTGTGTCTATATATTTATTCATATATAAAAGTTGAGATGCAAACTCAAACAAGCAAAATTCATATAAAAAATGACCTTAGAATACATGGTAATCGTAATTCTAAGTAACCAATTAACCTTAATATTGGCAATCTTAATCATAATCCTTCGATTCAACGTTTTAACGAACTCATATTTTCCTCCATACCCTAACTACTTATTCAAATCATTCGATCCACCGTGGAGACCGAGGAGCTTCATTACCTTGACAAGGCCGAGGAGGAGCTTCGGAGAAGGTAGGGAGGGGCCGGCAAGGGAGAAAAATTCGGCGGCCGGCCGTGGGGGAGCCGGGAGGCAATGGCACGACGGTGCGGGCTGTGAGGCACGGCGGCGGGGGCTGGGCAGCACGGAGGCGGCTGCTGTGCGGTGCGGAGTGAAACAGAGAGGGAGAAAAGGGACTGGGCCGCGAGCCTCTATTTGGCTCTGTCGCGCCCTGATCGGTGGCACGATAAGGCCTGCCACGTCAGCGACCAGCGGGGCAAGACGTTGCCACGTACGCACCCCTGCCGCGCCACCATGCATGGCGCGACAGAGTTATTTCGCCGCGCCCTGGAAATAAACGCGGCCAAAAGTATTACTTTTGGAGAGGAAAAAACAGTGTTAGAATTAAGAATAGTTTAAAAAAATGTTAAAAAATAATAAAAATTCTCCGATCACACCTCGCTACTGCAAATCTGCAATCATTCGCGCCTCGCCCGTGAGCTAGCGACCAACGCAGCACAAGAGGCAAGAAAGAGCACATCAAGAACGTACGTGTTCAGCGTTCTACTACTTCCGATGGCAGCACGGGACCAGTCGGCGCTGCTCCTCCTCACGGCCGTGCTGCTGCTCTTCGCGTTGTCCACAGCCACGGCGCAGCAGCAGCAGCAGCAGAACTGCTCGTCCGCCAAGTTCTCCGCGGGGCGTTCGTTCCAGCGGTGCACCTCCCTCGCCGTGCTCGGTGCCAGCCTGTACTGGACGTACCACGCGGCGAACGGCACCGCCGACGTGGCGTTCCGCGCGCCGTCGGACCCCAGCGGCTGGGTCGCGTGGGGCCTCAACACCCAGAGCGCGGGCAGCATGGCCGGCAGCAGCGTGTTCATCGCCTCCCAGGACGGTAACGGCGCGGTGTCCGTCTTGATGACCTACCTGGAGAGCACGAATCCCAGCTTGATCAACAACACCCTTAAGATCGCCGTGCCCGTCGGGCCGGCCGCCGAGTACTCCGGCGGCGTGTACACCATCTACGTGACTGTGGCGCTGCCGGGGAACCGCACGGTGCAGAACACGGTGTGGCAGGCTGGGCCGCTCAGCAGCGGGGCAATCATGCTGCACCCGGCGCCCGGGCCGAACCTGCAGAGCGCCCAGAAGCTGGACTTCCTGTCCAGCAGCCGTATCACCGGGACAGGGGCACCCAAGTCCAGGGGTCTGCTATCCCGTCGTAACTTGAGGGGGTTTCAGGGTTGAAAAGCCAGTGGTTGCTTTGCTTTCTTCTCGCATTGTTCCAGCCTCAGATTGACTGTGCATTAGTACGTTATTATATATCTTTTCATTCATTGTCTCAGTTTCGATGTTGTATGTGCATTAAAATTTAATTGTATATGTTGTTGCTATTTTTTTTTTTGAAATAAAGAGTACTGTATGCTGCTACTGTATCTGTTTTTTTTAGCTCTTTTACAGTGGTGGGGTACTCCTTAGTTCCTCTTGGTTGATAAGCAAATTATTAGCTCTAATTATTTTTATGCGTTGAAGGTAAGGATGGTAATTATGCCTCCCCTCCCCCACCCCCTCACGGAACCAGGTCGATTTGTCTCTACGGTCGCTCGATATCTGGCCGTTCAGTGGTATCCCACGACAGAGCATTTGCGCTATCTCCACACTGCTCGCTGGGCTTCGATATCAGCACGGCGCAAGCAGGTCAGCTGCGTGAGCTCCACGAGCGCGGAGGAGGCGACAGTAAGGCTACGGCGCAAGTTCCTTGGTCGACGACGCGAGCTCGAGCAGCAGGGCCCATGGCGGGCGCAGGCGAAACATCTGGCTGCAGCGCGAGCTCCATGGTCGGAGGCACGAGCTCGAGCTATCAATCAGTATGGTCATGGCCGGCACGGGCGCAACATGGCCACGGTGCCGGCGCGAGAGAGGGAACAGCCGGGCTTTGGCGTGAGCTGCACGCTCCACGCTGGGCGGTGCGAGCTCCATGGCTAGTAGGTCTCGGTGGGTGAGCATGAGGATGGCACCCCGATTCGGTGTCGCACCTAACGAGACAGGAGCACCGCGGCGCTCAGGTGATGCGCCCGGCGATGACGGTGGAGCCGCGTGGCCTGGCCTAGGGAACGAGAAATGGCGGCGGAGGCGGAGGTCGGAGCCGTGCGGGATGGGCTTACATGGGCCGGTTGGAGGCCTGTTAGATTAGCTTTTTTGAGCTGATGGTTGGATCAGATAGAAACGGCGTGGATGAATAACTGCAGACACAAGTCCATCCGGGCAACTGTAGAGGATCTCGTTCCCCCCTCCCCCATCACCCCTCCTTGCCCATGCGCCCCGACCCGAACCGCCTCGCGGCGACGCCGAAGGACGCGAGGCTGCGCACAAGACCTAGCCGCCACCACCTCGCCCTCGCCATTGCTTCGGGGACGCCATCGCTTAGCGCAGCGTTGTCCGGGATCGATCCGAGCACGCCCCTGCCGCGCTCCGCCTCGGTTTAGTTCCGCCGAACCTCGTCGTCGCCGGCCCGCTCGGCTCGATCATGCTCTCACCGGACGCGATCGATTTGAAGGTGCATGCATCCGTCGCTCCTCATTCGCCCTAGCACGTGTCGTGGTCGCCTCGTGATCGAATGCTTCTGTATTATGCTTGCATTTTTTGGGGTCCTATCTATTGTCTAGTGCTGCTGCAGCCAGGTTTCTCTGAGTTTGGTGGTTTGGGTTGTGTAGATCGGAATGTGCTGCGGGCTGTCATTGTAGGGGTATTGGCTAGTTGGCTTGGTAGCCAGCGTTTCTGTGTCGATGTTTCCCCTCCCTGTCACCTTGTTCTGGGGGATTTTTTTCCTGTGTTGTTTGATGCGGAAATGGTGTGGCAAGTTGGGGTATTGGATTATTGATACATTATTTTAAGGGTGTGGAGTGAGGCTGCCAAACTTGATAGAATGCTGGCCCCCTCAGATTTTGCTGCCCAAATTGAGTTTTCTGGTTTGTGGGTGTTATGTTTCGGATACTGGCTAATGAATGTGGACACAAATGTGACAAGTTTTGAGTGGCCTGTGACTGATACTGTAGTTCAATATTCTGTTATTACCACTATATATATATTCTTCTATGAAAAGCCACCTGGTGATTCTACTTCCATGTCCTTAAAGTGGCTGTTGGATTGTATACTTCTTTGGAAGCACATTGTGGTCATTAACAGTTTTGTTTTTTCCGAAAGGATGTCTGAATAAACAGCTCTCACTAGGGTGTGGTGGATGCTTTGTAGTCAATTTGGTGATGGTTATAAGAGAGTTGTAGCATCTAGTAAGTAGTCCACATCTTTGAATTGTAGGAGGTACAGTAATTGCCTATCAAAGTTAGATCAGGGTGCATTGTGGGTACAAGCATAATATATAGTGATTATTTAGCTGACTGGGTAAGCCGAGTGGCTATTTTACCAACAGATGAGTTGTAGTCTTGTAGATGTCAATTTACACTAGGAGGCTCTGGAGAATTGATGTTGAAATGTCACCTTCTGTGAGCACTTTGATGTCAGAGGAATTTAGCTGCACTCTAGTATTAGCACCTAGTAGCATACTACTGTCTTGTTTTACTGAATTTGATCAAGGTTCATGAAACCTGGTAGCCCAGCCCCATTCATCAACCTGCTTAGCCTTCCTCTTTACTTTCTTTGAGCTCACTCAACTGTTTTACAAGGACAGTCCTTAAACTTGTCCTTGTGCGGTGCTATTCAGGTTTTTGAACTCTTAAATTTGTTATGTGGAATTTTAATTTGTTTAATGTTGTTGATGGATACAGGAGGAAATGTCAGATCTTGAGTCTTTGCTAGAGTACAATGAAATTGTCAAGAAGATGTTTGCTAATGAAGAAGAAGGATTTCAGTTCTATAATAACTACGGTTTTGAGAAAGGATTTAGTGTGAGGAGAACCTATTGTGAGTGGGACAATGGCCACAATGAGATGACTCTTCGGAAGTTCATTTGCGGTCGTCAAGGTTTCCGTGAAGAGAAGCAGCTGAAGAGGGCGATTAAGTTCTCAATACTCCTCCTACTGTCGCAGATGAATTTAGTAGCAAATCTATCGCTAAACGAGTTCAAAGGGCCAAGCATCTAGGGAAACAACAGACCAGCCCTTTTAGACCTTTTTAGAACTAATGTGTTGTCTATTTAGTAAGCTATATTTGATCTTTCGTTTGTCCAGATGGCTAGAACGATGTGTGTTCAGACCTAAACGATGTGCTGAACTAAATTTATGTGTGTTCAGGCGCAAATCTATCGCTAAACGAGTTCAAAGGGCCAAGTAGTGCTCCCTTTTGTACTGCTCATGTCATCCTGTCCAACATGAGGCTAAAACCTGAAAAAACTGAAAATGGCAGGGACTAGTCGGAGGCAGAGCATGCTCACATGGTGACAGCGGCAGCTGGACCCTGTAGATGTTGTTGTTGATGGAGTCGAGCATGAGGAGGTCATCGGCGGGGGTGATCTCGACGACGTACGGCTCGATCCCCAGCTTGCTGCCAATAGGGTATCATGACCATCCTAACGTCCAAATTGACAAATAATCAATGTTACAGAAGAAATCGAGGTTACAAGGTTGTCGCTAAACATGACAGAATGGCATAGCTAGCTAGCAACACGCTTGAGTCACATAATTGATATGGATTTGTGCGTAGTTATGCTACGAAATCGGAAAAATTAGTGGATCCCTTCCCGAATAGTTACAGAAATTCACCACGGGAGATGCTTCAGAGCTAACTGAGCAACAACAGAGTGACTGCGAGTCTGCGAGATACCTCAATTTATGGCGAAGGGCAAGGTGTAGAGCAGAGGCAAAAATTAGCCGGCTTCAGGTCTGGTGGATTGGGCGGAGACGGCGAGGGGGCGCCACGCTCGTCGGCCAGCCGCAGATGCCGCACGCCCTAGGTAGCCAGGGCGTACTTCTTCCTCCTGTCCCATCCTCCTGCTTCCTTCATGGCCGACGCCGCCGCTTCTTGGTGAGCGTGGGCGGACGAGGGCACCTTGCTGAGCCCGCTCTTCAGCTTCGCCAACTCGGTCCACCGCGTCCACGGACGAGCGCACCTCGCCGCCCGCACCCTTCGGCAGCGGGGACTGCCGCCGCCGCCGCCAACGGGAGCACAGACGTCGCCGGGACCCGTCGGAGCACCACCGTGGGTAGCTCCTCCGCCCTAGGGTGGACGCTGGCGCCGCCGGACTAGGTGCAGCGCGGGCACGCCGAACGCAGGCGGCAGCAGACAGGACGCCGCACGCAGGCGGGGTCAGCGACGACGGCGGAGCTGGTCCACCTCTGCTGGGAACAGGCGTTGTCGGGCTCCGCCTCCTCGTCCTCCTCAACAGTGTCGATCCCCGCCATGGCTGCTGCCCGGACCGCCGCGTCCGTGAGCACACCTCATCGCCCGCACCCTCCCACCAGTGGGGACGGCCACCGCCACCGCGAAGGGGAGCGCGGATGCCGCCGGGCCCGGATCTCACCTCCTCCACCGCCATCGTTGGATCTATGCGGTGCCGCCGTTCGCCAGGGACTGGTGAGGAGGGATGGCATGCCCTGGAAGCCGTAGCCCTGCCCTCGCACTCGCCGCCGCAGCCACCGCCCTCGTCCTCAACCTCGCCATCGCCGCAGCACACAGAGAGAAAGAACAGAGCGACTGAGAGAGGGGCCGGGCTGGTGTGGTCTGAAGAGAATTATACGTGAAAAGACTATAGTACTTCAATCATCCTGTACTACTCAAAATATTATTTTTCTACCATTGATTTACCGTTCTACCCTCAATTACATAAAAAAATTTCAAAAATAGAAATTTTCCCACTTTTTTCTTGTGATAATCCGATCAATTTTAGAATGCACCCGGTGCGTATGGTCCCACCATTTAGTACGCACTTGGTTCCTCCCTGTGTCTCTTAAATTGGCTCCTTTGTCTTTTTAGCCGTCGGATCGGTCCTCGTGAGCCGTCCATTTTATGACGACCATTGTAAAAATTCTCTTTTTATTTAATTGGATTGTAGATTGATTATATGATATGCTGCCATGTACTGTGTCAATTTTGTCTTTGAAAATGGAGAGAAACAGGTTTGTTGGGGCTCCGGAGACATCCGATAATCCAAAAACACGGACAGAAAAAGAAAACTGGCCTCTGCTCGCGGGCCGCGGCCTCCCACACAAAAGCTTTGCAGGTCGGTCCGCCGATTCTTCCGCGTAAACCCAGCCCACTTAGGTAGGCTTTGCGGCCCGCGGCTTCCGGCCCAAACTCCTCGCCTCCTGACCTCCGGCGGCTTGGCCGCTTGGCACGCTCGGCCTTCTCGGCAAGTTCCTGGATCGGGCCCGCTGCCGGCGTCGCGTCCTTGGCAATTTGGGATGCAGCATGCTGCCAAGTTCATCAGCCGGCACGGCGCACGCCAGAGCCCATGGGCCAGGTCGCGGTCGCACGCGCCCCCTTGGTTGGTTTTTCACTGGAGCGTTCGGGACTCCGGGGTCCGGGTCCTTGCTAGATCCGCAGCAGCTGAAACCAGCGTGGGAACAGGTCTCAAGTCTGAACCCGACATGTCGGTCAGGTGCTTGAGCTTTTTTTTTAGCCTGTCAGGTGCTTGAGCTTGACTCCGTTTAGGGCGGGTGTTTGGTTTCCTTCTGTACGCGGTCCCATAGGATGTTTAGCACGTGTATGAAGTATTAAATATAGACTAATTATAAAATTAATTACATAGCTTACAATTAATTTGTGAGACGAATCTTTTAAGCCTAATTAGTCCTATGATTTGACAATGTAGTGCTACAATAAACTTATGCTAATGATGAATTAATTATGCTTAATAAATTTATCTCGTAGAGTGCTTACGGATTCTGTAATTTATTTTTTATTAGTATTCGAACACCCCATACAACACCCTCACGTGACACCTCCTGATCGAATCCAAACACCCCTAACGCTGCCACGCTTCGCTTAACCGCGTGCCCAAGCATCATCATTCCATCCGACATCACACGCCACCGGCCCAAGGCTCCATTCGGAACCATTCCATCATCTCTGGACGCACACGCACGAAAGCATCCAACATTTGCTATAATTAATTAGAAACCACAGCAAGGGCGACGTGCTTACAAGTACGCTTTGAACATTGCCACATGATATACTCTATACTCCTACGAACGCGGGTGTGCGAACCAGACCAGACCAGAGCGTCCCGTTCCAATGCTCTTGTCGTTAAACTGAAGGCAGTGACGAACCCATTCTGAATTTTCCTTTTCCTTCACGCCACGTGTGGTGGCGTTCGGTTCCCACTGCAACATTGACCTGTTCGCTTAATCGTTTCTGTGGCTTATAAGTCAGTTGATGCTGTTTTATTGTAAGAGAAAAATACTATATTATAGCTGATAAGCATGATTGATACGGTTAAGCGAACATGCCCAATGGTAGGCCATGATTCCCCTGACGACCTGCATGGGATAGGGAAATACGGAGGAGTATGCAGGCTCAGATAGTCAACTCAGCTAACGGCTAAACGCTGTAACGCAGCACCTGGACTTTGCTACGGCATGTGTACGGAAGCTTGTACCGGACAGCATCCTGGCCGGCTGGAGAGATTTCCTTGGGTTCACTGCGTGCACGACAGTACTACGACACTGCTGCCGGCTACGACTTTAATCACGCGTTGTATGTCTACCATCATGACACACGTGCCACGAATAATCATCTGGGGGCAAGTAATGTCAAATGCTGACAGCAAGCTCTGAAGAAATGCGCGGCCAGGAAGAGGTCGTCATGTGTATTAGTAGGTTTGCATGTATCTATCGAGACAAAATCCTCATGATAGTCACCTGTCTTCCTTCCAGATGAAAAGCACCATACGACAGCGGAAAACGTACTCCTCCTAGCTGTCCCATGTTTCTACCTTCTAGAGCCTGATGATTCATGAACATTGCAGAATAAGGATGGGTAGATGAACCATAGCAACGGTACTTCACTGGCACCAACTGCCAATGAATAAGGATGAAGCGAAAGGAAGAGAAAATCAAGCAGCTCTACTCTAAGCAAACCTCACAGCACTCCACGTACGAATCGGGCAGTAGATGTGAAATGGTTTACGGTTGAGCAAATTCACAATTGGTAACCTAGCTAGAGCTAGGCTACCTGCAGAAGCGAAGAAAGAGCGTTTTGCTCTTCATAAAAAAACTCTTAGTACAAGGTATGAACTGAAAAGAAACTCTGAGCTGGTCAGAACATCAACGAGAAATAGTAACCATATACAATGAAATGAACTACTTGTTCGGAGACCTAGGGGTGCCAGTCTACTATGCAGTGACATACGCAAGCAACAATACTTTTAACCAACAAACATGACTACACGTTTCTCTTATATACACTAAGAAACTAAAATATGTATACCCTGTCCCTGTTCTGATTTCTGAATATGCTGTGTTCTTATCCAAACTACTGCATCACATGTCTCTTTGACCACCTAGTACAAAAGTGAAATCCCAACGAGCAGTTCGTAGCACGAGTCATAAGTCTCGCTAACATACACATGATCCTGCCTGCAAGCTTCGTTCATTTCTCCGTATGTTGTTGCTTGGTCAGATTGGTCAAAGGTTCTATTATTGTACTGTCTGTACTCGTACTACATGGAAATTCTACACTAAAGAATACTTTCGACAATATATAGTCAGATATTAAAATCTTATAAGTTCTTAACTGGAAATCAACTAATCCCACTAGTATTATCTTTTGTTGCGACCACCTGATGTCAGTAATGATGCTTTCAGAATTAGTCCGAGTACTTGGTCAGTTTGGTCTCTGCATCTCTGCCGCTGCCACCGTTTAGTTCGTTGGTACTCTCTGCGTCCCAAAATAAGTGATGTTTTTTACCATCTTGTTTTATCGTTCGTCGTATTCAAAAATTTTATATAAATTATAACATAAATAAATCACTATTAAAGTACCTCTAATGATAAAATAAGTAATAACAAAATAAATAATATTTATACAAAAATTTTAAATAGGACGAATGGTCAAATAAGATGTCTCTCAAAGTAAAAAAAACACTTATTTCGAAACGGAGGTTTGTTCAAACGGAGACACGCTTGCTTTTAGGAAGGAACCGACCCCATGGTGTGATTAAAACAATTACAGAGGTTTGTGGTAATTTACTTGGTCTCTTTCATTTGGACCTATGTGAAGTCACACACCCTGGCAAGCCTGCAACCTTCACCACATTGATCTGTCTCTCGATAATTCTACCTCATGTAATCAATCTTTTGCTGAAATGGTAGCTGATGTCATCTGTTGGTATATTTTTTATAAACAAGAACATAGAGTATATGCCTGCTACCATGCCATGTTTACAGCATGTATGTCCAGTTGAGTACAGTTTACAATCTGAGCCGTATTATCTGCTCCGATCCCTTAGCTTGAACGTTCAACACGAAATGTGTCGCCTCGATTATTCAGCACCTAATAAGAGAAGACCGTGTCATATAAACACACAGAAAGGTAGAGATAAGGCATCGGAGACGAAATCCCCAGATGAGACTGCAAAATGATCGACCACGTCAACCTCGAACCTTCAACGCACACGCTAGCGGCCACCGGCTCTCCGGCCCCCAACAACCGCGCGCGCGACGACCTCCTCCTCTCCCCGTGCTGCCAATACATATAGCGCAGATGCACTTCCCATCCCTCACCAGCTGCAGCTCCGACCAAGCTAGCCTGCCTTCATCTATCGAGGCACCAGTCACCACCACAGCTGAGCTCATCAAAATTCGATATCGAGGCGACGCGCCGGCCGGCCAGGTGCTCCGTCCAGCTCCCACAGAAAAAACCACTATCCATGGGGCGCCGGCTCCTCCTCCTCCTCGGAGCCGCCGTGCTGCTGCTCTCGTCCGCCGCCACGGCGCAGGACTGCCTGTCCGCGACGTTCAGCGGCGGGCGGACCTTCGGGAAGTGCAACAGCCTTCCCACGCTCAGCGCCAGCCTGCACTGGACGTACCACCCGGAGAACGGCACCGCGGACGTGGCGTTCCGCGCGCCATCGGACTCCAGCGGCTGGGTCGGCTGGGGCATCAACCCCAGCGGCGGCAGCATGGGCGGCAGCAGCGTCTTCGTCGCCTCGCAGGACGGCAGCGGCGCGGTGTCCATCCTCATGACCTACCTGGAGAACTCCAGCAACCCCAGCCTAACCAACAACACCCTCAAGTTCAACGTGTCCGTCGGTCCCGCGGCCGAGTACTCCAACGGCGCCTACACCATCTACGCCACCGTGCAGCTTCCCGGGAACTCCACGCAGCAGTTCACGGTGTGGCAGGCCGGCCCCACCAGCAACGGTGCCATCGCCGCTCACCCGACGGCGCGAGCCAACTTGGCCAGCATCCAGAGGCAGGACTTCCTCTCGGGGTCAAGCACCTAGGTTAAGGCCTTAAAAAAATTAGTAAAACAAGTTCTCGAGTTTTAAAATTTAAAACACACATAAAATAATAAACAAACTCTGTGTAACTCACTTTTATGGTTGAGAGAAATCAAACAAATATCTAAGTTAATTTACTCAGTGTGTAAAAGTGCTAATGAAAATCATAACAAGAAGAATAAAATAAGTAGTTTTAATTGTTTGGTACGAAAAATAATTTCTATAAACAAAAATAAAATATAACTCGTGTATAGTGCTTATGTAAGATGATGAGCAAGTGGTGTAGATGAAAATATAACTTTAATTTTTGGAAAATAAACGTGTTAACTAATGTTCTTGGGAGAATCAAATTGGAAATAAAAATCAACATTTTTGTTAAGTCGGCAAAGATCTAAACTTATGTTAAAGTACTATTTTTGGCGAGTTACATTAGGTAAAATAATTAAATAGTGTTTAAATATTTTGTTCATATGGTTTAGTATAAAGTATGGACTATTGCATGAAGTACTTGTTGGTTGGAGTTAATAAAGATTAGGCCTTTTAAAAATTGTGGCAAAAGTGTTCATGGTTGCTAAGTTCAAACTGAATTCTTGTCTTTTCTAAGTCGGATGCCACATTGCCCTCTATAAAAATTACTCAACTTCGTTGGGACATGCTGTAACCTAGTTGTTGGCGCTCTGTTCGTGCACTGGCGTTCAGTGCGACGATCTTATCTTGGCGTCTCTCCATCTTTCTCTTGGGTCATCCTCTGGTCGTAAGCATTGCTTCGCTAGTTAGCTGTTGGCATCAGCTACATGTTAGTGATATTGGTTGAGTCTTAATCCAGACGTTAAGTAGTTTTGGGCTTGCTTTAAAAACTGTGCTTGGCACCGTTTCGGCCGCTGGCCCCGTGGGCGCGGTCACCACGCATGCGTGCGCTGCTGGCGCCGAACTCAGGCCGTGGCCAGGCTGTTGCCGCTGGCTAGCTTGTGTGCCCGGTGAAAGCTCTAGTTTGGTTTTGGTTAATTGATGAAACTCTAAGTGCTAACCTAGTTTATTAAAGTGATTATGAGATATGTAGCACTATTTCAAGTGGTAAAGCAAATGAAGATCATGACATGATGATGGTGATTTCATGGTGATGATCAAGTGCTTGGACTTAAAAAAGGAGAAAGGAAAATAAAAGGCTCAAGGCAAAGGTATAAGTGGTAGGAGGCTTTTCGTTTCGATGATCAAGACACTTAGCGAGTGTGATCACATTTAGGTTCGATAGTTGTACTATTAAGAGGGGTGAAACTCGTATCGAAATGCGGTTATCAAAGTGCCACTAGATGCTCTAACTCATTGCATATGAATTTAGGATCTAGTGGAGTGCTAACACCCTTGAAAATATTTGTGAAAATATGCTAACACACATGCACGAAGGTGATACACATTGTGTTTAGCACTTGGGAGCAAGGGTTTGAAACTCCACCGATGGAGTGTCTGCCCGTAGAGTGCGGACAGTCCGACGGTGCCACCGACCCCCTATACATAAAAGACAGGATTTTACAGAGTGCATCGGACGCTGGTCACGCAGTAACCGGACGCTGGGGTCCTGCGTCCGATCAGTGGCGCACAGTGAAGTCCGCCCTCGGTCTCTTGACCGAACGCTGAGTTCAAAAGTGAACGGACTCTGGCTGAACACTGTTCAGCATCCGGTCATGCTGATATGGCGGCACACAGAGATGAGGGAGAATGACCGGACGCTCAGTGAGTCTGGTCGGGCATGACCGGACACGTCCGGTCGTGAATTTTCGCAAATGGAACCTTACTGGAAACGACCAGACACTGAGGTTCTGCCTTCGGTCACTTCGAAGTAGCGCGTCCGGTCACAACTTAAATGTACTGATGCCCGTTGAGATCAGGCAATCAACGTTTGAAGCAGGGGCCACGTGGCATGCATCGCACGACCGGACGCTGGGGTCTAGCGTCCGGTTGCCCCATTTTTCAGTGGACTGAGGAGCCAACAGCTCTATTTCGTGGGGTCTTCTATTTAAGCCCCACGACCAGCTCAAGCTCACTCTCTTGGCCATTTGCATTGACATAGCAACCTTGTGAGCTTAGCCAAAGCCCTCTCGCTTGTCTCCATTATTGATTCATCATCTTTGTGAGATTAGGAGAGAATCCAAGTGCATTGCTTGAGTGATTGCATCTAGAGGCACTTGGTATTCGTGTTTCGCTGTGGGATTCACTTGTTTCTCTTTGTGGTTGCTGCCACCTAGATGGCTTGGAGCAGCGAGGATCATCGAGCAGAGGTTGGTGATTGTCTCCGGCTCCAATCACGGTGATTGTGAGGGGTCTTGTGCCTTCCCCGACGGAGCGTCGAAAGGTAACTCTAGTCGATTGCTCGTGTCATTGAGTTACCTCACTTGTGGGTAGGTTCTTGTGGTGTCCAATTGTGTGGACGAGGTTCATGCAACACCTTTTAGCCGCCGAACCACCAAGTGTTGGTCGACACAACGGGGACTAGCATGCCGGCAAGCACGTGAACCTCGAGAGAAAAATTGGTTGTCTCTTGGTTTCTGGTATTCTCCCGGTGATTGATTTAGTGTTCATCTTGTGATTGGTTCACTCCTCTACATGGTGGTATAATCACCCTACTCACTCATTTATATTCTTACAAACTAGTTGTAGCAAGCTCTTTAGTATAGCTAGAATTGAGAGCTTGCTTTGTAGTTTAAGCTAATCTAGTGTAGCAAGTGTGAGAGCTCTTAGTGAGTAGTGAGTTTGCAAATTATGTGCCTAGTGATCATAGTAACTAGAATTGTTGGATAGGTGGCTTGCAACCTTTATAGAGCTAGAGCAAGTTTGCATTTCGCTATTTGTTATACTAATCAAATTGCTCTAGTTGATCTGTAGATTTATAAATAGGCTATTCACCCCCCCCCTCAAGCCATATTAGGACCTTTCACCTGGTCGATGCCACGCAGCGCCCTTGGCCTCGCGTTGGCCGTCCTAGCTGGTTGTGGCCTGGCCCCGCTCTCACTTGTGCGCGCGCCACCCTCTGGCCATCGAGCCGCGCGCGGGCACTCACCCCACCCCTCGTTTCACCTACTGCGTCGAGCCTCTAGGCAGGTGCCAATGCCAATGTGTTTGGGCCAATGACCTCGGTCGTAGGGGCAATGGTGATGTCTCTGTGCCGTGCTTGCCCCCGCTAGCCGATGCTGGTGTCTGCTCGGGTCTGGCCATGCCATTTTGAGTGCTTCGCGCCAAGCCTCTACGTCTCGTCGTCTGTATGCATGTGCTCATACTACTGCCATCGATCATGGTCACCTCGTCTTAATCCACTCTGGTTCACTCGCATGACCTCCCTATAGCCACACCGTGCGTAGAGCCATCATTCCTTCTCTTCTTAATCACCAGCCTAGGCTTCGCAACGCAATTCTCTGCATCAGTGGGTGGCATAGGTAGTCAGCTAGGCGCCATGTTCTCCTCGAGCCCTACCAATCACTACCAATCAGCAATTTGGTGTTTTGCTCGCCGCTGGTCAAGTGCACCGCTGAGCCAATAGGTTGGGAGGTAAAGCCTGTAGGATGGGTAGCAGTTCAACGGCTCATACCCTCAAACTCGTCTTGACTTACTCTGTCCGATGCTCGTGGTATTATACCTAGGGAACTCATCGGTGATGGGGTGACGTGTTGTGTCTAGCTCAGGGCATCGCCGCTGTGTCTAGGCACACGTGGCCAGACCTCCTTGGCCCTCCCTTGCTTCAACCATCACTATAGCGTGCACCATGGTGAGCTACTGATGCTTCCCCGCCATCTCTACCTTTCGGTGAGGACGTAGGCTCGCTGGAACGCTCGCGCCGCCATATGGATCCACCGTCTTTGAGTCTAGGGTGGGGTAGTACACCATTGGACCTTTCGTAGCCTCCCACCATTGCGCGTTGGTCTGTGGGTCGATGTCGGCCTGATGGACACATATTTTTGGCCCTCGGTAGGCCGGCATGGCCGTGCTGTGCCAGCTGGAGCCACGCCATCGTGCATAGGACATCGGGGACCGACTCAGTGAGAAGGTAGGGTTTTTGGAGGTGCTCGATGTAAAACGTATCTCTAGTGCAATAGTGCTCGGAATCGCCGTGTAGTAATCTAATAAACCGGGGACTCTTTTGCAAAATGCGCGGACGTGCTCGCATAGCGGGCTAGTTGGGCCAGCCTGCTGACGTGTGATCATGCCCCCACGCGGGCTGCAGTGGGCTACTGGGCCAAATTGTGACCGCTGGTTCTCCCTTTTTTCTAAAACATTTTTTTATTTAGTTTCTAAGGCAAACTCGTAAAATATATATAAATTTATGTAGTTGACCAAAAATTGTGAAACGAATTTTGTTAGGTTTCTAAAATCCTGATCCATCTGCCAGTATGTCTTATTCACATAGTTTCATAGTATTTTTAGAAGTTATCTAATTAAATTATGATGCGTAATATTGTTAAAATATAAATTTGTAGGAATTTTTATGATTAATCAGTGCAAGTGTTAATTCTAGAAATTTCACAGTAAATTCCTAATATTATGAGGTGCTCGCTGTAATTTGTGTAGCTCCATAATAATTAGTTTGCTAAGATAACTAAGGTGCCCTTGTTCGAATATAAATTAAATCAATCAAATGAAAATAAAGAAACACCCTAAGATTTTAGAATTAAAACGCTCGTCAGGAAACCCTGAGATTTTAGAATGACATGGACACATAGCCTAGTACGTTAGTTATTAGGGCTAGCTCGTTAGCCTGAGAGGCGTCAACGTACTTTAAGAGTTGCGGTTGTCGTTGGTTAATTACGTCTCTATGTTGCATCCATGTAAATAATAAGAATGACGATGGATCACGAAGTCATCTGGAGTAGCAGAAAAGATGGTGCCTTGATGATCATGTCACCACAACGGAATGCTAACTTCAGATTATATCTTTCCTAGGCAAGCTCCGGTGCGTAACCCCTATTATTATGCACTTTATTTTATGCTTGTGCATTAAGTTTTAAGGAGTTGAATGAAACCCACTTGCATATATATATATCCTTATCCTATGAGTCTTACTAGTATGGCAGAATCATGTAGCTGCTATGCTATAGGACTCTAGTAGATGTCGAGTGATTACCTATCACTCATGAGAGATAGAAAAGATATTACTGTTGTTATTATCATACTACTATCACATGTAATATATATATGGATGATAATTGGAGACCGGGCGGGACTGTACATTGGATTTGGACTTGGTTAGGCAACTGAGCGAGGCTTTGATTGCATTTGTCCCGCCTGAGTTGGTTGAGAACCGTCCATTGCTGTGGATGGTAGTCATGTCACAGACTTATTATCCTAAGCACATACTTGCTTATGGGAGCAGGAAGACTTATTACTCTCTTGTCATGGGTTCTGGCTCTTTTCGGACCGACTTTTAGAAGCAGGTACTAGGTGGAGGTCTAAGCACCATACTGAGACCGGGTCTCAGGTGTTGGGAGCTTGGAGTCCAAGTTTGGAGGGGGACCTGGACCCTTTGATAGGAGTGGAACGGGTTGGTCTTGTTTGTGCCTGGGGCACAAGCGAGGCGTGTGTTTCAGGGTACCCAGCTGGGGTACATTGATTCACGAATCGCCATTTCTGTGAGACGGCACCAACTTTGTTATGGTCTAGCACCGTAGTAAGAACTAAAACATGGAAGGTGACAAAATAATTCTGATTGCTATCACATGCTAGAAAGTAGCATAGGTGCTTACATAGAATGTGTAGCTAATCAACTAAAAATAACTGCTAAAACTTGAATATAAGGATGCACTATTAGTAATGCGTCCTGCAAATGCAATAAACCAGCAAGCCAAATAAGCCTTACATATCCTTAGAGTCTTTTATTTTCCTCCTGTCGGGTAAGTCTTGCTAAGTACAATCGAGTACTCAGGGTTTCATTCCCCCTGTTACAGGTGATAGGTGGATGTTAGGGCTGACTCTTGTATGTGGAAACCTTCTGGTGGGCTTAGAAAGGATTCCTTTCACGCTATGAATCATAGTGTTTATTTATAACCCTCACTAAAGGTTTTATAAGAAAAGGATGTAAAATCTGCTAGCATATCTTGTATATAAATGTCCACTATGTTAATGCTTCACCATGTCATTAAATTAATGTTTGTTTATGCTGAAACTCTGATTATATGTTTATTTTCCGATGCAAGATAAAACTTGTGAACCTGAAGGGTGTAAACTCATTTACATGTAAACAATTTTAATTCTGATGTTGCATTCAATTTGTTTAAGAACTCTGATGTTGTAATAAAGTGATGTAAGAAATGGTTAAGAATGTTGTAAGCTTTATTCTCTCATTTATGATCCTGACAAAAAATGTGGATTTTTGAGCTCTCCCTGTGGGTGGGTTCGACGGAATGACATGATTTAGTGCACTCTCTTGGGTACTTAGTGTCTAATGAAGGACAAGTACCCTTGGGAGGGCATTAGATTAGGCCGTTCTACCACAGTATTGATTCTTGCTTCTCTGAGGAGGAGATATGGGTGACAATCAAGGAGCTGCCCCCTAACCGCGCTCTCAGACAGGATGGGTTCATTGGCCTTTTCTACAAGGTTGCATGGGACACTATCAAGGCTGATGTTGTCAACACCTTCAATGCCCTATGGTCACTGGATGCCAGAAGCTTCCACCTTCTCAATGACGCCCTGATGATTTTGCTACGCAAAAAGCAATCACCAACGACGCTGAAGGATTATAGGTTGATTAGCCTGATGCACAGTTTTAGTAAGCTATTCACCAAGTGTTTGGCAAGGAGACTGGCTCCCAAGCTCAAGCTGATCATGGCACCTAACCAGAGTGCTTTCATCAAAGATCAATCCATCCATGACAACTTTCGATCAGTATAGTTGGCCTATCGATGGCTACATTATAAGAAGTTTGCTGTCGTTCTCCTAAAGATTGATATTGCAAAGGCCTTCGATTCGGTCGCCTGGCCTCCTAGAGGTATTGCAGTTCATTTGTTTCCCAAGATGGTGGACCGACTCAATCTCGATCTTGCTCTCTACCACGAGCAAGAAGGTGCTGCTCAATGGGTGACTGGGGAGAAGGATCATCCATGCTCGAGGGCTAAGGCAAGGCAATCCTATCTTGCCTATGTTATTTGTAATAGCCATGGAAGCACTGAACTCCCTCATTAGGGAGGCTAACTGCCATAATGATCTAACACCTCTTCCTGGTCGTGCAATTGCACACTGCGCCTCTCTCTATGCTGATGATCGGGTTGTCCTCCTTGTCCCCCACAGAGAGGATCTCGACTGCCTCCTCTAGATCCTATAACTTTTCATGGGTGTGTCCGGTCTAGTAACCAATGTCGAGAAGTGTGTCGCCACTCCAATTTGATGCTCTGATGAGATGGTCATGACTGTGCAACATGTGTTCCCATGTGTGGTCACCACATTCCCGTGCAAGTACCTTGGAATTCTAATGTCGCTTTCGAGGCTCGGAAGGTCAGATGAGTAGCTGCTCATTAACGCGATCGCGGCTAGGATCCCTACATAGAAATCGGGACTGCTGACAAACGTTGGCCATGTCCTACTCACTAAGGTCACGCTATCGGCCATACCGGTCCATCTAAGCATTGCCTGCTGCCTCTCCCAATGGGCGATTGGGCAGATTGATAAGCGTCATCGGGCATTCATCTAGGCTGGTGCCAAAACAACTAATGGAGGTAAATGCAAGGTCGCCTAAAGAATGGTGTGTAGGCCCATGTGTCTTGGTGGCCTTGGCATTCTGGACCTGCGCTACTTTGGATTCACCTTGAGGTTGCGATGGGAATGGCTTGGTAGGACTCACCCTGCGCGCTGTTAGGGCTCCTTGCCATGCAGAGTTGAGAAACCGGTCATGGCCATGATCACTGTTAGTATGTTTATTAAGGAGGGTGATGGCTCCTCCACCAAGTTATGGATGGATACATGGGCTTTGGTTGGTCCACTTTGTCGTTACGCCCCGGAGTTGTTTGCAGCGCTATCGAGAGCTGGGGAATCCATAACCCTCAAGGTCGGTCTCAACCAAAACCATTAGGGGAGGGAGAGTTATGGACCGTGCCACCTAAGAGGGAGGTGAATTAGGTAACCTAAAAGTCTAACTCTAAACTATGGCCACTTTTTCTATCCTTAGCAAAAACCTATGCAAAAGATAAACTATCTAAATGTGCAACTACGGTTTTGCTAGTGTGTTGCTATCTCTACCGCAAAAGGACTTATGCAACCTAAATTCCAAACCTATCAACTAGCCTATCACTAAGCCAGGACAGTAAAGCATAAACCAAGATTGCAATGTAAATGCGGAAGCTAAAGAGTAAGGTAGAGATATACAAACTTCCGTCGATGACTCCGGTATTTTTACCGAGGTATCGAGAAGCATGCAAGCTTTCCCCTAGTCCTTGTTGGAGCCCCTCATAAGGAATCCCTTGCAAGGGCTAAGCTCTCGGTCGAGTAACTCCGTGGATAGCCCTAGGCCTTCCCCATGCGCAAGTGGATCTCTAGTGTGCCTTCCGGCAAGCCTCTCCTATACCGCTCCCTGCCGTCTTCGCTATCAAGCTTCTGGTCAAACCACCATAGGCCTTGTTCACTTCCGTACATGGTGGTAGCCACACCACAAATGTGGTAGGTGTGATCTCGCAAGACTACAAGCCCCTCCAATGTACAACAATGGTGTGTGCAAGCACCGAGTGGTAAGAGGTATGCAAACCTCACTAAACACTAGGCCTAAACCTAGAGCAAGCGCATAAGCGGTGGTCTAACTAACCTAAGCACTTCACAAAGCATCTACACTAATCACCGAATGTATCACTAAGCACTATGCAAGTGGAGATCACTAAAGTGGTGTATCAACACCCTTGGTATATTTTCCTCCACTCTCCACTCCTCAAATGGCTGATTGGGGGGGTCTATTTATAAGTCCTATGGAGAAAGTAGCCATTGGGGATGAAACCTAGCTTTCTGCCATTGACCAGACGGGCAGGTCATCCTAATCGGACGCATCCGGTCATCCCAACAAGCCAACCATTAGCACTCACTGTTGATCGAACTCTCTGGCGAGTCCGGTCACTTACCATCTGATGCATCTGGTCAACGTTTCACCATTCTAGAACCTCTATGGACTCGATCAGATGCCACTGCCTGGCACATCCAGTCGTCCATAGCTGCTGCGTTTGGTCCTTACTGAGTTGTTGCCGCAATGATGAACAATAAAGTCTGTGTGTCTGATCACTATCTTGCTCAGAGTCCGGTCGCTACTGCTGATGCCTGCTATTACCGAGCAACTAATTGGACATGTCCAGTCCTCATAGGGCCACGTCCGGTCACCTCTGCCGAGCTCGTTTCTTCGTGATCTTACGTCTGACTTGGTTCCCATCTTCATGCTTGGACTTTGCTTGATATCTTGGGTCTTCTCTTGTGCTTCTAGGATCTTGCTAATGGTGTTGATCGTGGGATCATCATGTCGCCTTCGTCCAAGTCACGTCTTGCACCATATTGAACTACAAAACAATTACTTGCAAATTCATTAGTCCAATTTGGTTGTGTTGGTCATCAAACACCAAAATCCAAAGTAAATGGGCCTAGGGTCCATTTTCCTTACAATCTCCCCCTTTTGGTGATTGATGACAACACAACCAAAGCAAGCAAATAATAAAAATTTTGGAATTTAAAAACTATTTACTTGCTAGGATATAATGCAAAGGGCAAGGTTATATGATGCTAAAAGATACCACATGCAAACATCTTTGAAAACTTATCTTGGCCTTGCAAATGTCCCCCATGTGGCATTATGGATTTAAGCCTCCCCCTAACCCCAGAATCCACTATCCTCCTTTTCTTAGACCATTACCACTTGTAAATTATTATGATCAGGCTTGCTTTTGATCCTACAAATTCTCTCCCTTTTGAATCAAACACCAAAAAGGAAGACATTAGTAGCACAAGGGAGGGTCAAACTTTATGATCCTTTGTATGTGGAGTGGAATAGGTCACAAAATTTGACTCTCACATTACATAGACTAAGCTCCCCCTAAATATATGCATACATATGATGGAGAATGTAGTTTATGCATAATTGACAAATTAATGCTTAAGGGAGTTTAATCTATATAATGCATGGACCAAGCATATAAATACCAAAGTGAAATCAACATGATGATATCAGTTTAGAAATACCACATGTGGAAACCAATTTGATTTATACCACTTGCAATAGGTGGTGGATATTTGAAGTATGATGCTTAACTCCGGGGACTCCATTTTCCTTGCAATGAGACTACTACACACATGATAAGCTTAAAAAGGTGTTAGTCTCAAAGCATCCAACTTGTAGAGTAACCTCCCCTAAATTTGTGCACATAAGTATGGAATACTTATAGGAGACATGCACATTGATTTTAGAATCAAAAATACCACTTGAAAGATGACATCACATGAATGTGACAATCATTTTCGAAAGTGATATTTAGGAGAAATTATCTACAATTTGTACTTTGGCACATATTAGATGAACAATTGTAAAACAAGCTATGTGCCATGCTCCTAAACAATTTAAACCATGTAGGTTTGCTCCAAGGGTTAAGAGTGAAACCAAGCAAGCCTACCATAAGATATACCTAGTGTATGCAAGACAAAACATGCAAATGCAAACCTAGGCATGAAAAGGAACTAGATGCTAATTGAAATTGCAATAAATTAAATCTAGTTACATAACATGGGAAGAGGAATTTGGGTCCATAGTATTCACTAACCCACTTGGCAATTACCTTATCCATAATGATGCACCCCATGAAATGCACCCATACTTTGCCAAGTCTCCAAATTCCCTGAAGTCTATCGGACTTCTCACTTCCCTTTCGGGATCCAAACCTTCTTGGTGCTCTTCATGTTGGAAATGATCTCCTTTGGCACCCAAATGCGTTGGGCCCCATTGTTGGCTTACTTGTTCACCTTGATGGCCACCACCTTATCATTTTTCTTCTTCTTCAAGAGATAAGGTGTGGAGGCCTTTTTGTCCACCTTGTTGGTGTAGGTGTTGGAGAGCTTGCTTGTTTCCTTTTTGTTTTTCTCTTTCTTCTTAGCTTCTCCCCCATTCTTCATCTTGCACTCATAGGACTTGTGGCCTTTCTTATGGCACACATAGCAAACCATGGTTTATCCTTCATCAAGCTTCTTCACTCCCTTAACGGTGTTATCTTGATGATGTTGGGCTTGCTCCATTTTGCCTTTTACTTGAGTCAAGTCCTTGGTAAGGCAAGCCACTTCTTTCTTGAGTTGCTCATTCTCCATTGTGACATCTTGTGTGCATGTATCTACAACAACTTTCTCAATACAAACTTGGTTGCACAAGGGTGAGTCCAAACATAAATCATTGTAAGAAGTAGAAGCATCCTTTTTAGGCATGTCAAAGATAGAGCTTTTCTTTTTGGGTGCCTTGGTGAGGGTTGTACTGACGGCTTCATGATTAGCAACTTTATTAGTTAGCTCATCACAATGTTTGCACATGGTTTCCATTTTAGCAAGCAAACTTTTATATGCATCTTGTGAACTAGCTAACTTTTCTTTTAATTTTTCATTTTTCTTTATAAGTTGCTCATCATTGATTGTGCATGCATTTGTTGTTGCACTAGCCTCAAGTTACTCAATTTTAGTAGATAGTTCAATATTGAGATTAGCAAAAGTCTCATATTGTTTAAGCAAGGTTTTATATGCTTCTTGTGAACTATCTAGCTTTTCTTGCAATATTTTTAGCTTCTTTTGTTGGCTAGTGCAAGCCTTAGCATATTTAAGATTTTCTTGCACAAGTTCATTAAGAGAAGGCATTTCGTGATCACTATCACTCTCACTAGAGGATGAGCTTTCGTCACCTCATGCCATAAGGCACACACTAGAAGAGCTTGATGATAAGTGCTTGTGGCCTCACCTCTTGTGATGGTCTTCTTATTCACTTGAAGAATCATTCCATGACCTTATTGATGTGAGGGCTTTGTCCTTGCATGCCTTCTTCTTTGTCTTGGGTGTGGGCTTATTTGGACAAACTTCCACAAAGTGCCCCAACTCGCCGCATCCATAGCATCATTTCTTTCTTTGCTCATTTCTTTAATTGGTGAAGATGAAATCTTAAATTTAGATGGGTACACTTTGATATTGAGCCTTTGGATTATCTTCTCCACCTTGTTGATAAGTTTGATTGATTCTTCATCAAGGTCAGAGGTGGAAGAGGAAGATTGATCATCATCACTTGAATCATCATCATCATTCTTCTTCTTCTTCTTCATCTTCACTTGAGAAGCTTGAGCTTGAGCTTGTCTCGACTTGCTTGCCCTTCATCTTCTTTTTCTCACTACATGCAAGAGTTTTGCCTTTGCTTGATGACAAGGCTTCTTCTTGAACCATCTTCTAGGATATTTGAAATGCCACTATCTTGCCAATGACTGCTGCTAGGGTCATGGTGCTCAAGTCCTCCATGTTGTGAAGGATGGTGATGATGCTTGCATATTTCTTTTGTGGTAGCACAGGAGATGATCTTCCTCATGATGTCTACATCATCTAGCTTTGTTAATCCTATTGAATGGAGCTAATTGATAATTAGATTCAAATGAGAATACATATCATGAACAAGCTCATCATCATTCATTTTAAAGGAATCATAATTTTGTTTAGCTAGACAATGTTTTTGCTCTCGGACATTAGTTGTGCCGTCATGGAGCTCTTGGAGTTTTAACCAAATTTCATGTGTTGTATTTAAAGTGAACACTTGGTTAAACACATCCATGCTAAAAGATTCAAACAAGTAATTTTTAGCTCTAGCATTGGAATGAATTTCTTTTTCTTCACTCTTTGTGGGTTTATCGGGATTCTTAATGGGTTTCATCCCATCACGAGTGACTCTCCAAACACCCAAATCTACCGCCTCAAGGTGACAAGTCATTCTAGCTTTATAGTAGGGGAAGTTAATGCCATCAAGGTGCGGAGGCCTAGAGGTATCCATCCCAACCACTTTAAATAACATCGGCTCAACGACGGTGAAGCCAAAGGTCCAAATTGAGCCAACCGGCTCTGATACCACTTGTTATGGACCGTGACACCTAAGAGGGGGGGGGGTTGAATTAGGCAACTTAAAATTCTAACTCTAAACTATAGCCTCTTTTTCTATCCTTAGCAAAAACCTATGCAAAAGATAAACTATCTAAATGTGCAACTACGGTTTTGCTAGTGTGTTGCTGTCTCTACCGTAAAAGGAGTTATACAACCTAGGTTTCAAACCTATCAACTAGCTTATCACTAAGCTAGGACAGTAAAGCACAAAGCAAGATTGCAATGTAAATATGGAAGCTAAAGAGTAAGGTAGAGATATACAAACTCCCATCGATGACTCTGGTATTTTTACCGAGGTATCGAAAAGCGCGCAAGCTTTCTCCTAGTCCTCGTTGGATCCCCTCGCAAGAAATCCCTCGTAAGGGCCAAGCTCTCAGTCGGGTAACTTCATGGGTAGCCCCGAGCCTTCCCCATGTGCAAGTGGGTCTCTGGTGTGCCTTCTGGCAAGCCTCTCCCGGACCGCTCCCCGTCGTCTTCACTATCAAGCTTCCAGCCGAAACACCACAGGCCTTGTTCCCTTCGGTACACGGTGGCAGTCACACCACTAACGCAGGTAGGTGTGATCTCGCAAAACTACAATCCCCTCCGATGTACAAAAATGGTGTACGCAAGTACTGAGTTGTAAGAGGTGTGCAAACCTCGCTAAACACTAGGCCTAAACCTAGAGCAAGCGCATAAGCGGTGGTTTAACTAACCTAAGCACTTTACAAAGCACCTACGCTAATCACCTGAATGTATCACTAAGCACTATGCAAGTGGAGATCACTAAAGTGGTATATCAACACCCTTGGTATGTTTCCTCAGCTCTCCACTCCTTAAATGGCCGTTTGGGGGTCTATTTATAAGTCCCATGGAGAAAGTGGCCATTGGGGACGAAACCCAGCTTTCTACCATTGACCGGGCGTGCAGGTCCTCCTGATCGGACGTGTCCGATCGTTCCGACCGTTGAAGCCTACTGTTGGTGCTCACTATTGATCAGACTCTCTGGCGAGTCCGATCGCTTACCATCTGACGCGTTCGGTCGGCGTTTCACCGTTCTAGAACCTCTCTGGACTCGATCAGACGCCACTACCTAGCGCGTCCGGTCGTCCACAGTTGCTGCGTCCGATCCTCACAAAGTTGTTGCCGCGATGATGAATAGTAAATTCCTTGCAGTCCGGTCAGTACCTCGCTCAGAGTTCGGTCGCTGCTTCTGACGCCTGCTGTTGCCGAGCAACTGATCGGGCGCGTCCGGTCCTCATAGGGCCGCATCCGGTCACCTCTGTCGAGCTCATTTCTTTGCTATCTTGATTTTGGTTTGGTTCCCATCTTCGTGATTAGACTTTGCTTAATATCTTGGGTCTTCTCCTGTGCTTCTAGGATCTTGCTTATGTTGTTGATCGTGGGATCATCATGTCGCCTTCGTCCAAGTCACGTCTTGCACCCTATTGAACTACAAAATAATTACTTACAAATTCATTAGTCTAATTTAGTTGTGTTGGTCATCAAACACCAAAATCCAATGTAAATGGACCTAGGGTCCATTTTCCTTACAGGGAGATTGTCGGGGCGCTAACGGCGCCGGTTCTTTGCCAATACCCACAACTGGATTTAGGTTGTCCGAGTGCGGCACTCGGCAAAGAACACACGGCAAAAATTTGATCGGCAAAGCCCTCTTTACCGAGTGTCTTTTATCGGGCACTCGGCAAAGGCTTTGCCGAGTACCCCGGGGACACTCGGCAAAGAAAAGCGACCGTCACGGCGCCGGTCTCGTTGACGATCACTTTGTCGAGTGCCAACCCTGCAGGCACTCGGCAAAGATTTTTTAATTTTTTTTAAATTTCTTTGCCGAGTGCCAGCCCGTGAGGCACTCGACAAAGATTTTTTATTTTTTTAAAAAAAATTTCTTTGCCGAGTGCCAACCCAGAAGGCACTCGGGAAAGAGGCTTTTATTTTTTTTGAAAAATTTCTTTGCCGAGTGCCAACCCGTCAGGCACTCGGCAAATATTTTTTATTTTTTTAAAAAAAATTCTTTGCCGAGTGCGAACCCTACAGGCACTCGGCAAAGTAGTTTTTATTTTTTTTAAAAAAAAAATTCTTTGCCGAGTGCCAGCCATCGGGCACTCGGCAAACGTTTTTCTTTTTTTTAAATTTCTTTGCCGAGTGTCAACCCGGAAGGCACTCGGCAATTTTTTTAAAAAAAATTCTTTGCCGAGGGCCCTATGGATGGCACTTGGCAAAGTTTTAAATTTTTTTTAAAAAAAATTCTTTACCGAGTGCCCTATGGCCGGCACTCGGCAAAGTTTAATTTTTTTTTTAATTTCTTTGCCGAGTGTTATGGTCACAGCACTCGTCAAAGCTGAAAAATCTGTTTTCTGGTCAGCCCATTTTTCCAGCTTTGCCGAGTGCTGTGACCATTGCACTCGGCAAAGGGGTCCTTTGCCGAGTGCAACACTCGGCAAAGTGACCCAAAACGACAAATTTTTTTTACATTCCATCATGACAAATACATTCATACAAACATATATCACATATATCTCATCCATCACATATATATCTCATCCATCACATATATATCTCATCCATCCACACATCCAACCGCCCATATCACATCCATCACAATATATAATAATAAGTGCTCAAGTCCATCCAAATAAGTCAACAAGTCCATCAAAGTCCACAAGTGCATCACAAGTATATCACAAGTCCATCACCAAGTGAACAACAAATGTAAAAAATACAACATGCACTCATCTCGGCCACTACGACTGTGGTGAAGGCCCAGATGCATCATTCGGAGGTGCATGAGTGGATTATTCGAACCACCGTCAGATGGAGACTGCACAAAGGAGAAAAGATTGCATGTGAGACAAGATTATTTTGATAGCTAATCTAGGACGATAGAGGCCATATAAGCAAAGCACAAGCGAAAAGTAAAAAACTTTGATACTCATAGGAGTAGCTGCAGCTGCAGGACGCGGAGGTGGAGGTGGAACCAATAGCCCAGGTGGCAGAGACAAGCCCATATGTTGCCCAAGCCCTTGTAGGATATCCGTAATGTCCATCAGCCTCTGTGCCTGGGCCTACCGCTCGGCCCACTCAGCCTCTAGCTGGGCCCCCAGCTCTTGACGTTCCTTCATTTCTAGCCGGGCCTGCAATATTTTACTCCAATATTTTAGTAATGCAAAGCTAATTAAGGTGTGTACAGATCAATGTATGATAAGTAAAACAGGAATAACCTTGAGTGCGTCGACCCGGTGCTATGCAGCGGTCGGCCGTGTGCGAATGGCTGGGCTCTTGCTCATGCTCCGTGCTCGGATCTAGGGAGAGAGAGGGAGTAGAGGTCGTGTCGATGATGCCGTCGCCAAGCCAGAACCGCCCATGCTTCTTGCTTTGCTCTGCCCTCATGACGGCCTCTCCATCGAAGTCCTGGGTGCTCGGATCGTGGTTGACCCATGGAGCAACCTCACCACCTCAGTGTACTCACTGATGCAGGAGTGGACGCTCAGGTTCATGTATGCCTTGGGCAGGTCCTCCAGGTTAAAGGAGACGTCGGACGTCGCCTTGCCCTTGTGGGCCATACACCATGCCTGGAAGTCCGAGCAAGCCTAGCCACTATATGACAGCCGACTGCGAGAAAGACAGCACGATGATTAGAAATCAGGCAGAACTGAGCGTGGCAATAGATAAATCAATTCGCGTACCCTTGCTTGTTTGTATCCAGCGAGGTTACAGCTGCCTTGATGGTGTGCTGGACCTTGCATCAGCAAACAATGGTCCCAGGGCATCCCTGTGCATCTTGAGGTACTCCTCCGCGAACCACCTCTCCACCATCATCGCCCAGCACTCGGGATACGCTTAGCACCACCAGGGAATCATCTACACGTCATCAAGTATTGGACATATAAGAAGATCAAATTAAACCAACTTAATCTCAAAATGAATCAATATTGATGTTCTTCATTTACCTCAAGGTACTGCTCCCGGGTCAGCTGCATCTCCCTTGCGTCTTTCTTGGTTTTCCTCTCTCCAAGCTTCGACCCGTAGTAGGCTACGATGGCCTAGATGTGCACCTCATGATGCATGTCGGTGATGAGTTTTTTACAGGCTTTGGTAGTCGCCTGCTCTGCCCTGGCCTCAAATCCCTCCTCGCATCTGTAATAAGTCTGCATACAAAAGTGATGTATCCATTCATTATTTCAAGAAAAGTCCAATGAATGCGACGTATTGAGCAATGTTGTGTGAGGGAGACTTACCCACAACTTTGCCTTCACCCGCGCCGCCTTGTTGGGGTACTCCGCATCGGAGGCAACGACGTAGTGGTCAAACGAGTAGGCTGGCTCCATCTTCGATGCGTACGTGACAATGCCGGGGAAGTGTTGCCTGCACAGAAGACCCAGGATGTCGTTGACTAGCCGTGCGCTACCACCCTGACACAACCACCCAGTTCCTACACAAGTGATTAAGAAAAATTATTAGTTTTTTTCATCATATCATATAAAGTAGTGGTGATAACATATACAGTTACTTATTTTTGTCCTTCGGGGCAAATCACTGGGCGTTGGTGAGGAAGCGGAACCTATGGGAGGCTCACGGGACCTCGCAAGTAGACACTCGAAGAGGAGTTGGAGGAAGCGGAACCCATGCCTGTCGCCTCCCCCCCCCCTCCTCCTCCTCCTCCTCCTCCATCCTGCTGAACCAGCTCCTCGTCTAACTCGTCCACGGGCACCACCTCCTCCTACAGCTGGCTATCCTCCTCACAGTGGCGTGGGAGGAGACGGCCCCTCCTGCAGCTAGCGGTCCTCCTCCTCCTGTTTGATCCCTCTGCCGCCCCCTCTGCCCCCTCCTACGGCCGGCGTGGTCTTTGGTAAATCGAGTTCACGGACCTATGACGGTCGCCCGCTATTTTTGTTCAATCGCCTGCAATAAAAAAGAAAAACAAGACATAATTAGAAATAGGTGCAAAAATGAACAAAACATAATTACAAAAAACATAGTAATACATGTATTAGAAATATATGCAAAAATGAACAAAACATAATTACAAAAAACATAGTATTACATGTATTAGAAATAATCTTCATGATTGAGATTAGCTGGATCATAGGTCTCGTCATCACTATTAACATTGTCCAACTCATCAACACTATCCGAAGGAGGAATGTTGTCTTCATTGTCATTGCCCAAATGTAATCACTCAAGCATTTGTATGTCCTTCAGATTTCGCACCTCATCTCCAGTGTCCTCGTCATCATCCCTTTCATTGTCTACTTCCATTCATATCTCTTCGGTTAAGTCTATGTCAAACCTCCCTTGTAGCCCCTCTTCTTGATAGAACTCTCCATCATATGTGTTTGGATTGAAGTTGTAATCTTCATCGTTTGGGATAGGTAGTTTACCGTGTGGTGATACCTTGTGCACAATAGACCAACCCTTAAGATGCTTGGCGTCTTTGCACGCGTATGACGTATAATAAACCTGGACGGCCTATTGAGCCACAATGTAGACATCTTTTCCTAGATAGATGGAATCCTATCGAATCTTGACTAACCCAAGCTTAGGGGTCCGTCTCGTTACACCAGGATGAAACCAGTGGCATTTGAATATGATAGGAGTAACAGGTTTAGAACCATAAAATGATAGTTCGTAGATTTCTTCAATTCTTCCATAATAGTCGAGTCCATCAGTGCTGGGCGTAACAACTCCGCTGTTTGTGGTTTGTCGATTGGGCCGACTCTGCTCGTAGCTTGCTGTGTGAAAACAATATCCATTCATGTCATAACCGGTAAATGACTTGACCCTAATGGCACAGCCGTTTGAAACCTGTCTCAACTCATCACTTATAGGCGCATCAGTTTGGGCTTTCTGTTTGAACCAACAAATGAAATCAGGGCTCCCTGGTCCTGCACCCTGTGAAAGAAGGGTATCATTTTCTTGCAGGGTAGGTTGCCTTGATCCATGCCAGGATTGACGAAGAAATTCCCTATACCAATGAGAAATAAGGGGTTGGACGAAGAAACAAGGACATATGGTGAAATGAAACAAGTTCGTTCAGAACTTACCCAATGAACGGTTGCACCTCGACAAGGTTGGTCAACACATATAGCATGATACTAGTGCCACTCTTCATTTTTCAATTGCTTAGTGGTTGATGCACTTGTGCTTCCGAGTTGCCCTTGCAAAAGGCTGAGGTTCGATTCATTTTCGCCAGCATTGTAACAAGGGGGTGGATTATAAACGTTAGGAAGTTTCTCAGTGTAGTATTTCTCTGTAAAGTTCGACACCTCCTCTAGAATGTATGCCTCTGTAATGGAAGCCTCAATTCTGGCTTTATTTCTACATTTTTTGCGAAGAGTCTTCAGATATCTCTCGATTGGATAGCACCAACAATTCTGCATGGCCCTCCCCCATCTGTGCCTCATACGAGAGGTGCATAATCAAATGCTGCATCGACAAGAAGTAGGCAGGATGGAAAGATCTTCTCCAACTTACAGAACAATATGGGTGCCACTTTTTCCAAGTCATCAATGATGGTCTGAGAGAGCTCCTTGGCACAAAGCTAGGCGGAATAAGTAGCTCAACTCTGCTAGCACTTGCCAGACATGCTCCGAGACATAGCCTCGAACCATCGCTGGAAGAAGCCGCTCAATCCATATGTGGTAGTCATGACTCTTCATCCCATTGACTTGCGAGTGCCTAAGTTAACTCCCCTCTTTAGATTCGCTGCATACCCATCAGGGAACATTAGCTTCTTGATCCATTCAAGTACTTCCCTCCTTTGGTCCTTTTTAAGATGAAATCAGCCTTAGGCCTTCTCCTAGGTCTTGCCATGACTAGGAGGTTGCATATCTTGATTTGGTCTATCGCACAATGTTGCTAGGTCTACTCTAGCCTTTGGGTTGTCCTTAGACTTTTCAGTGTCCATGAGTGTTGCCCAAAGTGCCTCGGCTGACATTCTTTTCAGTATGCATTACATCAATGTTATGTGGTAGAAGGTCATCAAAATAGGGGAGCCTCGTCATGCCCGAGATATGAGTCCACATATGCTGCTCACCATATCCCACAAAACCACCTTCTTCATTGGGCACGAGAGCACCTATCTGAGCATGAACCTCGACACCAGTCATCATCCGTGGTGCAGGGTTTGTCACTTTGACACCTTTCGTAAAGTTCTTGATGTCTTATCTGAATGGATGGTCAAGAGGTAGGAATTGATGATGCCTATTGAACGACGAATACTTGCCACCCTTCTACAACCAAATAAACCTCACACCTTCCTTGCATATTGGGCATGGGAACTTCCCGTGAACACACCAGGCGCAGAATATCCCATACACCAGGAAGTCATGAAGGGAGTAGTGATACCAAACATGCATTTTGAAGGTTGTCTTTGTAGCTCGATCGTATGTCCATACCCCTTCGTCCCAAGCATGAACCAATTCATCAAACACGGGCTCCATGAATATTACTCCCTGGGTGTCCAGGAATTATCAACGACAAGAATACATTATGTCATTGAAAGGAGACACCGGGGGGGGGGGAGATTAAGGGGGATAACAAAGATGGGCCAACATGTGTATGAGGCATCCATCATTCCATAAGGATTGAACCCATCTGTTGCCAACATGACACGTACATTACGAGCCTCATCTACTTTGTCATGATGTTTGTCATTAAAGCGGATCCAAGCTTCACCATCGGATGGATGTACCATCTTGTCAGGATTGTACTATTTGCCATTTTTGTGCCATGTCATCTGTTTCGTAGATTCCTCGGTCATGTATAGCCATTGGATCCTCGGTAGGAATGGAAGGTACCATAAGATTTTCATGGGGATCGTAAGTTGCCTCTTTTAGCCATCATCAGAGTCTACCTCCAGGTACCTGGAGGATTTACACTTTGGACAGAACTTTGCATGCTCGTGTTCTTTCCTAAATAGGAGCACCCTTTCAGACAAGCATGTATCTGCTCATACGACATCTTAAGTGCTCAAAGGAGTTTCTGTGACTCGTACATGCTCTTTGGTAGAATATGGCCCTCCAAAAGCAGGGTGACAATCATGGCCAACATCTTATCGAAGCCAGGTCGACTCAAGTTTAACTCAGACTTCAACCCCATTAAGCATCCAATGGCATCCAGTTGAGATACCGTTGACTTGGTCATGAAGGGGTTTCTATGCTGAGTCCATCATGTCGTAGAACGCCTGTGCGGCTGCCTCCATCTCCTCCTTCTCACGTCCCTCATCGAACTATCCTTGGTGAAAGTCATCTAACATGTCTGCTACCCCGGCATCAGCATCAAAAGCCTCCACCCGTGGTCTCATCACCTCCTCTCTCATACGATGGGCTTCAGCATGGTGGACCCACCGAGTGTAGTTTGGCGTAAATCCATTCTTCACAAGATGTTTACCTATTTCCACCTTGTTTACCCTTCTCCTGTTTCCATATTTGCTATAGGGACACAAAACTAGGCAATGTCCTTTAGCAGTGTTGCCAAATGCACTGTTCAAGAAAGCATCGGTCTTGTTCATCCATTCTGTGGTGTAATCACTCTGACTTCTCCAGCCCGTGTACATCCACTGACGGTCATCCATCCTCTAACATATGTATCAACGAGTAATGTAACCATCAATTGCATCTACATGGTGTTCCTACTGTCTAATAGGTGAGGATAGGTCCTAATCCCACCTACAGATGCGGAGATGAAGTTAGTTTCCATGCTCTACTCCTATCCGAGACAGAATTTTGGTAGCACCTCCCCGCTGTTCTCTAGATACACGTCCTGCCAAAGAAGAGTACGTATCCGAAGAACAACAGGGAGGTGATACCGAAACTCTGTCTCGGACCAGAGCAGAACATGGGAACTAACCCATCTACGCATCCACGGGCTGTCCAAAAAGCGTGGACAATCCGAAATAGATACGGTCATAGATATATAAAGATCTGCATACCTCCAATCGTATCTCTTTCGAACGGGAGACGCCTAACTGGGTTACGCGATCTACGACCATGATACGAAAAGAGGGGTTATACCTAGGGTGGCGACGGAGTTAGGCTAGTGGGGCCGTGGTGGGTCAATGCAGTGGCGAGACGACGCGATGCAGGTAGACCGGCACGGTGGCGAGAACTCCGACTCAACTCCAATGGGCTCTTCTCTACAAAAATGGAACAAAATACTGTCATTTACAAAAAAATTTGGCAGAACCTCCTCTGCACGGTGAGGTTTCCAAAACCTGCAAAAAACAATGGCACGATGGCCGACAAGCATATATGGCTCAAGAGAAGCCATGTAGTTTGGATATCAATCCATATAGAAGAATATATCCAAGTAGTACCACTACTTGTACTACTACTTCCACTATTGCTCCTACCACTACCATTGGTTCTACTACTACTATCACTATTGCTACAACTACTACCACTAGTTGTACTACTACTACTACCACTACTTCTACTACTACTACCACTAATTCTACTACTAATACTACCACTAGTTGTACTACTACTACCACTAGTACAACTAATACTACTACAACTACCACTACCTCGACAATAATAAGTGAGAAGGCATACCTGACGGGCGCCGGGGTAGGGGCGGGCGGCGTCGGGATCGGGCGGAGTCGGGGTCATCGGAGTCGGGGACAGGGTCGGGCACGGACGGCGTCGGGGCTGGCGGTCCACGGGGCGCGGCCGGGGGCAGGGAGCGGCTGGGAAAAGGGCACGGCCGGGGCGCAGGGCTGGCCGCGGTCAGGGTGGCGCGGCCGAGGGAAGGGCCGACCAGAGGCACGATGCGGCTGGCGGCAGGGCAGCGCGGGCAGTGCGGGCGGCCAGGCGCGTGGGCAGCGGGCGGCGCGACCGGGGGAAGGGCCGGCCGGGGGCACGACGCGGCCGGCAGTAGGGCGCGCGGGCGCGTGGGCGAGCAGGCTGGTGTAGGTGCGGCGCACGGCGCGGAGGCGGGGGCGGGCAGGCGTGGGCGCGGGGCTGGCTGGCTCTGACTGCCCGGCCGGCCCAAAATGCCTAAGTCCTCGCGGCTTTGTCGAGTGCCGGATCAGGGAGGCACTCGGCAAAGATTTGATTTTTTTTAAATTTCTTTGCCGAGTGCCCCAGATCTGGCACTCGGCAAAGATTTAATTTTTTTAAAAAAAAATTCTTTGCCGAGTGTCTCAGATCTGACGCTCGGCAAAGAAAAAAAAATTAAATACTTTGCCGAGTGCCCCTGGCACGACACTCGGCAAAGATTTATTTTTTTATAATTTCTTTGCCGAGTGCTCCTATGGATGCACTCAGCAAAGAGGATTTTTTTTTAAAAAAATTAAAACACTCTTTGCCGAGTGCCTTATGCCTGGCACTCGGCAAAGACACCCTTTGTCGAGTGCCATGCCCCAGCACTCGACAAAGTTTTTTTTGTTTTTTTGTTTTTGGCCTTCAATTTTTTTGTGTAGCCCTTTTAAAGCACCAAGAACCCCTAGTTACAATTTTGGGATTTTTTTGGCTTTTTGATATATTTAGTTACTTTATTTCGTTTACTTGAATTTTTCAAACAATAGAAATTTGAACTACACGTGGTACGAATAATGGAGTTTAATGATTCAAAAATTGATAGTCATGTTAGTGAGTGTTGTGAGAGGCCGTATCCAGGAACAGACCCGAAATTTCGGACATCTTGTTCACGAAACATGTCCGTGAAATTGCGTGTGAAGTGTTTTTAAATTCTATAAAAAGCAAACGAAATCCGAAAATCATGAAACTTGTTGAGATGTCGTGATATCATATGTGGAGGCTATGATAAAAATTTTAGAAGATTTCATGCACGTTGTCACATACGATGCTTATAAACCAGGACATCTCTACATGTGATATCAGATCTCACATGTAGACGAAATTTCTATTTTTCGGAAAAATTCAAGTAAATGAAATAAAGTAACTAAATATATCAAAAAGCCACAAAAAATCCCTAAATTATAACTAGGAGTTCCTAGTGCTTTAAAAGGGCTGTACAAAAGAATTGGAGGCCAAAAACAAAAACAAAAAAACTTTGTCGAGTGCCGGGGCATGGCACTCGACAAAGGGTGTCTTTGTCGAGTGCCAGGCATAAGGCACTCGGCAAAGAGTGTTTTAATTTTTTTTTAAATCCTCTTTACCGAGTGCATCCACAAGAGTACTCGGCAAAGAAATTATATAAAAAAATCTTTGTCGAGTGCCGTGCCAGGGACACTCGGCAAAGTATTTTTTTAAAAAAAACTATTTGCCGAGCGCCAGATCTGAGACACTCGGCAAAGAATTTAAAAAAAAAATTAAATCTTTGCCGAGTGCCAGATCTGAAGCACTCGGCAAAGAATTTTTTTAAAAAAAAAATCAAATCTTTGCCGAGTGCCTAAAAACAGGCGCTCGGCAAAGAAGGCCGTGACCGAACGCCGTTTCGCGGGCAGTCTATGCCGAGTGTAGATATTTTGCCGAGAGTCTGGCACTCGGCAAAGAAGTCCTTTGCCGAGTGTCCGTGTCGGCACTCGGCAAGGCAAAGAAGTCTTTGCCGAGTGTAATTCTTTGTCGAGTGCAGCACTTGGCAAAGAAGGTCTTTGCCGATTGTTCGATTTTTGACACTCAGCGAAGAATTTTGCACTTGGCAAAGTCTCTGTTTCCAGTAGTGACCTGTTGGTTTGGAAACTACTGTGGAATGTGGTCTTGAGCCCCATGCAGCCGGATGGGAAGTACTCGGCATCTTCGGCGTACGGGGCGTTCTTCCACGGCTCGACGAAGCTACTGGGCGCCATGGAGCTCTGGCAGAGCAAAGCTCCGCCGTGGGTCAAGTTTTTCTTTTGGTTGGCCCTACATCAACGTCTGTGGACTGCGGAGAGGCGTAAGAGGCATGGACTCCAAGATGATGACGACTGTGCCCAGCGGCGGATCCAGGAAATATTTTAGGTGGGACTGAACAACACTGCTGCTCGATCTTAAGTCTCAGCCCCCCTATACTATAGAACTTTACCTAAAAATTCATAGGGGCTCTACAGTAATTTGCACTGATTCGGTTTGGGTAGGGGGGGCTTGAGCCCCCCCCCCCCCCCCCCCACCCACCCCACCGCTAGATCCGCCCCTGACTGTGCCCTGTGCGGCCAGGAGTCGGAGACCATCGATCACCTTCTGCTGGGATGTGTGGTCGCCAGGCAGCTATGGCTCGCCCTTCTCTCCCCCATCGGCCTGGAGTCCATTGTTCCACGCCACGACGATGCGCTGGACGATTGGTGGCTACGGTGCCGGCTGTTGCTACACGCTGATGCGCGGCTGACGTTCGACACAGCCGTTCTACCCACTGCTTGGTGCATGTGGAAGGAGAGGAACAACAGGACCTTAGCTAGGTCATCCGCGGGGCTGCACACCATGTTCCTTGCCGTGCTTCGAGAAGCTGAGGACTAGATCACCGCGGGGTTTTCGTCGCTTAACGCCGTGGTGCCTTCTTGGTCGCAAAACTCCTCTGTAATGTAATAACTTAGTAGAGAATCCAGTAGATAGGTTGGCGACCTGGGGGGTGGTGGCCAGTCGCCACTGGTGCCTAGTCCTACTGTTTGTTTTTACAAACTCTATTCCTTCTTGATGAAATACGGGCCCAATGCCTGATCGAGAAAAAAAAAACGTGACACTGTACCGTAACACCTGGGCCAAAGAAACGGGAAACGAAAACCAGTGCACAAATTCCTGTCCCTGTAATAGGATAGCAAGGCAGCAGACATCGTCAGGAGCAAGTCACACACGGATCCGAGGAGAGCTATTCAACTATTCATCACCATATGGCGGTTTGAAATACGATACGTGTACGGCGATTGGGATAAATAAAACACTCGACGTATATACAAGAGCATGAGGAGTTTACAGGCCGGCGCATGGTCTGACTTAGTATATTTTTGCAACTGGGAAAGATTGACAGTGTCGACGTAGTTAGCCGACTGCCCAAACAACAACGTCGCCCCATTCCATCACGAACTTATTATATATATAGCACGCCTCCCTTTCCCATCCGCTCTCACACAGCCTCCGACCACACCTCGCTACTGCAAATCTGCAATCATTCGCGCCTCGCCCGTGAGCTAGCGACCAACGCAGCACAAGAGGCAAGAAAGAGCACATCAAGAACGTACGTGTTCAGCGTTCTACTACTTCCGATGGCAGCACGGGACCAGTCGGCGCTGCTCCTCCTCGCGGCCGTGCTGCTGCTCCTCGCGTCGTCCACCGCCACGGCGCAGCAGCAGCAGCAGAACTGCTCGTCCGCCAAGTTCTCCGCGGGACGTTCGTTCCAGCGGTGCACCTCCCTCCCCGTGCTCGGTGCCAGCCTGTACTGGACGTACCACGCGGCGAACGGCACCGCCGACGTGGCGTTCCGCGCGCCGTCGGACCCCAGCGGCTGGGTCGCGTGGGGCCTCAACACCCAGAGCGCGGGCAGCATGGCCGGCAGCAGCGTGTTCATCGCCTCCCAGGACGGTAACGGCGCGGTGTCCGTCTTGATGACCTACCTGGAGAGCACGAATCCCAGCTTGACCAACAACACCCTTAAGATCGCCGTGCCCGTCGGGCCGGCCGCCGAGTACTCCGGCGGCGTGTACACCATCTACGTGACTGTGGCGCTGCCGGGGAACCGCACGGTGCAGAACACGGTGTGGCAGGCTGGGCCGCTCAGCGGCGGGGCAATCATGCCGCACCCGGCGGCCGGGCCGAACCTGCAGAGCGCCCAGAAGTTGGACTTCCTGTCCGGCAGCCGTATCACCGGGACAGGGGCACCCAAGTCCAGGGGTCTGCTATCCCGTCGTAACTTGAGGGGGTTTCAGGGTTGAAACGCCAGTGGTTGCTTTGCTTTCTTCTCGCATTGTTCCAGCCTCAGATTGACTGTGCATTAGTACGTTATTATATATGTTTTCATTCATTGTCTCAGTTTCGATGTTGTATGTGCATTAAAATTTAATTGTATATGTTGTTGCTTTTTTTTTGAAATAAAGTGCTGCCACTGTATCCGTTTTTTATTTAATTGGATTGTCGATTGATTATATGATATGCTGCCATGTACTGTGTCAATTTTGTCTTTGAAAATGGAGAGAAACAGGTTTGTTGGGACTCCGGAGACATCCGATAATCCAAAAACACGGACAGAAACAGAAAACTGGCATCTGCTCGCGGGCCGCGGCCTCCCACACAAAAGCTTTGCAGGTCGGTCCGCCGATTCTTCCGCGTAAACCCAGCCCACTTAGGTAGGCTTTGCGGCCCGCGGCTTCTGGCCCAAACTCCTCGCCTCCTGACCTCCGGCGGCTTGGCCGCTTGGCACGCTCGGCCTTCTCGGCAAGTTCCTGGATCGGGCCCGCTGCCGGCGTCGCGTCCTTGGCAATTTGGGATGCAGCATGCTGCCAAGTTCATCAGCCGGCACGGCGCACGCCAGAGCCCATGGGCCAGGTCGCGGTCGCACGCGCCCTCTTGGTTGGTTTTTCACTGGAGCGTTCGGGACTCCGGGGTCCGGGTCCTTGCTAGATCCGCAGCAGCTGAAACCAACGTGGGAACAGGTCTGAAGTCTGAACCCGACATGTCGGTCAGGTGCTTGAGCTTGACTCCGTTTAGGGCGGGTGTTTGGTTTTCCTTTTTTTACTTTAGTAGTTGTCTCATCGAATATTTGGCACGTGAGGTATTAAATATAGACTAATTACGAAACTAATTACATAGCTTACGACTAATTTGTGAGACGAATCTTTTAAGCATAATTAGTCCATGATTTGACAATGTAGTGCTACAGTAAACCTGTGCTAATGACGGATTAATTAGGCTTAATAAATTCATCTCGTAGAGTACTGACGGATTCTGTAATTTATTTTTTTATTAGTATTCGAACACCCCATACGACACCCTCACGTGACACTTTCTAAATTTTAATCATCGGATCCAAACACCCCTAACGCTGCCACGCTTCGCTTAACCGCGTGCCCAAGCATCATCATTCCATCCGACATCACACGCCGCCGGCCCAAGGCTCCATTCGGAACCATTCCATCATCTCTGGACGCACACGCACGAAAGCATCCAGCATCTACTATAATTAATTAGAAACCACAGCAAGGGCGACGTGCTTACAAGTACGCTTTGAACATTGCCGAACGCGGGTGTGCGAACCAGAGCAGACCATACCGTCCCGTTCCAATGTTCTTGTCGTTAAACTGAAGGCAGTGACGAACCCATTCTGAATTTTCCTTTTCCTTCGCGCCACGTGTGGTGGCGTTCGGTTCCCACTGCAACATTGATCCGTTCGCTTAATCGTTTCTGTAGCTTATAAGTCAGTTGATGCTGTTTTATTGTGAGAGAAAAACACTATATCATAGCTGATAAGCATGACTGATACGGTTAAGCGAACATGCCCATGGTAGGCCATGATTCCCCTGACGGCCTGCATGGGATAGGGAAATACGGAGGAGTATGCAGGCTCAGATAGTCAGCTCAGCTAACGGCTAAACGCTGTAACGCAGCACCTGGACTTTGCTACGGCATGTGTACGGAAGCTTGTACCGGACACACTAGTAGAGAACAGACCTTTGATCCTCGGCTAAAATGGGCTCTAGTCCCGGAATTTTTTGCCCCCGGGACTAGAAATACCTTTTGTCCCGGTTGGTGGCTCCAACCGGGACTAAAGGTCCCTGCCCAACGGCTACTGCGCCAGACAGAGGTGGCAGGGACCTTTAGTCCCGGTTGGAGCCACCAACCGGGACTAAAGGTATACTTTTACTCCCGGTTTGTGGCTCCAACCAGGAGTAAAGGTCTACTCCCGGGTCGTGGCTGCGCCCGGGGTTGGAAAGTTACCTTTAGTCCCGATTGGATCTATCAACCGGGACTAAATGTTCTCCCTTTATAAATCGGCCGTCTCCTCCTTCCTCCCCGAGCCCGAGCTCAGCACATTTTGAAGCTCACTGCAGTAGTGTTCTTGCTTCCTCCCTCCCTCCATTGTTCCTCCATCCATTCTTCGATTCCTCCGTCGATTCTTCAGTTGTAAAGGTTACCAATCTCATACTCTAATTTTTTACCATTTTCTTATGCCATTTTATTCACTATATATATTTATGGTTCTTTATTGTGGTTTTTTTTCATTTGTAAGCAATTTGAGCTCAAAATCACTTTAAGCTTGCATATTTACATGAAAGAAGGTTAAAGTATATATAAATATAAAGTTAGAAAATTATAGCAAATCCTTACTAGTTGAACTTGCGGACCGTGTTCAGGTCGGCGAGGATGTTCTCTGCCGAGCGGTAACGGACGTCAAGGAGGAGCTTTGATTCTACGAGGGAGAGCGATAACGGTCGTGGAAGACCGTGTTCCCTTCCTCGTAGAATCGGAGCTCTTCCTTGACCAAGTACGGTGCCGTCCGGTAGAGAAATCCTCGCCGAGCTGATCACGTAAGCAAGGTCAACTAGTACGGATGGTTATTTATTCACATGTCCCGATATCGTCGTAGTAGTCTGTCAATCACCGTACCTAAACGTAGTATATATAAATAAAAACTTAGAAAATAGTTAGAAAATTATAGAAAATCCGTACTAGTTGAACTTGCGGACCGTGTTCAGCTCGGCAAGCATGTTCTCTGTCGAGCGGTAACGGACATCAAGGAGAAGCTTTGATTCTACGAGGGAGAGCGACAACGGTCGTGGGAGACCGTGTTCCCTTCCTCATAGAATCGGAGCTCTTCCTTGACCAAGTACGGTGCTGTCCGGTGGAGAAATGCTCGCCGAGATGATCACGTAAGCAAGGTCAACTAGTACGGATGGTTATTTATTCACACGTCCCGATATCGTCGTAGTAGTCTGTTATGTGTGTACATTCCCATTCTTCTGTTAATTTGCAGAAATATCATATGAATTACTTACCTGCCGCAGTAAAAGACAAGAACACAATGACCATTAAAAATATCATTGTTTAGAGATCTAGATAATTTTATAGTTTGTTAATTTTATTTGTTTATAAAAGAAGAAATTTATAGTGTATTAAAAAATGAGTATAGAGAGTAGATGGCAACTGCTTCCGGGTCCTCGGCCTCTCATGGGTTTCCAAAGCGACTTAGGCCGGGCCTTCCTCTCATTCCATGCGGCAAGTGTCGTGATGAGATGAAGATTGTGATGGAGTACCGAGTGAAGAAGGAGGGTCCCAACAAGGATCGTATCTTCTACAAGTGTCCGGATCGCAATGTGAGTTATTTTATCGTATTTAATGATTATGGTTAGTTTATACCTATTTTCATGATGGTTGTGATTAAAGTTCTAGTTTTTTGTTTTAATTTCAGTGGGATGGCAGTGGACGATGTTCAGGCTTCTACTGGGAGGAAGAGTATGTTGAACTCGTGCAAAAATATCTTGCACAACAGGCAGATACGGCGGCTAATGAGGCAGTGATCCAGCCGAAGAAGCCCAAAGATGTTGCACAATCGGGGGATCTGTCTGTTTTAGTTGAGATTGGTCGCGAAATCCTTGTGCTCCTGAAATGTATTTTAGCTTTAGTTCTTTTAATGGTAGTTGGGATTGTCTACATTGTAGCGATGCTTTCATAAATTTGTATCTTTTGTGGTGGCACGCATGTTGTATAAATAATTAATTATGATCTAGGTTTTAATATGATATTTATGTCATGTAATGCAGATGAGCCGTCATTGGATGTATAATGCTGATCGCCGCTCACAAGAGTTCATTGACGGCGTGCATTCTTTATTACGTGCGGCCGAGACAAACAAACGCGACGGTTTCATGTGCTGCCCATGTGCCATATGTAAGAATACGGTGGAATATCCTTGCTCAAGGACTCTTCATTCACACTTGTTCAAGTCGGGTTTCATGCCAAACTATATTTGTTGGACAAAGCACGGAGAAACCGGTGTTGTAATGGAAGAAGATGAAGAAGAACAATGGGACGACAATGATATTATTCCTGATGGTGCGTGCTTCAATGATACTGCAATGGGAGAAGCTGAAGAAGAGGTAGCCGCAGAAGATGAGCCGGCTGATGATCTTTGTCAGGTCATTCGTGATGCACAAAGAGAATGTGAAAGTGAAAAGGAGAAGATCAAGTTCGAGCGGATGCTAGAAGATCACAAGAAATTGTTGTACCCAACTTGTGATGCAGGGCAGAAAAAGTTGGGAACCACACTAGAATTGCTGCAATGGAAGGCAAAGAATGGTGTATCTGACAAGGGATTTGGAGAGTTACTAAAAATCCAAAAGAAGATGCTTCCGAAGTACAATGAATTGCCCGCCACTACCTACGAAGCAAAACAAGTTGTCTGTCCTATGGGGCTAGAAATAGAGAAGATACATGCATGTCCTAATGACTGCATCCTATACCGTGGCAAAGAGTACGAGAAATTGGATGCATGCCCGGTATGCCATGCGTCGCGGTATAAGATCAGGCGAGATGACCCTGGTGATGTTGAGGGCGAACGTCCACGTAAGAAAATCCCTGCCAAGGTTATGTGGTATGCTCCTATAATACCACGCTTGAAACGTCTGTTCAGAAACAAAGAACATGCAAAATTGTTACGATGGCACAAAGAAGACCGTAAGGTAGACAATATGTTGAGACACCCTGCTGATGGGTCCCAGTAGAGAGCAATCGATAGAGAATTCCCGGAGTTTGCAAATGACGCAAGAAACTTAAGGTTTGCTTTAAGTACAGATGGTATCAATCCTTTTGGAGAGCAGAACAGTAGTCATAGCACTTGGCCTGTTACTCTAAGTATCTACAACATTCCTCCTTGGTTATGCATGAAGCGGAAGTTCATTATGATGCCTGTGCTCATCCAAGGCCCGAAGCAACCTGGCAATGACATCGATGTGTACCTGAGACCACTTATTGATGAACTTCTCATTTTGTGGAATAAAGAAGGTGTACGTGTGTGGGATGAGTACAAACAGGAACACTTTGATCTGCGAGCATTGTTGTTCGTAACAATCAATGATTGGCCTGCTCTAAGTAATCTTTCAGGACAGTCAAACAAGGGATATAATGCATGCACACACTGCTTCGGTGATATTAGAGGTGTATTCTTGAAAAAATGTCGAAAGGTCGTGTACCTTGGCCATCGTCGATTTCTTCCTACAAATCACCCCGTAAGAAAGAAAGGTAAGCATTTTAAAGGGAAAGCAGACCACCTGACCAAGCCTCGCAACCGAACCGGTGAGGATGTACTCGATATGGTCAATGATGTGAAAGTCGTCTTTGGAAAAGGACATGGAAGCCAACCTATTCCGAAAGACGCTAACGGTCACGCACCCATGTGGAAGAAAAAGTCCATATTTTGGGACCTACCCTATTGGCAAGTCCTGGAGGTCCGTAGCTCGATCGACGTGATGCACCTGACGAAGAATCTTTGTGTGAATCTGCTAGGCTTTATGGGTGTGTATGGAAAGCCTAAGGACACATTTGAAGCACGACAGGACCTGCGTTGTTTGAGAGAAAGAGACAACCTGCATCCAGAGAAGACAGATGATGGACGCCATTACTTACGTCCTGCTAGCTACACTCTAAGCAAAGAGGAGAAGGAAATCATGTTTGAATGCTTAAACAACATCAAGGTACCATCTGGATTCTCCTCGAATATAAAGGGTATTATAAATGTGACAGAGAAGAAATTCTGTAACTTAAAGTCCCATGACTGTCACGTTCTCATGACGCAATTACTTCCAGTTGCATTAAGAGGAATTCTACCTCCAAATGTACGTCTAGCCACCGTAAAGCTATGTGCATTCCTCAATGCAATTTCTCAGAAGGCAATTGATCCAACTGATCTAGCTAAACTATAGAATGATGTGGTTCAATGTCTCGTCAGCTTTGAGTTAGTGTTCCCTCCTTCCTTCTTTGATATTATGACACACCTCCTAGTTCACCTAGTCAAGGAGATTTTCACTCTCGGTCCTGTGTTCCTACACAACATGTTCCCCTTAGAGAGATTCATGGGAGTCCTAAAGAAATATGTTCACAACCGTGCTCGCCCAGAAGGAAGCATCGCCAAGGGCTATGGAACAGAAGAGGTCATTGAGTTCTGTGTTGACTTTATTCCCGACCTTGACTCGATTGGTGTTCCTGAATCGAGACATGAGGGGAGACTAAGCAGAAAGGGGACACTAGGGAGGAAAACATATATTGGTACGGATGATGATTATTTCAATAAAGCGCACTACACAGTTCTACAGAACTCCTCTTTGGTAGATCCGTATATTGAGACACACAAGGATCTCTTACGATCCGAGTTTCCAGGGAAGACTGAAGCTTGGATTACGCATAAGCACATGGAAACTTTCGGCGGTTGGTTGCGAAAAAAATGTCAAGGTGATGAGAGCATCCATGAGCAACTGTATTTATTGGCTATGCAACCATCATGGCATATCGTCACATACAAAGGGTACGAGATAAATGGGAACATATTCTACACAGTAGCCCAAGATAAAAGGAGTACCAACCAAAACAGTGGTGTCCGCATAGATGCCACAGACCCGAATGGGAATAAGCAGACATATTATGGACGCATAGATGAAATATGGGAACTAGAATATGCACCTACTTTGAAGATCCCATTGTTCAAGTGCCAATGGGTCAAGGTGACCGGAGGCGGAGTAACAGTAGACAATGAGTATGGAATGACAACAGTAGACCTTAGTAATATTGGGTACAAAGACGAACCATTCGTCCTTGCCAAGGATGTGAATCAGGTGTTCTATGTCAATGATATGTCTACCAAACCAAAAAGAGGGAAAAACGATAATGACTCAACCAAAGAGCCAAAGCGCCACATAGTTCTTTCAGGGAAAAGAGTCATCGTGGGAATTGAGGACAAGTCGGACATGTCAGAAGAATATGAAAAGGATGACCGAATTCCGCCCTTCAAAGTGAACAAAGACCCTAGCATCTTGGTAAATGATGAGGACACTCTATGGTTACGAAGCGATCATAACCAAGGGACATACGTAAAGAAGAAGTTCACTGCTGTGCCCACTTGATGATATAGTGATTTAATATAGTGTGTGTTTGAGATATTATGTAATAATTGTGAATTCAGATGTTTATTATGTCATATTTCAAATTAAATCAATGTTTGATTTGGTGGGATTTCTCTCTCAAAAAGGTAAATTAGGATACTGAGTGATGAAAAATTAAAATATTAACGTTAAAATGATGTGAAAACAAATTTCCTGTCCAAAACCAATAATTTTAATAATTTTAATTAAACACTACATTTTTGCATTAACGAAATAATAAATATTAGTTACATTATGTTTTATAATTCTAACAAAAAATAAAAAAAGTTAGGTTATCGATTTTTCCTATGTGCAATAAACAAAAATAAAATTCATATTTTTAACAAAATAATTTTATGCCTTTTATTTAATTTACTATGTATTTAATAAAAACTATTGTATTTCTATTGTATTTAACAAGACTATTGCTTAAAACAGGCGGGAAACGAAACTGCAGGCCACCTTTACTCCCGGGTGGGAAGCCCACCCGGGAGTAAAGGTGGGCTGCAGTTTCGTGGCCCGCCAAAAAAAAGCCTTTACTCCCGGTGCGTGTTACCAACCGGGAGTAAAGGTATACCTTTACTCCCGGTTGGTAACACGCACCGGGAGTAAAGGCACCTTTACTCCCGGTTGGTAATACGCACCGGGAGTAAAGGGTTTTTACTCCCGGTTGGTGGCTGGCACCGGGAGTAATTCTCCTCTGCTATATAACCTCCAGCGCCTGGCAGATCGATCTGCTCGTCTTCTTCCTCGTCGAACACCGCCGCCCTCTTCTTCGACCTCGCGCCGCGTCCGTTCGCCTTCCGTGACACCGGCGCCGCCGTCTTCTTCCTCGTGCGGCCTCCACCGCGCGCGCCCGTGCCCCTCCTCCGCGCTTGCCCGTGGCCCTCCACCGCGCCCTCCTCCGCGCCCGAGGCCCTCCACCGCGCGTTGCCCCACCGCGCCGGCCCGAGGCCCTCCAGTACGTACACTGCCGAGCTTCGAGGTGATATATTCGTCGATCTCTTTGTACATTCGTCCGAGCCCTCCACTGTCGAGTTATAGATCACGTCGAAAACTACAACTTTGGTGTAAGCCATGTGTCAACGGTCGAGGTCGATTGAAAATTCCAAATTTTGAATCACAAAATCTATAGAAACTAAAAATGAATATTTGGAACTCTAAATGATTTTAAATAAAAACATATCTTAAGACAAGTTTTGAATATTTGGAACTCTAAATGACAAGTATAATTAAGGATCACCAATGAAATTACTTTAGAAATTAATTAGATCGATGTAAATCCATGGCTTGTATAATAAACACGCTATATATTATTTGGAAACAACGCTACGAACCATCCGCTAATGATCCAGCCCATCAACCGCCATATATTCATCACTATATGATATGCCATTATTTCAAGATGCAGTTTCAATAGAAGAATTTTTTCTATCTTCATAGATCAATGTTTGTTAACGAAATTTTATCCAAATATATTCATGTAGGGTCTTTTTTTTGAAGGATTTGTTGTAGGATATATAATGGTCAAATAGGAACTCAATTTTGATACCCAGTTTATAAACTAAGCGTTTTTTAGTTTATCAAAAATATCACATGTTTCTTCATTTGTGAACTTTGAATATACAGATATAATATATTAATGTTGCTAAAGTAATATGAGCATTACATATTTTTTTCCGGGAAGACTATCTTCAAACTTTATATCATAGCATCAGAGATCGCCTGTAGAAGAAGAAAATAAATTCTTATCATTTCGGAAATAGTAATGGTTATATGAGCAATAAGACACATATACTTACATTTCATAATGGCTTATACTTATATTATTAACATAGAATTTTCTCATATGATGAATGACTACATGGTTGATCACATGGTACATAGGATCACAACATCACGCACCGACACCGCCCCGGCCCGCCTCACGTCGTCGTCGTCGTCAGCACGCCGGCCCGCCTCACGTCATCGTCGTCAGCACACCGGCCACCGCGCCGACACGTATATATACGTCATTTGTATTCATATGCATTTCGTCCATGCGTTTCTATGTATACGGCGGAGCACCGCCGCCCTCGTTCACCCATGTGTACAGACATATATACGGCGGAGTGGAGCACCGCCACTCTTGTCACACCGCCCTTTCTCGTGCCCTAATTCGCCCTAGTACCGACGTAGTTCGTCCTAGTGTGGCGAATTGCGTCCGTGATCGAGGGGCAAGATTTAATAATGCATATTGTTTGTAGATTTTACGCATGTAATAAGCAAAGATTTGATGTACTATATATTGGTTTTGTTTTTTGAAGCTAGATGGCCGACCCGAGAAATATGGATGAGGAGGAGTTGATGATGAATTTGATCAACACTGGCACTCAAGTTGCCGGCGATGATGGTGCTAAAAATAACGTGCAAGAGGATGTAGATGACGGGAGTCAGTACTTAGCTCTTGAACAAAATGAGCAACAACATATTGGCCAAGTATATATTTTTTATTATTAGCTATATATATATATTATCATATGTCTTATGTGTGCTCATGACATTAAAAATAATGTTTATGTTTTGTAGCCCTCTGGATCGACATCAACAACTACAACGAAGAGTAAAAATGTTCGAGGTCCCAAAAAGCCATTGGAGGGTCGCTTCATCATCTCGGAGTTCAATGTGGATACAGGAGAACCGGGGGGGCCGAATAAAATGAAATTTGTGCACCACTGTGGTTACCTTGTACGGGACCGGCTCCCGATTAGTACCCATGAATGGAAGAAGAAGACCAATGCTCCTCATATCAGTTTTGTCTCCGATCGTGACAAGGCGTTAATTTGGAATGATGTCTTGGTACATTTCACGCTCCAAACAGATGATTATGATGATATAATAGATGGTGATGAATTGAAGGAGCAAGTTAGGGATTGGGCAATGAAGAAGATGGCCACCCAGTTTCAGACTTGGAAGAAACACCTATACACGACGTATGTCAAGAAGAACATAGCACCAGATTTTACTGTCCCAGGCCCGATCTCAAAGCAGAGGCCCTATTGGGATGAGTTTGTACAGTACAAGACTTCAGAAGAGGGTGTGAGTCGGGTGATAAGAACCAACGTAATGCCCAACAGAAGACATACCACCATACCTTGGGATCAGGTGGCTACCCGACTGCCATTAAGAAGTGGAACAAAATGGAAGCAGACCTTCTTGCCAAGGGTATCAGACCAGAATCACTCGAGTGGGGAGAACGTGCAAAGAATTGGTTTTTTCGCTCATGGGGAACACTAGACCAGGAGACAGGGAAGTGCGTTTATGGCGCAAGACTGCAAGAAGCAGCAGAAAGATTGTTTTATGCTCAGAGAGCTGCTGCTAGTGGTGCGTTCAGGCCCAACAGAGAGAAGGATGAGCTGACATACGCCATCGGGACTATTGAACATGGTGGCCGAACTAGAGGCAAAGGAAGTGTCTCGTGGGAGCATGGATTCCCTCAGGACAGACCTTCCTACAGAAGTCGCCAGAGAAAGAAGGAAGAAGAGGCACACCGGCTCCAGAGGTTGGAGGAAGCGGTGCGTGAAGCACAGGAGCGGGAAAAAAACCTTGAAGCGAGAATGCAGGAGGAAATCAAAAGGCAAGTGTAAATAGCAGTGAGTGCAAGCAAGCAGGCATCAGAGCCAGGAATCAACATTAGCCAATCTGTTCAGTTGAAAAGCAGCTGCGCTTCCACGGAGATACCAAATCAAGGGGACACAGGACTGCGCTTCCCTGTGGATGACGTCACTGAACCTTGTACAACGTGTGAGCTACACATTCCGAAGGAGAATTCCACAATCAAGGTGGCTATCGGTCTTGTTAATCCTATCGACTGAACCAAGACACCAAGGATTCATGGGAATATAATCCAAGAAGGATATGCCACCATCTCGGTAGATAAAGCTGAAAAAGGTTTTAGTGATTTGCCTCTTGACATTCCTGGAGGTGATGGCGAGAAGACTCTAGGAGAAGCGGAGAAGACATTCATTCTATGGCGCAAGCGCTACATCATCATTCCAGGGATGTCGGCTCCACCTCCTTCTGAACTACCTCACCATAGGTACGTGCGGATGAAAACACTACATCATTAATTTGTATTGGCTTAAATAATTAACAATCTGCTCATAATAATATGTCATTCATTTTTTTGTAGCAGATCCTCCCCCAACCTAAATCCAATTGTTCAATCGCCAGATCATCATAGTGCTCTGTACGATGACATTGTGTTGGAAGACGAGGCTGCATCCACACCCTCTCCAAGGAGGTCTCCAACGCCACAGCCGCCACCTCTAAGGAGGTCTCCAACGCCGCTGCCAACACCTCCAAGGAGGTCTCCAACGCCGCTGCCAACACCTCCAAGGAGGTCTCCAACGCCTCCCCCGCCCCCGCCTACCAAGAAGCCTAGCAAGAGGCCAGCCCCTCAAACGAAGAATCAGTCCCCGCCTGCAAAGAAAGCCACCGTGAAACCAAGGGCTATTCCCAAAATAATATCTGAAGAGAAGGAAGAAGGAACTGATGCATATAAAAAAGACATGTCTAGATTCTATGACAAACTTAAAATGAATCAAGAAGCAAGGAGAAACCCAGAGAAACCATACTTCTTCGTAGCTCCGGATATTTTAAGAAAAAAGGTGACTTCTTACCAGCATCAACAGCGGGAATCTCGTAAGCCGTCCAAATCAACGTTATCAGACTATGACCGCACTCTCACCAAGTCAATTGAGGCGGCACAGAAAAAGAAGCGGGCAGGGAAAGGAGTTGCCCAACTCGGACAACAAGCGCACCAATCAATCCCCCCGCTAGTTGTTGGTAATGAATATGGTTCGAATTTAGGATTAATGCATCAGGCAAACATACCTCCGGATGTCGATTTGGATCACCTTGGTGAATTTCTTGATGAGACTGGTCTCGACCTTTACCAGATGTTTGGTGATGGAAACATTGAGAGTGCGGCGGAGGTTGATATTTGGAAGAAAAAATTTGTACTAGGCCAGAGTCTATACAACCCTCAAGCCTTATCTGATCTGGGGACGCAAATGTACCTGCTAAACAAGTGGTACATGCAGGCGTCTACCAGTGGAGACTTCTGCGTTGGTGTCAGAATTAGAGACGAACATTGGTTCCGTGGCGATGATGTTATGTATGTTGACTTTGCAGAATTTCATCAACTATGCCACCTTACCTCTCTAGACAAAGTTATCATTAGCTGCTATTGCCTGTAAGTAATAATTCTTTCGATCTATTATTAAACTCATCATATGTGTGTATATGCATATAAATTATCCTAACAAGTACTATATATATGCAGATTTACAATGACAGAGCTCAGAAAGGAAGGCTGCAATGAAATTGGTTTTGTTGATCCCCATATAGTATTCAAAGACCCAATTACTCCAATGACTAATTGGAAGTCTGAGTCAGAGAGTAACCTCATGAACTTCTTAGTGAACCAACGCCACAAGAAGGATATACTCTTTCCCTATAACTTCAAGTGAGTGTTAATCATGTCGATCATAGCCTTAATGGCTCATATGTTGATTCTAGTTAATTAATGAGTGTTATGCGTTATATCCTATAAACACATGCAGCAATCACTGGATATTGATGGACATCGATCTGGTGAAAAGTCACTTGATAATCTATGACTCGATGAGAAAACCACAACAAGACTACCAAGATATGATAGATATTATCCAGAGGTAATTTCGGGATCTCTAGCAACTATATATACACACAAACATGATGATTAACTATATCTGATGACGTGGCAAATTTTTTATTGGGCAGTGTTTGGAAAACCTTTATTGAGAAGCAACACATGGAAAAATGCAAAGCGCCACTGAATGTAATCCCATTGAAAGTAAGTCCCCTGAATCGCATCATCTTTATTAATTAAACATATAGCTTTCACCGGATCACCAGATTGGATGACAAATCTTTTTCTCGTAAAGTGGTGTCTGAGGCAGGAACAGGAGAACAACTACTGTGGTTACTATGTTTGCAAGTTTATCAAGGTGCTCTCCCAAAGAACTCCTACAGAGAGACTCAAAGTACGTTAAAAATACACTATATATTCATTTAATTATTATTATTGATTGTGTTACTATGTCTTTATATATATATATGTACATATATTAATTTATTTTCCTTTAATTCAAACCTGTAGACTCGATGGTCGGAGGAAAAGGTCATACGGCAAGACCAAATCAAAGCAATTCAAGAGTCTATAGCCGGATTTTTTAATGAGCAGGTCATCGATTCCAAGGGCGAGTTCTACTTCGACCCAACACTGCCATTGAAGCCAAGCTAGAGGATGAGAAGAAACTTGTTATGTCACAACAACTATAATGCAATCTTTTGTAATATATGCACATGAAATAATATAATGTAAAATACACATATGCATGCATGCATGTAAATATATATATGATGCATGCATATATATATATATATATATATATATATATATTTCTATGCTTGAATTGTGTGATTTAATACATTCATTGTGCTTGAACCGAAACATACTATATGCGCATATAAATGTATAATTAGCAGCGTACAATACGACTTCGAAAACCTATTTTGAAAAGAAAACAAAAAAATGAAAAGAAAAGAAAAAAGAAAAAAACCTTTAGTCCCGGTTCGTATTACCAACCGGGACTAAAGGTGCCGGCCATCGTGGCATGTCAGGAGGCACCTTTAGTCCCGGTTGGTGTTACCCACCGGGACTAAAGGTCCTCCTTTAGTCCCGGTTCCTGACCCGGGACTAAAGGACCCCCCCTTTAGTCCCGGATGCTTGCTCCCGGGTGGGGAACCGGGACTAGAGGAGGTTCCCCACCGGGAGTAAAGCTCGGTTCTCTACCAGTGACAGCATCCTGGCCGGCTGGAGAGATTTCCTTGGGTTCACTGCGTGCACGACAGTACTACGACACTGCTGCCGGCTACGACTTTAATCACGCGTTGTATGTCTACCATCATGACACATGCCACGAATAATCATCTGGGGGCAAGTAATGTCAAATGCTGACAGCAAGCTCTGAACAAATGCGCGGCCAGGAAGAGGTCGTCATGTGTATTAGTAGGTTTGCATGTATCTATCGAGACAAAATCCTCATGATAGTCACCTGTCTTCCTTCCAGATGAAAAGCACCATACGACAGCGGAAAACGTACTCCTCCTAGCTGTCCCATGTTTCTACCTTCTAGAGCCTGATGATTCATGAACATTGCAGAATAAGGATGGGTAGATGAACCATAGCAACGGTACTTCACTGGCACCAACTGCCAATGAATAAGGATGAAGCGAAAGGAAGAGAAAATCAAGCAGCTCTACTCTAAGCAAACCTCACAGCACTCCATGTACGAATCGGGCAGTAGATGTGAAATGGTTTACGGTTGAGCAAATTCACAATTGGTAACCTAGCTAGAGCTAGGCTACCTGCAGAAGCGAAGAAAGAGCGTTTTGCTCTTCATAAAAAAACTCTTAGTACAAGGTATGAACTGAAAAGAAACTCTGAGCTGGTCAGAACATCAACGAGAAATAGTAACCATATACAATGAAATGAACTACTTGTTCGGAGACCTAGGGGTGCCAGTCTACCATGCAGTGACATACGCAAGCAACAATACTTTTAACCAACAAACATGACTACACGTTTCTCTTATATACACTAAGAAACTAAAATATGTATACCCTGTCCCTGTTCTGATTTCTGAATATGCTGTGTTCTTATCCAAACTACTGCATCACATGTCTCTTTGACCACCTAGTACAAAAGTGAAATCCCAACGAGCAGTTCGTAGCACGAGTCATAAGGCTCGCTAACATACACATGATCCTGCCTGCAAGCTTCGTTCATTTCTCCGTATGTTGTTGCTTGGTCAGATTGGTCAAAGGTTCTATTATTGTACTGTTTGTACTCGTACTACATGGAAATTCTACACTAAAGAATACTTTCGACAATATATAGTCAGATATTAAAATCTTATAAGTTCTTAACTGGAGATCAACTAATCCCACTAGTATTATCTTTTGTTGCGCCCACCTGATGTCAGTAATGATGCTTTCAGAATTAGTCCGAGTACTTGGTCAGTTTGGTCTCTGCATCTCTGCCGCTGCTGCCGTTTAGTTCGTTGGTACCCTCTCCATCCCAAAATAAATGATGTTTTTTACCATCTTGTTTTACCGTTCGTCGTATTCAAAATTTTTATGTAAATTATAACATAAATAAATCACTATTAAAGTACCTCTAATGATAAAATAAGTGATAACAAAATAGATAATATTTATACAAAAATTTTGAATAGGACGAATGGTCAAATAAGATGTCTCTCAAAGTAAAAAAAAAACACTTATTTCGAAACGGAGGGAGTATGTTCAAACGGAGACACGCTTTCTTGTGTTTGTTTATAGAAGAAATAATTGTTACAGCCTTGTCGCAAATATTGTATTCTTTTCCAAAGCCCTGAAAAGTAGTTGTACCAATCAAATAGAACTAGCATCTTAGACAAGGTAAACAAGTTAAGATATTTGTGCACAAGTTAATGACAGATGAAGTAAGTCGATGATGGAAGTCTTATTTGCACGCCGGGGCCCTATGTGTCTCACCTACGGTTAGCGCGTGAATCGAAAAGAAACGAACGCACGAATGGTAGAACTTTTCAGCCACAGATAACCGAAAGAGAAGTTTGATAGGTAGTTTAGAAATTTATGATACATGGCTCTATATTTCGGCGGGTTCAGATTCTCTAACTTGCTGAAGGCAAGTCACCCGTGACTTACTCCATGCCCGATGCCATCCATTCCGCATCCAACGGCTCATAGAAAAACGCAACCTTTCCACCAAATAACAAAGCCCATCACCAGTGATTCTGGCCCAATACAGCCGCGTGCACCATCCCGGCGTCCCGTTCGCATGTCGGTCGACCACACCGTCCGGCGTTCAACGTCGCAATCCGCATGTTGACTTGCCGTCTTGTTCTTTCTCTTCCATAGTATCGATTTTTTCATTTGCAATCCTTCTCGTCTTTAAAATCATGCATGATTTCCTAATGCCGAAGCGGTCATGCCTGAAGCAAACAAGGCTGCAGAGATTTACGACACCAGGAATTCACTAGGCAGTCCAAAGGACCACAAATCACGGTTAGTATTTTTTTTGTTTAATTGTTTGTTTAATCGCAAGTGATATCACCGTTAGTAGTATTTTTGCCCTTCTGTGTGTCTGTATTCTTCATTTATTTCTTTATAATAAAAGATATTATATCATCTATCATCTATGAATTATGATTGCATCATAAGAGTTTTGTTACATTGTGTCGTACTTATCTTGCTACTTCTATGCATATTTTGAACTGTTAGTATGGCGTTTAAACTAGTAATATTATAATTTAGATAATTTAGGCAAGTTTTCTTCTTAACCTTTGAATATAATAAGACTTTAATTTTATTTAGGGTATGAGCGAACTACAGTACATTTTAAAAATTAGTTATCAAATTGATAATTCGATTTTATCGAATTGTATATAAAAATTTTAGACCGGAATAACCTTTGATAAAATTCTAGATCCACCACTGGTCGCAGCTGGCTTGCGGATTTTTTTTTGGCAGGACCGGACACCGCCGCGGCCAAGCGTCCACGCCGCGCCGCCCATCTTCGCACGCGTCCATGCGCGCTTGCTTGCCCGATGTGTTCTACCGCTCGAGATGTATTTGCATACTGCAACACATGTGCCGCTAACAAATGGCATTTGGTGGAAATACTTGGTAAAACTCTATGTTATTTCTCTTATATATATATATATATATATATATATATATATATATATATATATCATCCTGAGTTGGGCTGTATTTGGGCAAGAACCACAGCTGGGCTTTGCTATTTGGGGGTGAAAAAGTTGCTTCTTCTATCCGCCGTTGGATACGGAATGGAGGGCATCGGGCATGGCATAAGTCACCGGTGACTTACCTTAGGTAAGTCAGAGAATCTGAACCCTATTTCGGCATCTTGTATTTTTTTACCTCACAAATTGTGCGCTGAATTTTCAGTAAGACGACAGAGCTGGAAAACCTGCATTTCATCGTTGTACTGTTTTCCGGCGTTGTCAGTTTGCCACCCACCGTATATTTGCTTGTTTTCTGTCTAGGCATCCAAATCAGGGTACCTATTTTGAATTTGGGTGCTCTCCCTATAATTTGTTGGCTGGGGTCAGAGGGAGGCGCGGCTTGGGCAGCGCGCCCGCATGGCAGTTGGGGGCCGGCGGAGGCGGACGACCGAGGAAGGAGGTGGAAGGAGGCGCAGCTGGGTCACCGGCGCTGGGCGAGGGCGAGCGGGCACCGTGGTTCCTTCCGAACGCGGGAAAAAACAACGCAACAACTGTATGGGGGCTCAAGCTAAGCCCCCCAGGAATGGGCGCCGGAGGGGGGATTTGGGTGCCCACTGAAATTTGGGCCCGTAGTAGGGGCCTGCTGGAGCACGATTTTCGTCCTGAGCACCCATATTTAACTATGGAGGTTTAAGTATGTGTCTTGCTAGAGTTGCTCTTATACAATTATACTGAAGATTTAGTCCACTCTTGAAAATGTCATTCGATGTTTACTTCATCGAGTTTTCACAACGATATCTAGAATTGGAATCTAGTGTTTGCATCATCCATTTCTGCTTTTAGTTATTCATCTTATTATTAGTAGAGGCTCCGCTTTAATCTTTGTAAGATGTGCTAGGAAAAAACGGTAATGCTTAGGAGCGGACGTATTGTGGCAGAACCGTCTGGAATAACACATTTTCGGAGGCATTCGTCTTCCACTAGACGCTAAGCACCTCAAAAGTGAGCTAAAACGAACAGTTTCGTCGAGCACACCCCCAAGTGAGAACTCAAAACAATCCACATTTTACGTCTAGAATCCAATAATGAGTACGAGCTTACAATACTTAATCCATTTCATACAACATAGAGTCTTGAAAATTATTTATTACAATACCAGAGTTCAGAGTGCAATAATTAAACAACGGAATCGCAATAACATCTAGCGGAAACGATACACGGATCCATCTGTGCCCACCAGAAGAATCCTCCACACAAGATCTAACTCTTCAAACTACACCTGCAACAGGGTAAAATAAACCCTGAGTACACAATGTACTCGCAAGATTTACCCGACTAGTGGGAATAATGTTTTTCGACTCTCAAGGATATGATAGGTAATATGGTTTGCTGTGTTCTTTTTTTATTTGTGAAAAGCATTATTAATAGTGCGTCCTTAAGGTCAAGTTTTATTAGCAGTCATGATTACTTTATTAGCTAACCATTCTAGGTAAGTACCAATTCTACCTTGAAGCAAGGGTTGAGCAAACAGAACTATTTTACCACCTTCCATATTCCAGTTCTTACTACGGTGCTAGATCATAGTCAAGTCATACCGTCTCACGAAAACGGCGATTCGTGAACCAATGTATCCCAGCTGGGTACCCCGAAACACACGTCTTGCTCGTACCCCAGGCACAAACGAGATCAACCTATTTTACTCCTATCGAGGGGTCCAGGTCCCCGTCCAAACTTGGACTCCAAGCCCTCACACTTGAGACCTAGTCTCAGTGTGGTGCTTAGACCTCCACCTTTCCCCGCCTCCAATCAGTCGGTCCGAAAAGAGCTGGAACCCACGACAAGAGCGCAACGAGCCTTCTCACTCCCATAAGCAAGTATGTGCTTAGGATAATAAGTCTGTGACCTGACTACCATCCACAGCAACAGACGGTCCTCAATTGACACGAACAGGGAAAATAGTGTAACCAAGCTAAGCCCCGTGGCCACGGGACACTTGTTACACCCATAAATAACTCATGTCATATCCCTGTCCGGTCTCCATTTTCTTTTCATTATTTTATTATGAGAGTAATAATAATAATCTATTGTGGGTAACGACGGGTTACTCACGCTACCGACAACATAAGCATAGCAGCTACTCCAACCTGCACTAGTAGGACTCATAGTATATATATATATATATATATATATATATATAGTTTCCATAAAATTTCTACAAAGTAAATGCGCGCGCGCACACACACATATATATATATATACACACGCGCGCGCGGTGGAGATGGAAAATAGAGGTCTCTATATGCACAAGAATCTCCTCCTCGTACTCTCCGATGATCTTCTCGAACTCGTGCTCGCCGGTGGTCACAATCTCTACCAACTCGTTCTCTATATGCATGTGATGATAATGATGTAACAACTTAGTATTTAGGCAACAACAACTCTTAAAATAAGAATACACATGTTAAGCTACTAAGCTAGCTCTAATGAGTAAGATACTAAGCTAACTATCGTCTTCGTCAAGCAAAGTGTTGTGTTCAACTAACAAGTACCTAGTTTTACAAATCAATGGTATGCATTTATTTCTATTAAAGATTTAATGCCTATTTAAACAAAGAACATTTAACTACCCTAATGTTTAGTCTAGTCTAAGGCCACAAAATTACAGTGAGCACATAATAATACAATAAAGGTACTATAAAACTTTTAGGATCAAAGCTATCACCAATTTACCATGAAATTTTCCACAATAATTATCCTAATAATATTAAGCACTTTAAAATGATTTAATAGCCCTTAGTACCAACACAGATATATATGAACTAACTATACTAACAGGTAGACAATAATCTTAGGAACCTATTAAAATTAGTTTCATAATTTTTAGACAGCTATACAAATTTATATTAATTATACAAATTTAGCTCTGAAATTAAAATAGAAAGCTATTACCTATTTCTATGAAAAAGAAAAAGAAAATCGACCTTGCGGCCCACGCGAGACGGCCCACGACGGGGAGCCCGCGCGCGCTGGCGCTTTTGCAAAAACGCCCCCATGCTATTCGATATTAACGCGACCACTTTGCGCACTATTCTTACTGACGGCACTTATGCAAGGAAGCCCTCGCATTAACATGTCTTCACATCGGAGAGGTCCCACGGACTCCCTGCGCTCGCCGGCGCTGCATTGGCCGGCACCGGACAGTTACGCCGGTTATCTGGGACCCCTACGACGTGTCTATAGGGCTGATGCTCACATGCGGGCCCATGCGCAATGATGGGTAGCGATTAGGAGACCAGAGATGAACTAGAGCGGCTCCTCCACCTCGGTGGGCAACCTACGACGACGACGACGGTGTTCTGGTGAGCATCAGGGACTCACCGCGGACCTGGCCGAGGTGATGGTTCGGCCAGGGACAACCCGAGCAGGGTTGGCCACGCGCGACCGAGCGGTGTGGCGGCGCACCACGACAGACACGGCCGCGTCAGCAGTGCCGGAGTAGCGGTAGAGGTATGGCTAAGGACTGCATGGCGAAGATGGGGTTGATGCAAAGCTAATGGTGCATTTGGATTTGCTCGGGGTGGTCAGATGGAGGGTTGCCCTCGGCAATGGCTAAACTTGGCCTTATTGACACGGCGGTGGGGAAAACTCTAAATTGGAGCTTGGTCGAACTCGATTCAAGGCGGGGTGGGGTCGGGGGGGGGGGGTCCGGTGGCTTAATAAAAAAGCCCGAGACACGACGAATCGAGCCGAGGTGACCTATCTATGCCGAATTGAGGTGAGTGGGGCCAGTCGGTCGAAGTAACAGAGAAAGGGGGGGGGGTAAGTCAGAGCTCGGCTCGTCCTCGTCTTGGCGAGACGCGGGCGGAGCGATCAGGACGTCACACACGCAGGCGCTACGGACAAAACACGCGCCTTTAATGGCGATACGACAGCGGCACAACCATGTGCCAATGCAGCGGATAAGCCAAGTGCGCGCCAGCAGCAGTAGTGCCCTCGGCTGGGGCAGACAGCAGTGTACAGCCGCAGGGGGGTGCGGATGCAACGACAATGTGATAGCAGCACAGCGTGGCCATGGCGGCAGCAGTAGTGGCAGCGCGAGGCAGGGTGGCAGGGGCGCAGAGGCCAGTGGCTCGCTGTGGCCGGCCTCGGCCAAGCGAAGGCAGGCTCGGCCGACCCAGCACGACGACGTGGTGCGCAGGACACGACCACGTGCGCTGCGCTGGGTGGCTGCGCGCACAGCACCAGGCAGCCCGAGGCTGTGTCGTGCATGAATTTTAAAGCGTCGATAAAAACTAAACTATTGAAGTTGAAACTAAACCGCCTTTACTATGCTAAAGAGGGCCTATTAGGCTACCAACCAGAGCTAAAACATGACACCATCTCTTAACTTAATTTCACAGGATTAATTTCCAAACATGGTGCTGTCAAACTGTCTTTAAACTTGAGGATTTTTTTAAGTCTTGAGCTGGATTCAATTTCAAGTTCCATTTCTAAGCTATTAGAAATACTAGCTAGTAATGTTTTTTTTCTACAGCAAGAGTTGCATTGTCATCTATAAAGTTTGTACTTCAAACTTTATTTAGGTGTCACGCACATGTTCTATAATATTTTTGCTCAATAAAAATTAGTTTTCAACCCTAGTTGACATAACATAAGCTATTGAATCAATTTTTATTTAACATTTTTATTATTCATTTTAGGTTATAAGAAATTTATCTACACACTCTATCACATGCATTATCACATAAACATGATGCTCAGGACATGATTTAGTAGTTTGTTTAGGGCGTAACACCGAGGGTGTTACATGTACGTCCGTCCGAACGCCGCTTTTCTGAGCCTGCCCTACCGGCAACAGGCCTGCTTACTCTTTACATCTCTCATCTCTTCTCTCAAAAATATCTCCCGATCGCTCTCGCCCATCGCGTGCTGCTTTGCGTCGTGCGCTCTCTACGGCCGTCTTTCCCACCGCCCACTCTATCTCACGCCACGTGTCTCCCCCATCCTGCGCTGCGCCCCCTCCATCGCCGTGTCGCGCTCCATCCCCCGCCACGCTTGCTCTAGCTCGTTGCGCGCTGCGTTCCCGTTGTTGCGCACCGTGCCACGTCCCCTGCGCGTGCCGAGGTGCTGTCGACGCCGTCGTTCCCCACCAGAGGGTCGTGGCCGCTATCGACACCATGGCCGCTGCGATGAGCGACCTCAGCAATTAGATGTTACGATGAAAGCGCGTATTACAAGCCTATGTTTCAAGTGTTTTAGATATTTTGGAGGTATGTTGCAATTGTTTCATATGGATGTTGCAATAGTAGATCGAGAAATGTTGCACATGTTGCAAGTGTTTTAGAGCATGTTGCAAGTGTTTCAAATGTTTCTTTAAAATGTTTCATCTGTTCTAGACGTATATTGCAAGTGTTCTAATCTGAATATTGCATATGTTTCACTCATATGTTGCAACAATATGTTTCAAATGTTTCAGTTGTTATAGTTTTATGTTGCAGTAAGTGCTTTCATGTTGCAAGTTGCAAATGTTTTATCTAGATGTTGCATATGTTTCACACATATGTTGCAAGTGTATGTTCCAGATGTTTCATTTGTTGCATACGTATGTTGCATTCAAATGTTTTATGTTGCACATCTTTCATGTTGTTCAGAGAGTCAGGGGGCGTGGGGAGTGATGGTGGCATGACGCGGGCACCAGGGAATGGGGCGCGGCGAGTTGGAGGCCAGCATACGGGGCACGCGGCGCACCGGTGCCCTGCGGACGGGGCACGATGGGGGCAGGGTGCGAGTGCGGGGTGGGGCGAACGACCTCAAATCGAGGCGGATAGGGCGGGCTGCGAGTGCGAGGTGAGTTCTACAGACACGCGAGCGTTGTGACGGGGCGGGAAAAATTAGCGGACGGAGGCAGTCTACGCGGACGTCCGGGCGCTAGCACCTCTGACAAAAAAATAATTTTTAGAAATTTTATAAAATAAAAAATATGACCACCAATTCGGTAGACTTTAATCACTATTGATAGTAATAGTGGTGGACATAGGGCTAGCTGAATAACTAAATAATTTAGTAATAACTAATTAAAATGCTGCTTTGGGATTCATGCAACTTTTAGAGAGAGGTCTACCAGATCACTTCTCTGTACTTATTATTTTAGGGAGAAACGATGTTGTTCATTTAGAAGTAGGGATGTGTTTATAGGAGTAATGAGTGTGAATGCGTTGATGTGAATGATGTGTACTATTTTGTAAATTAAAACTTGATATATGAAATTTACAAGAGCACCGATAAGGTCGTTTCTTGAGGTGCATGTAAATGGATTGTCTCGTGAAATCGTTCTCGCAAGCTAAAGCGAAACGACGCAGACATTTGCTCAATGGTTTCATCATTGCATGAACCGGTGGCAAAAATATCGCCGAAAAGGCATCAGAGAAAGATATGTCACACAAAGCGAAAGGTGGGTCATCTTGCGTACGCACGTGTGTGGATAATGACTTAACTCTAATGATCTTGATACTTGTTCCTCGGCGCCCTGATTGGATTGAACCATAACATATTATACAAAAGGATTGATCTGAGACAAATGCACAGTGGAAAGAAGCTGATCAATTATGCCGAAGATGACCTCCAATATATCCAATCCAACTGGTGACTGAGAACACCCGAAGCCATGCAATTTTAGCAAGCTATGGTGTTTTTATTTTTTGCCTTGTTATAATATGCATCAGCTGAAGAACAAATTCATTCCCTGTCAGCAGTTACTGTGTCTGAGTTCAGTACCGTTTGTGCAAGCCTGCCAAACTGCAAAGTTGATCGCATGAAAGCGACTTTCACCCCTCAAAGGTCTACAGGTTTTGTTGTCACAGTGATTAACTCTTTGGCTTCTCACGACATCTCTGAACGTTTTCAGCCTGTTCAATACAGTCAAACTCGGCAATATACGGGGAGGACGGGAGGTCCATGCAGCCACTAAGACGAGACGTAAAATAATCCCCAGAGAACTGAATTGCATAGGGCCGTCAACATGTACGACCAGGTCACTGTACTTCGTCGAAGAGTCTGAAGTACTAAGCTACATACGGCCGGTGCAACTGCACATACTGTCGTCTCTCTATTATTTCCCCTCTTAATTCTTTATTAAGTACCTACTCTACCAGTACGTATATACAGTCTGGTAATACAAACAGTACATGCTGTAGTAGTCAAAGTTGACCATGGATCGGGAAGCCAACAAAGAAAATACACACGCGGAAGATCAAACAAGGAAGATCTATAGGTAGATCGCATGAAGGCGAATCCATGAACCAGAAGCGCGACGTTGGAAGAGTAAGACTAGTCAATGTGATGAACAAGTCATCCAGTAGTGTTTTAATAATAACTATAAGTGGCATGCAAAGCCTGGGGGCCTGGTCTTGATGATCATAAGAACGCGTGCCCGGCCTCCGTATGGCACGCGCCTGAGATAGACGACGAGGGAGATTGATGGAGAAGCCCTGCTGCGCCCCTGCCATCCCTCCAACAACTGTCAACCGTGCGCTCTGCGTAGATTCGGGGGACGAACCCGTCCACGCCCTTTTGCCGCCGGTATGCCGCGTGCTTTCATGCACGCAGCAAAAAGCATCGCTACGGCAGCCAATCCAATTACGTACACTTGTTGGAAAGATTGCAACTTGGAGAATGTTAAGATTTCCGAGGGCTTATTAGATCATGGCATCATGCGTGAGGCTACAGCCTACAGGTTAGTTTTTTTCCTAGGGAACTTGGTAGTGTGAGAAACAGAGGAGGTCTCGTGGCTTTCTTTTTTCCAAAGGGTCGACAATAGCTTTGCGGTAATTTTTATTAGATGGAGAAAATAAAAAGGCAAGCATAGTTCTTTTAGTGTAAAACCAATCCAGAGCCAACTTAGTCGAAACGACCCAACTAGCAAACACAACTACACTTACATCAAGCTAACAACTAAAACAACTCAGGACACCTTAACCCAAAAGAACCAACTAACGAAACAACTTTCTCAGTAAACCAACACTAGGCACAGCTAACAAACTCGACGCGTTGTCGAGCACCACCAATGCAACAACATAGCTTGGAGCATCGTCATGGCTAGACGACAAGAGTGCAGTAATGGACCTGGAAAAGCCTAGCGATGCTTTTAGGAAGGAACCGACGCCAAAAAAGTCGACAACCTAGCCCACTGTGGGAATATATTCACCCACAATTCTAGTGTATGGTAGGAGAAGTGGCAAGAAGAGGACGCCTCTGGCGTCCCCGTCGACACAAATGCCACCACGTGCACCGTGGGCGTCCTATATCGCACGTGTAGCCACAGATAGACGGCCCTAACCACACCAAGGAGATGGGGTGCGGAGAGGCGAGGGGGTCGGCTACAATGCCAATGCATGTAATGATCCACAAGCCCGACAATACTGGCACCCCAATCCAGCAAGACGGAGCTCCACTGACGACATGCCTAGAACTGGATTCGCAACAGCTACACCATCACCAAGAGGCAAACCATATCAAGCACCACACCTGTTGTCACTCACCGTCGAACTCGTAGGAATCCAGCATGGTAGAGTGGAGATTCGGGCGTCCCCCACATGGATCTAGCTGTCCCCACGCGAATTCGGCCACTGGCCGCTTGGATCCAACCACCACCCATGCCGAAGTTGCCGACGAAAGAGATAGGAAGGAGATGAATGAGGATCCTGGGAGTGGGGGAAGGGGCGAGATGGCCCCGCCACCGCCTTCTTCGCTGCCTGCAAAGCATCTGGCAGCAAAGGCTAGGAGAAGCTGGTGGCGACGGTGGCTAGGAGACTTGAGGGAGCGGCCCGAGTCACCCTATTCGGATGACGCGGGGGCAACATCTCACAACACATTAAGTCCTAAGGAGGTCTTAACTCTTAAGGCCAAAATGTTTAGGAGTAGACCTCAAGCTTGAGGCCTACTCTTTATGATAAAAAGTTGAGGATTTGTGGTAAAAGGAGCCCGTATTCCTAGCTGCAAGCCATCATTCTATTCTTGTGACCAATGGCCCCTCGGTGAGAGCTCTAGGAAGGCCAATGCTAGCTGCCTTGCGCATCACTTCTAGGCAGATGCTTGATTGTGACGCCGTCAACCACTAGCCAAGCAGCAGGGAGCAAAACAGAGTCGGATCGGTGGAGAGCGGAGCATAGCAGAACCGATGAGGATGGCGGCTAGGCCCTCGGACTTGCATGGGCGGATGATAGTTGAGATTACGGTGATGGTGCTGCTGCGAGCACAAGATTTGTGGGTGGATGGCGCTATGGGGACGATGACGGGGTCATGGCCTTGCACATGTGAATGGTGCTATGAGGACGGTAGCCACGGTTGCAGGACACCCGAGTCAGTGGCCAAGGCGATGGCCCTACACTTTTGAATGTGGTAGGCACAACCCTGCAGTAGGGATGAGGCCTGCAGGGTGGACAATGGCAGGAGGCAGGTGGAGAAGCCATAAATAAGTTAAAGAGAAGAATGGGGATATATTTTTTTTCTTTTTTCTAGTTAGGAAGGTTGGTCGTGTGAATAAGAACTTAACACATACCACTAATGTAACCCACTTTAAGGTTTGGGTCACCCATAAACACTCTAGATGCCCTTAGATGGAGGAGAGAGAAAAGAATGTTGCTAGTTTTTAATGAGCGCCACTAGCACTACTTTTAACGCGAGTGGGCGTACCATGTGCTCGGATGCCTCAATCGCCACAGAGGATACAGACAATGCTTGTCCGCCGGCACGGAGGGTGGCCTGGTGCAATCATGAGCACAAGGGCGAGGGGCATGGCTCCACAGCCGCCAACGTGTGGAGGAGGGTCGCAGCTTGGGTGGCGATGCGGAGATGAAGGAAACGACACGCTATGCACTAGGGCCATGGACCCTGTTGCAAGCCTGCAATGGGGGAGCTTTGGCACTAGACCTAGAAGGAAAAGAGAGGATTTATCGAAGGAGATGGGCCTGCAAGGGCATGGTCAGTGGTGTTAAATCAAGTGAGAACATCGGGGCAGTGTTAGAGGGACGTGCCAAAGCTCGCCTGTTGGCATTGGAGGAGGCTTGGTATTGGAGGAGGATGCTATTAGCATGTGTATAGATGATGTGAACTTTCCTTATAGATAGTTGCTTAGGGTGTCTTCAATGGTCCTGACAGTGTCACCAACTGCATTGGAAGCAAGAGAGAGAGAGAGAGAGAGAGAGAGAGAGAGAGAGAGAGCTAGCTTGCTTCCTCTTTCCTCCCACTCCCAGCATGCATAGCACTGGTTGCATCTCTGCTATCACACAATCTTTAAGCAAGAGAAATTATCTACCAATTTGTTTGTCGCTACCGAGTCTTCACTCTCATCTTTTTCTGTCGTGCACATCAGACCGCGTATGAGTCAGCTAGCGATTTCACCAGCCATTGAGGATGCTTTCACTATGTTGTTGAGGGTGTCTTGAGAATCAAATTGAGCTTGTGCAAAAGCCCGAGATATTCATGGGAGCTTCAGATTTTGTATAATCAATACAGTGGTAGCTTTTTAAATTAACAATGGAACTTAGCTGTCCCAAGTCCCAACTCCCAAACATACTCGGCTGCTGCCCGTCAAACAATCGTGGCAAAAGAACACACATGCTCAATCTCCAGATAATAATAATGCGATTGCCGGAAGCGCACGACAAGGATAGCGGGGTGAGAACGAAAGGAAGCTACACAAGCACAAGAGCTGAGTTGACCGAGCGGGACACGGTCTACAGTCTGAACTTGCTCCAGCTTTCGCACTTGTTTAGTTCTCCAAAAGTGCACTATGCAAAAAGAAGATTTCCCGTCACATCAAACTTGCGGTATATGCATGGAGTACTAAATGTAGACGAAATCAAAAACTAATTGCACAGTTTGCTTTAACTTTGCGAGACGAATCTTTTGAGCCTAATTAGTCAATGTTTGAACAATAATTCATAAATACAAACGAAATACTACCGTGGAGAATCGTGCACTCTGCAACGCGCCGTTCACCTAATCCTCTTCCTCTTGTCCGAATTTCCTATTGCTGCCTTGTGGCCTTGTTGGCCAGCCTCAACAACTCTCGGCAGGAAGACCGGGCCACGAGTCCACGACTCCCACTAAAACGTGGAAAAGGGCATGCTCCTGCACTACGGGGCAGGTACAGGACTATGCGCACAACAATTGTTCCAACTCACCATGGTGTGATTAAAACAATTACAGAGGTTTGTGGTAATTTACTTGGTCTCTTTCATTTGGACCTATGTGGAGTCACACACCCTGGCAAGCCTGCAACCTTCACCACATCGATCTGTCTCTCGATAATTCTACCTCATGTAAGCAATCTTTTGCTGAAATGGTAGCTGATGTCATCTGTTGGTATTTTTTTCTTATAAACAAGAACCTATAGTATATGCCTGCTACCATGCCATGTTTACAGCATGTATGTCCAGTTGAGTACAGTTTACAATCTGAGCCGTATTATCTGCTCCGATCCCTTGAACGTTCAACACGTCAACCTCAGATGAGACTCCAACAACCTCTAACCACGTCAACCTCGAACCTTCCACGCACACGCTAGCGGCCACCGGCTCTCCGGCCCACAACAACCGCGCGCGCGACGACCTCCTCCTCTCCCCGTGCTGCCATTACATATAGCGCAGCTGCACTTCCCCTCCCTCACCAGCTGCAGCTCCGACCAAGCTAGCCTGCCTTCATCTATCGAGGCACCAGTCACCACCACAGCTGAGCTCATCAAAATTCGATATCGAGGCGACGCGCCGGCCGGCCAGGTGCTCCGTCCAGCTCCCACAGAAAAAAACACTATCCATGGGGCGCCGGCTCCTCCTCCTCCTCGGAGCCGCCGTGCTGCTGCTCTCGTCCGCCGCCACGGCGCAGGACTGCCTGTCCGCGACGTTCAGCGGCGGGCGGACCTTCGGGAAGTGCAACAGCCTTCCCACGCTCAGCGCCAGCCTGCACTGGACGTACCACCCGGAGAACGGCACCGCGGACGTGGCGTTCCGCGCGCCATCGGACTCCAGCGGCTGGGTCGGCTGGGGCATCAACCCCAGCGGCGGCAGCATGGGCGGCAGCAGCGTCTTCGTCGCCTCGCAGGACGGCAGCGGCGCGGTGTCCATCCTCATGACCTACCTGGAGAACTCCAGCAACCCCAGCCTAACCAACAACACCCTCAAGTTCAACGTGTCCGTCGGCCCCGCCGCCGAGTACTCCAACGGCGCCTACACCATCTACGCCACCGTGCAGCTTCCCGGGAACTCCACGCAGCAGTTCACGGTGTGGCAGGCCGGCCCCACCAGCAACGGTGCCATCGCCGCTCACCCGACGGCGCCAGCCAACTTGGCCAGCATCCAGAGGCTGGACTTCCTCTCGGGGTCAAGCACCGCCGCGTCCAACTCCAAGCTTCACCGCCGTAACGTGAGTTCCTCCTCCTTGGCTCCTTCTTCCCATCCCCTCCTGCTTTAGCTTGTTTTCGTTTTCAATTGTCATTTTCTTAGGCTTCAAAGATTGCCTTCCCTTCCCAATTGTTCAGACGGTAGGTAAGTTTAATTTGGATTGGTGTAGTGATCAAGTAGAGGACGGCGACGTTGTGTGCATTAAGAGTCATCAGCTAGCTGGGTTGGAGACTTGGAGATGAGTGGAATTATGAGGTCGAGTTACTTTGACTGGTCATTTTAATTTAGACGTGACGTGACATATATATAAAAAATAAAAAATCTGCCAAAGGGTTTATTAAAACTCGGTTTGCTTGCTTCACCAACCGGATAGACCATGTCATATATATTACCCTGAAAAAAGATGTTCAGACTCCCAGTCCCAGAAGCAACATCTTTCTGGGGGAGCTGCACTGCATTTCAGCTTTAACAAAGGAATGCTTAAATTGCTAGTACTATATATATTTGTATCAGTTTCAGATTGCCGCCGAGAGTTGTTGAACGAATACTACTAGTAGCCACCTCAAAAGTAGTTAAGTAATCTTTCAAAAAAAAAAGTAGAGTACTAAATTTCCTGCTTTTTTTTCTGATGCATGCAAGTGCAACACAGAGAATTTATTTAAGTTTTGGCAACATCTTTCTAACCTTGACGCGTCTGCTACAACAAACAGATCCACGGACTGCTGAACGCGATTGCCTGGGGCGTCCTGATCCCTATCGGCGCTATCATCGCCCGCTACCTGCGCGTGTTCGAGTCCGCGGACCCGGCGTGGTTCTACCTCCACATCGCGTGCCAGTGCTCCGGCTACATCCTCGGCGTGGCCGGCTGGGGCCTGGGGCTGAAGCTGGGCAGCGAGTCCGCGGGCATCACCTACCAGCCCCACCGCAACCTCGGCATCGCCATCTTCAGCCTGGCCACCCTGCAGGTGTTCGCGCTGCTGCTCAGGCCCGACAAGAAGAACAAGTACAGGCTCTACTGGAACATCTACCACCACTCCGTCGGCTACTCCGTCATCGTCCTCAGCGCCATCAACATCTTCAAGGGGCTCGACATCCTCCAGCCGGCCAGCGGATACAAGACCGCCTACATTGTCATCCTGGCCACGCTCGGCGGCATCGCGCTCTGCCTCGAGGCCATCACCTGGCCCATCGCCATCCGGAAGCGCAGGCGGAACGCCGCCGACAAGGCGGCCAACGGCAACGGCCACGGCTGGCAGCAGGGTGCGTAGGGAGTACCAGCTGATCGCCGGGCGTGTGTGGGTGTGCTTAGTTTTGATGCGAGCGAGATTGTGACATCGATGTTCAGAGCAGGGTCCTGGTTCAGAGAGACTGTTGCTGATGTGTTTCTTTCCTGTTATTACTCTGTAGTCTGTACTTCTAGAAGAGTAGCTCCTTTTTCTTCTATTTTATTTTATTTTATTTGGGGGTTCTATAATGGCTTTTGTACACATTTTTTCCTTCTTATTATTGATGTACGATTACTTTGATTAGTGTATGGTTTCGATCAGATGACGGCTTCCTTAAATCGACATATTATTGTTGAGTCTTGTGGATGCATTTCTGTCCCCTCGGCAAAAATGACACCAAACAGTCGCTTTCCGCCAACTTCTCCAGTCAGCTTGCAGCCGTTGAATATGTGAAAACAACAGCAACAGCTGGGGGCAGTTTTCTAGACGGATACCATCACGCAACGAAAAATTATGCCATGCCTTGTTTGTCCTTTGGATTTGACGGCATCGTAGCATACACAGAGCCGAGAAAACAATGCGTAACGATGTAACTGATGCAATTAGACAAATTTTTCCTAAGATCACTTGACGAATTTAATTTGAAGATGAGCTTTTATCAAATTATGTGTCTCTGTACATGCATATCAAAATCATAACTAGGATTTCATTCAGAGATATATATCAACCAGAAAATCCGGAGCAAGAAAACGGAAATGCTCCCCGTAGGACGCCCGGCCGTCCAGACGACGGTTTCCAGGCCTGTGCAACGGACCAGCCCAACGAGCCCACGCGTATTAAAAAATAATTGTTGGACGCCGATTCCCCAATCATCGTCGCTCGCCCGTCGCGCCATTCTCACCGCCGCACCACGCCATTGACCGCCACGGTAGATTCCACCGCATCGCCCGCCACTCGCCTTCTCCAGCGCGGGGCAACTCGTCGCGACCTTCTCCAGCAGCGGGGAGCGCCTTGCCGCGGGAAGCCGCACCTGCCTGACCGTTGTTGTAGCCTCCACCGCAGGGGCTGGTCGCCGGGGGTGCCACCACTCGCCGTCAAGCCTGCGCCGCGAATTCTGGCGTGGTCCACGACGACCGCTGCGGCGCGCACGGGCGCCTACCTAGCGCCATCCTTCCTCTTTCCACCGTGCCGAGCCGCTTGCCTGGCACCATCTTCGCTCTCCACTGCACTCGAGCGCCGCTTGCTGGCTAACGTAGTTCCCCCACAAGGTAGGCCGTGGCCGCCGGTGATGTCGTGTTTCAGATGTATGTGTTGAAGTGTTTCATCTGGATATTGAGTATATTGCAATGGCTATGTACGCATGTTGCAAGCATATGCTTCAGGTGTTTCAAACGTATGTTTCAAGTGTTTCATCTAGATGTTGCAAAATTATATCTAGATATTGCATAACATGCATGTTGCAAGTGTACGTTTCAAGTGTTTCATACGTATGTTGCAAGTGTTTGGATATTGCAAAAGTAGACATAGATATTGCATATGTTTTTGCAATGGCCTTCAAGTGTTTTCAGGTATTTTAGATATATGTTGTAAGTGTTTCAGCTGTTTCAGATGTATGTTGCAAGTTTTTTCATCTAGATGTTGTAAAAGTAGATCGGGATGTTGCACATGTTGCAATGGGACCCACCTGCTGCAGACGCATGCCGTTGCTGCTGGGGCGCTGCTATGGGTCACCGTGTAGGGGCTTGAGGCCGATGATGCCTCCGCGACGTGCATCCGCAGGAAGGGCAGGTGATTGGGACCCACGTGGGTTTCCTGTGTGCGGGCGCGACAGTCATCGGGTGAAATAGAGCGAGCGCGATGGTAGGGGCGGGAAGCAGCGCGGGGTCCATGTGGTGGGGTGTGTGAAAACAGGCGGGCGCCGGCTCTCTTACGTGCGCGGAGAGATATACTGTATGATTTTGTTCCATGACTACTGACCATTCCTTATTTCCTTATGGTCTTGGGACAGTTGCAGTGGACGAGATGCAATGGCTGCTGACACGCCAACGAAGGATCAATCTGCCCATGCATTTGGTCCAACCGTCCAAGGTCAAGAAGGCACGCAAGCATGATGGTGTGACGACGTTCGACGGGCAATCCAGTTGTGCTACCCAAGTCCAGTCCAGCCTGTCCCACAAGGCCACAATACCTGAGTGCGAGACTGGGCCTCCAGGGGACGGAGCACGGACTGGACCAGGCCCAGTTGTGTTACCCAAATTGGGCCAAAGTGTGCGCACAACCCGCGCAGCGCTTAGACGGGCCTAAGACCTAAAGCCTAACGTGGGCCTGTCGGCCGAGCGCCATGGAGCGGCACCACGGGGTAACCGTTAGTTCTGGACATGTACATGGTCCACTGTCTTTTGCTGCAGAGACTCTATAAGTCCGACCCACTATTTTTCGGTGAAATTAGGTAACCCATCAAAGCATCTTCGAGAGTCTTTCAAGTTCACTCTCTAAATTCTTGATTAGACAGTTATTTGATAAAATCGAGCTCTATGGCCCTGTTCGTTTGAACTTATCAATCATACCGTTTCAGCGAAATAACAGTGTTTTTCTCTCACAACAAATCAGCATCAACATCAGCATCAGCCGTTTTCCAGCCAGCCGAGCAAAGTATCTTTGTGCATACTCTAGAAAGAAGCTTCTAGTAGAAAAAACCAGAATAGATGATGACAATATTCAAAGACCTAATTAAAAAAACCGTTGAAGGACTCTCTATTTCTATCGATACGGTTAGACACGGGCTGACCCAAAAAAAACTATTTTTTTTGTGTCAAATTGTGTTTGACAGCATGGGCCACGGCCCACAAGGTTGACCATCCAGCCTTTGCACCGCCGCCGTTGCACATGGAGGCACGAGTCACGAGTGCGTGTCGAAGGTCGCGACAAGGATGTGCCGTGTGCGACATTCGGGTGGCGAGGACGATGACCCCGCGGTGAACACACCTTGCAAGCAGCACGGATGAGCTGCCCAGGACCCCTGCCGTACCCGTTGAGATGTAGTGCCTCGTGCGCATGCATCCTCCTCCTTGATCGCCACTGCAGTCACACCCCACAGCCATGCTCGCCGGCGGCGGCAATGCCACTCCGACTCTCGAGTCACCAGAACGAGGATCAGCACAGCAAGCCACGGCCACCCGGACGAGGATCAGCACATCAAGCCATGGTCACCGCTTGTGAAGGGGGAGCCCGAGCTCGCGTGGCGTCCATGGCATGCTACCTCCTCGACTGCCACCACCGGAGCAGTGAACAAAACCACCAACAGGACACAGGAGGGGGCTTGCTGCTGCTACACAGCGGAACAACAAGAGATAAACGATGGCTATGTTTTAGGTAACTATCAGAGCATCTACAAGAGTCTTTAGTTCACTCTCTAAATCCTCGATTAGATAATTATTTGAATAAAATCGATCTCTATATCTTATGCACACTCTAGAAAGCAAGCTTCACTCTCTAGCAAAAAGAACTAAAATAGAGGATGACAATATTCAAAGATCTAATTAAAAAAAACTGTTGAAGGACGTTTTTTTTACCATAATCTCTATTCATATCGATAGGGTTAGACACGGGCTGACCCAAAGGTACAACCCATTAGGCTAATCTACGGGCTGTGCGACAAGACACTCGTTGGTCCGTCTCCAGGAGCAAAGTGTCCATTCGTGTTGTTGCCTATCCTCTTGTTGGGCTGCACGATCATCGGGTGTGCTCCTTGCCTTCGATCCGCTTTCTTTTTGAGACTTTTCCCTGTGTGCCCTTATAAAAGATCGTAATCCCCTGTGTGCCCCTGAAAAAATTCAGCGGTCTTCAGCGCCACTACTCCAACTTTTTCGTGTCATCTATGCCACTTCCGTCAGTTTGGGCTCTAACGCCGTTAAACTGCAGATGTGAAAAGACGAAAATGCCCTTAAGTTCAAATATGTTATTAATTTTTTTTGAGCATCTTAACGACTTCAAATGAAAAAACTCAAAACTAGAAAGTTGTAGATCTCGTCGAGATCTATAATTTTCATATAAATTTTTTTTTTCATTTAATTTCGCAAAAAAATTAATATGATTTTTCTAAGATATATTAATCATATCAAATCATATTTTTTTTGCGAAATTAAATGAAAAAAAAATTTATATGAAAATTATAGATCTCGACGAGATCTACAACTTTCTAGTTTTGAGTTTTTTCATTTGAAGTCGTTAAGATGCTCAAAAAAATTAATAACATATTTGAACTTAAGGGCATTTTCGTCTTTTCACACCTGCAGTTTAACGGCGTTAGAGCCCAAACTGACGGAAGTGGCATGGATGACACGAAAAAGTTGGAGTAGTGGCGCTGAAGACCGCTGAATTTTTTCAGGGGCACACAGGGGATTACGATCTTTTATAAGGGCACACAGGGAAAAGTCTCTTTCTTTTTCCCCCTCCCAAGCTCCGCGGCCGCCGCGGCCTCCCCTCCTGTGTCCATGTTGTTTCCTGTACCAGATTTTGCTTGGTTAATGAGATCAAAACTCTTACAGGAGGGAACAATTCCTCTTTGCTTGAATTGCAAAAAGGCTTCTCAAAAACCTATATGAATGGCGAACAACGGAACATGCTAAAGCAAAACAGACTCCCAGCCTACCATAAGTATAAATTCATCTCCGAAGGGCCTGTTCGGCAGGACTGAAAAATAAATCAAAATACTGTTCTGGCTGATTGTTGTGAGAAAAAAATATTGTTCTATCTGAAAACACTGTTCGCATGAACAGTGCCATTGCGAGAGCGCTGGCCAGCCCAGCCGCAGCTGGCTAGCCAGCCGAACACGGCCTCTTTGGCTTGGCTCATTCTGGCTCACATGAACTCTCACAAAATTCATCATATGAAGTGAAGAACTCCCCAGCATCTTTTCTGTATCACATGAACATATAGAGGTAAGGCTGGATAACGAGTTGGCTCGGCTTGGCTCATTCTGGCTCGTTAAGATAACGAGCTAGCTTGGCTCGGCTCGTTATCCTAACGAGCCAGAAAGCTAGCTCGGCTCGTCTGGTTAAAAGCTCGAGCCGGCTCGTTAAGCTCGCGAGCCAGGTATAAAAAATACACAAAATATAATAGCATTTATCTAAAGTTTAAGAATAATAATAATATAAAACAAAATGCATCTAGACCAGTTACCAGTCAATTTATAGGGTCTAGACCAGTTAACAGTCAATTGTAAAGTGCAAGACATGAAGTAATAAAAAACTAATATAAGTTTTGATATTTTTTTCCTGGAAGCTTAGCTCGTTTAGCTCGTGAGCTAGCTCGAGTTGGCTCGTTATAGCTAACGAGCTAAAATCTTGGCTCGGCTCGTTATGATAACAAGCCGAGCCGAGCCGAATCGAGGCAGCCACGAGCTGAGCAAGCTAATGAGCTTCGAGTTTTTCGTCCAGCCTTATATAGAGGGAAGCTATATATCACATAGCTCTCAAGTCAAACATGATAAAACAAGTGGTGGCTAAGTTTTTTTTTTAAAGAACAATTTATATTACTTACAGAAACTCCTGCATTTTAGAATCATAGTCCTTAGCATCAAATTGAGAACTCTCATGTGCCATTTTTGCCATGACTGAAGCGAACAAAATAACAGGTTAAGACACAAAAGTGAATAATATGATAAGCAAATACAAAAAAGGGTTTAATCATTAGATCAAAGGGATGTATACAAATAATGAACAATGGCACAATTTAAAGCTTATAACAAACTTGCCTACGTACAGACTACAAAAAGAAAGATATTTGTATACCAAAGAAATTTTTTAGGTACAAGACAACAAACGACAAGGTAGACGACAAATGATAACGAAGTACCCAGTAAGTCACAACAGAACCAATAGGAAAACAGATGTACTATAGAAATGATTATCCAAGCTCTAGAATTATACAAAAAATGCATGTTCAACGAGTCCTTCACTCACGTTATAAATAAGGATCTGTCTAGGTAATTGTGGCAGAACCGCCTAATGTAATGCCTCACAGGAGTGCTCGTCTTCCATTAGACACTAAGCACTCGAGGGAGAACACGAAATTACTCGGTTACGTCGGACACACCCCAGGGGAGAACCCGAAAATCCACATTTTTACCATCAGGATCACAAATGAGAGAATAAAGCTTACATCATTCATAACCATTTCTTACATCACTTTTAATACAACAGCAGAGTATAATATTTATTAATATAACAGCGGAATGAAATCATATTATCAGAGTTATAAACAATTTAATTGAACAGCGGAATAGAAACATGTGAACAGAGTTACAGCGAAAATAAACCTCTATTAATAGCATGATGAAGTATCAATATATAAACTACGACAACAGATTATTAAACTTCTATTTATAAAAGCATTTGGCGAGAGTTATAAATAGCAACTACGATCGCAGCGTAAAGAAAATCCTCGCTGAGCCCACCAGGAGAAATCCACACACAAAGGTCAGCTCTAGCGTCCACCTGTTACCTGCAATAGGGGGAATAAAACCCTGAGTACTCAATTGTACTCAGCAAGACTTACCCGATAGGAGAAAAGAAAAGACTCCAAGGATATGCAAGGCTATCTGGTTTGTGGGTTGCATTTGCAGAAAACATTATTAAGCTTGCGTCCTTATATTCGATTTTTATTAATAGCCGCATTGGTTTATTAACTAACCATTCTAGGTAAGCACCTGTGCTACTTTCAAGCAAATGATAAGCAATCAGATTTTCTATGTCCATCTTCCATCTTTTATCTTTCAGTTCTTACTACGATGCTAAACCGTAGACAAGCCGTACCGGATAGCCCGGCAATTCGCGAATCAATGCCCCCAGCTGGGTACCTCAAAAACACACGCCCCGCTTGTACCCCAGGCACAAGCAGGACCGACCCATCACTCTCCTGTCCTGGGTGTCTAGGTCCCCGTCCAAACTAGGACTCCAAGCCCCCGCCCTTGAGTCCCGGACTCAGTGCGGTGCAAGGACCTCCTCCACCAAAATAAAACCCTAACAGTCGGTCCGGAAAGAGCCGGATCCGCGACAAGAGAGCAACAAGTCTTCCAAGCGCCCATACACAAGTATGTGCTCGGGATAATAAGTCTGTGACCTGCCTAGAGTCATATGCAACGATCGGTCCTTAACCGACCAGACAGGGAAAAACGGTGTAACCAAGCTATGACCCACCTCTGGGGCGACATAACTTCTTACACCCACCAATACCCAAACCATATCCCTGCCCGGTCACCATTTTTCTTTCCATAATTTTCATATTTTCCAAGTGATAGTAATCCAATAATAATATATTTCCTATCTCTCGCGAGTGACAATCAATCACTCGACTTCTACCGGAATCCTGTAGCATAGCAATCTACCCGATCCTGTCATACTAGTAAGACTCATAGGATAAAGATATATATGCAAGTGGTGTCATTCAACTCCTTGAAACTTAATGCACAAATATAATTTAAACTGCAGAAAGTAGGGGTTATGCATCGGGGCTTGCCTAGGAAAAATATAATCAGAAGTTAGCTTTCCATCATGGCGACATGATCTCTAAAAGCACCATTCCTCCAGCAACTCCCGACGACTCCGTGATCCACCGACGTCCCTATTATGATATGCAATGTAATGCCATGCAAAGATATAATTAATTGACTGCAATCGTGACTCGTATAAATACGATTTACGCCTCTCAAGTTAACGAGCTAGTTCTAACGACGACCGCACTTGGCTACATATTCCCGTTGTCGGATAAGACGTTATTTCCCAAGTAGTATTTCAGCTATACAAACCCAAATGATTTCTTTATTTTATCCTATCGTTAATGTTTACTCGCAGTAGGACATCATTACCTATTTAGCAACTAATTATTTTGGGAGCTACAAAAATTACATTGAGCAGCTAATATTGCTATGAACCTACTGTAAAGATTTCAGACCCAATACTATTACCAATTTATCACAACACTTCCTATAAGTTTATATTTTACAACATTAAGTATCTTAAATTAATTATATAGCTTCCAAGAATATTATTCAACTATATGAACAAATTATACTAGCAGGTAGATCATGATTTTAGGAGCCTAACAACACTGGTTTCATAATTTTTGGACTCCTATATCATTTTGTATTGATTTTACAAACTTGCCTTATACGCGAATTTAGAAATTGCTTAAGAAAAATAAAGAGGCCAGCAATCACCCACTCGGCCCAACGGCCAGATCAGCCCAGGCGAGCACAGGACCGGCCCAAATGGGGCAGGACGCGCGCGGCCCAAACGCGCAGGCTTCCGGCCGACCCAGCAATCCAGAAGCGGCCGGGCCCAGCAGTGCGGCACGCGATCGGCCAACGGGCGCGCGGCAGCGGCCCAGCGAGCAGACCATGGCCCAGGCGTGGGGATAGGGCGCACGGCCCAGCAGAGCGGCGCGGCCCAGCAAACCAGAAGCGGCCGGCCAAGCAGCACGCATTTTTGCAGAAATGACCCCGCAGTTCTATGAAACCACTCCGCAGTCCAGTAAACCCTATTCATCAGAGTCTAGCGTTTCGCGTTTGGATCCAAAGAAAACTTATATTCCCGTTCCTCACCTTCTCTCCTTCCTCCAAAACAGAGCACGGCGCAGGGAACCAAATCGCCGGCCCAATCGGCGGCGGCAACGGCACGACGTGGCCGGGGAACAGCATGTTGGCAGTGGACCACCCGCCGGCGAGCCGCACCAGGACCTGCACGGCCTTAGGCGGGCTGCGGCAAGAGCCAAACCAGCCCTCGGTAGCCCGCCCGCGTGAGCCGTGGCGGCGGTCTACCGGCTGCGACGGCGTCGGCTAAGCGAGCGGCTGTGGGCGCCCGGGGGAAACAACGGGGTGCCGACGCGTAGGACGCCGCGACGGCGAGGCATGGGCGCGCCTCTGTGGCAGTGGTTGGTGACGGTGGATTGGCGTGACGGAAATGGAGCAGAGAGGGCAGTACTGCGGTATGGAGCTATGGTGGTCGCGTGCGCTCGCACGTGATGGCCAGCAATGGCGCTCCTGGACTCCAGACGCGGCGAGGAGGGTGCAGCACGGAGGTGAAGCGGAAGGAAGAGGAGGGCACCGGCGCTGGAGCGGCTGGCGGCATCCGAGGACTGCGGCACGGTGGCTCCGGCTCAGAGCGAGGTGAAGGGGCGCGCTCGCACAACGCAAGCAGAGGGGAGAGGCGCCGATGAAGGGGCTGCTGTACGGCGGCGTGGAGCTCGCGCGGAGGTGGGGGCGAGTCGCCTGACCGGACAGCCAGGGCGGCCACGAGCACGGTACAGATGTGCACGAGGCGCTGCGGTGGTCGAGCGACGGGAGCGCGGCCACGGAGACTCGGTGAGGAGAAACAACGCTCGCAAAGGGGGAAAGAAAAGCAACGGCGGGCGCCGCGATGCTTCGGAGCTGAGCTCTGGAAGGGAGAAAAAAGGGAAGCAGAGACACGCAGGGCAGACGGCGACATCTCGACAAGATCATAATTTTGATGGACAAGGGGGCAGCGGCTACAGGGCGTAGCGTGGGCAGCTGCGTGACTGCGCGCGCATAGAAGGTGAAAGGACATGACAAGGCAGCAGGCAGCAAGGACGCGGGCAGGGCAAGGGCTACCAGGGCGTCCCTGTGCGCTGTGTGCCACAGTGAGCAGCGTCATGTCACACCAGTACAATAAGTTCCTGTGCAGTGCAGGGAGAGGTCAGATAGAGAGAGGAGAGAGTTGATAGAGAGAGGAGAGAGTGCACAGGTAGGCGCACTACCCGGTACGAATAATGCTGCTCAAGTTAGTAGGGATGGGGGAAAGACGACAATTCACAACGCAAAGTTGATGCTCAGAGCCGGATCCCAATTTCTCATTGATGACGTTGCCACATCGCTCACTGAAGCCATTAAAATCGGCATGTGCTTCCGTCGGTAGCAGCGTGTGTATATATACATATATATATATATATATATGTATATATACATATATATATATACGGTTTATTTGCAACGTGAAAATTTCCAGCAAACCGCATATTTAAATGTGATTCAAAAGCTATATATATATGTATATCGTGCTGTTTATTAATGGAGTTTTATTTTATTTATAAATATTGCTTTTCATGCTTAATCTAATAGAATGAACCGTTCGTCATTTACTTGCTAGAATCATTATCGGACAGTCCCAACTATCTTTACACACTACGTAATTTAACTTGGCGTTGATCTAAGTCCACGAAACAAAATCTCACTGGATTCGCGTATCGCGTCGAATACGTTTTAAATCAACAATCCGAGAAGCTCGTTTCAAAAACTTTACTGAGGCCTAAATCGCGGCGCTAAAAAGGATCGTAACACCGGGGTGTTACAGTAATATTTAGTTGTTTTAGCTCCTCCCAACAACTGAATTTTTGCCCATCACTTACACTATCTTATAACTATATTTACACCGTCTTATTACTATATTTATAATGATTTCTTCAGTGTAATTTATTGGACAGAGTGATGTAATCTGAGGATAACACAACTGTCAGTATTTCGGACCGGGGGGTCCTCAACCGACTAGTGAATTTGTTCTGCGTGCTCCCGATTCCGGATGGTGATACAAAGAGACACAAGATTTATACTGGTTCAGGCAATCGGCGCCCTACGTCCAGTCAGAGGGATAGAACTTGTATTCCTTGCACCGAAGTGCTCGTAGTAGGGGGTTACAAGCTAAGGGAGAGAGGGAACTTGTCCTAGGTCTCGGCAGGGTGTCGTGGAGCCGTCTGAGACGTTGCTCTCAAGCGGCTGGAAGGTGTGCGTGTGTGTGCGTTCTCCGGGCCTCTCCCTAAGTGGCCCAAGTCCTCTCCTTTTATAGTTGAAGGGGGGACAAGGGCAGTACATGTATTACTATGCGGCGGCGTGCCGACAGGGATGGCATGTCCAAGCCCTATGGCCTGTTCCTGTGGCGGCGTGGTCGTCGGAGCGGCCCATCCTTGGAGTACTGGGGCAGCGTGGTCGTCCCATCAGGTCCTGTGCGTCGTGGAAGCCCCAGGAATGCCTCGGAGTGGACGTGGCGGCGACCATAAGCCGCTGTGGACGGACTATGCACGAGGCCGAAACTTGGTCGGGGCCGAGGCTGGTACTACGGTGGGGGGGGTCTCGACGGGCGCGGACCCCAACATTGCCGAGGCCCTGATGTACAGTGCCGAGGCCTTGGTGTACAACGCCGAGGCCTTGAGCGGGCGGCTGATCCTGGACACAGTGGTAGGACACAGTGGCCAGTAACCCCCGCCACATCCTGTCCCAGGCGCTGACGGCGGCTGATCATGGTCACAGTGTTTGGACACAGTGGCCGGTAATCCCTGCCGTGCCCTGTCCTGGCCGGTATGGTGCTGATGCGACCTCGGGTCGCGTCGGTCCTTCTCCTGTCCTGTGCGTTGTGGAAGCCCCAGGAATGCCTCGGAGTGGACGTGGCGGCGACCATAAGCCGCTGTGGACGGACTATGCACGAGGCCGAAACTTGGTCAGGGCCGAGGCTGGTACTGCGGTGGGGGGGTCTCGGTAGGCGCGGACCCCAACATTGCCGAGGCCCTGATGTACAGTGCCGAGGCCTTGGTGTACAGCGCCGAGGCCTTGAGCGGGCGGCTGATCGTGGACACAGTGGTAGGACATAGTGGCTAGTAACCCCCGCCACATCCTGTCCCAGGCGCTGACGGCGGCTGATCGTGGTCACAGTGTTTGGACACAGTGGCCGGTAATCCCCGCCGTGCCCTGTCCTGGCCAGTATGGTGCTGATGCGACTTCGGGTCGCGTCGGTCTTTCTGTGACGTTGAGCCGCTGTCCGGCTGAGATCACGGGGGTGGTTGAAAGCATTAATGGGACGTGACCGGCTGTCGGGAGGGTCGGCCGAGGCGGGGGGCGATGGACCGCGGGCGAGCCGGCCTCGAGCGACATGGAGAATGGGACCTCGCACGAGACGGAGATCAGGCTCCTTGCCGAGGCTCCGCGCGAGAGGCCTCGCGCGGTACGAAGAACGCGCCTCCTGCTGAGGCCTTCTGTGGAGAGCCTCGGGCGAGGCGGAGACGGCGTTTCCTGCCGAGGCCTCCCTGGGGAGCCTCGCCAGGCCATCGAGACCTCCTTCTCGAGGCTCGAGGCGAGGAGGAGGAGGACCCAGTGGGCCTGGTCGCGACGAGGAGGGGCCCACGACTTATCCTTTTGCTTTTATCATCATTATTATTTTTTAGATGGGACTTGGGCAACCCATTTGACGTTTTACTTAGGGTACCCCATTCTAAGGTACCCAACAGTAGCCCCCAAGCCTCGGGGGAGTGCGTGCGCTCCCCCTGAGGGTTTGCCGAGGCTTGTACTCCCCCAGAGGGTTTGCCAAGGCTTGGTACATACCTGCCCCGTAGGAATTGGGGTTTGTTTTTTGAGGTTCTGGTGGGTGCACACGAGCGCACCCACCGGGTGTAGCCCCCGAGCCCCTGGGGGAGTGGAGTTACTCCTCCAGGGGCTTTCTTCATTTCCGTGTCTGAACGAGTAGTTCTTATTGCATTTGCCAAGCCCCCAAGCGCAAGTTCGGGTTGCGGGGGTGTCGGCGAGGCTGCAGGGAAAAAAGGCCTCTAGCCTCTACGCAGAGCAAGAGGTTCGCCAGGGGCCCCCTGACTTTGGGTATGATCCTCACGCTTCCTTTCACTCGGAAGGAGGGGTGAAACGTGCCATGCTACCCTCGATGGGCACGAGCATGGACACTTTCGGTGAGCTGTTAGCGGGTAGTCCGAGTGGAGGCCCGAGCCCCGTTCGCTGGGGGATGGCTAGTGGTCCAGGGACGCACTCCAAGAGTACTAGGGGGTTTCTCTAGTGGGTGCCAAGGCCGTTCGCGGGCCTCGGTGGCTCGGTGCCTCCCTACGGTGGGATTCCATTCGGATACTTCCCCGCCGGTCTCGGACACGACTTAGGACGCCCTGAGCGACCGTTCGCTCGGGTCTGGGGCATTCGTAGGCTCGCCCCAATATCGTCCCTGACTCTGTTGCCCTGGGGCGGCTGTCGAAACCTTTTGGAGGCCCAGCCTTCGAACCCCTGGACCATAACGGGCTCGGCGCCCTTTTATCGTGTTTGTAGCGAAACCTCTAGCGCGGTTTTGGACCGTTTGTCTTTGTCTTGGGTGTTCTGGCCCTTTCATCTGGTCTTCACGTGTCCTTTTCATTCGGACGGAGGGTTAGTTTGCCGAGCCCATTCTGGTCTCAGCAAGGTTGCAGGAAGAGCCCCTAGCCTCTACGTGAGAGGGCCGTCAGGAGTTCTCCTAACTTTTTATACGCCCCTCGTGCATGAGGGTTTGTTTGCCGAGGCCACTTTGGGCGCGAGCCTGGGTCGTGAGGTCTCGGCATACTTGCAGGAGGAGCCCCTTAGCTTCTGCATAGGGCGAGAAGGCCGTCAGGGGTTCCCCTGACTTTTTATGCGACCCTCGCGCTTCCTTTTCGCTCGGAAGGAGGGGTGGAACGTGCCTCGCTACCCTCGATGGGCACGAGTGGTGGCACTTCCGGTGAGCTGTTATCGGGTAGTCCGAGTGGAGGTCCGAACCCCGTTCGTTAGGGGACGGCTAGCGGTCCAGAGACACACTCCAAGAGTACCAGAGGATTTCTCTAGTGGGTGCCGAGGCCGTTCGTTGGGCCTCGGTGGCTCGGTGCCTCCCTACGGTGGAATCCCATTCGGATACTTTCCTGCTGGTCTCGGACACAACTTTGGGCGTCCCAGGCATTTCACTCGCTTGGGTCTCGGCCCCGTATAGGCTCGCCCACAGTTGCCCCTGACTCTGTTATCCTGGGGCGGCTGTCGAAACCCTTTGGGGTCCAACCTTCGAACCCCTAGATCATAACGGGCTCAGAGCCTCATTCCTTCCTATGAAAGGAACAGGCCGCGGGAAATGTCCTCCCTATCGGCTCGGCCGCGGGTGGTGCGCCTTTTGAGGCGGTTTCACGGGGAGGCGAAACGACGCCTGCTGCCGTAGTGGGCGAGCGCGACGTGATGGACAGGACGTAACTATTCACGCATTTAATGCGGGAGACGTGGGCGCATGGGCCGCCGAAATCGGCTCATGGTTAACCGCGCCGGACGGGGAAAACCTCCCTGATTTCATCGCCCGTTCGTTTCACCTCCTCCTTGCATAAATACCTAAAGAGTCTCACCCCTCCTTATCTTACCTTGCCTGCCTCCTCCGTCGAGCCGTCGCCAGAGCAGCGGGTGCCGGGAAGAAGAGAGAAGAGCGAGTCTAGGGAGAAAGCGAGAAAAAAGCGAGAGCGTGGAGGGAGGGAGGAAAACTCACCGCCGCGCCTGATTCCTCCATCACATTCATGGCCGGCGACGTCGTTGTTGTCGAGGCGGACCCCTGGGATCCGTCGGATGTCACTGAGGAGATGCTCCAGTCGCTTGTCGATGGTGGACTCCTCCGCCCGGTGATAGACCCTAGTAGGCCAGAGTGGATTGCTCCGTACGGCGAGCTGGAGCCGAGGCCCCGCGGCGGCTACGTCATGAGCTTCGTCTCCTTCCACGAGCACAGCCTCGGCGTTCCGGCGGACTAGTTCATGCAGGCGCTCCCGCATTACTACGGAGTGGAGCTCCACAATTTTAACCCCAACTCCATCGCTCAGGCGGCTATCTTTGTTGCCATCTGCGAGGGGTATTTGGGGATCGCTCCCCATTGGGATTTGTGGCTCCACCTGTTCTGGGCGGGGCATACTACCAAGCCGACGGGCACGTCGGGCAAGAAGAAGGCGTCGAGGGCCGGAGGCTGCTCTCTCCAAGTGCGTCAGGACCGCCTGCACCTCTACATCCCAGCCCAACTCGCATCCTCCAACCGCCGGTGGTACACGAGTTGGTTCTACCTCCGCAACGACGACGGGGGACTTCCCCCTTATACTGGGCGGATTGTGGGGAGTTGCCCAGAGAAATGGAAATGGGGCATCCCGAAGGTCGACCAGCCCAAGCTAGAGCCGCTCCTGGAGGGGCTGGCGAGGCTACGGAACCATGGCCTCACCATCGCTGTGGTCGTGGCCGCCTTCCACCACCGGAGGGTGCTGCCGCTGATGGCTCGACGGCGGCGGCTGTTCGAGAAGAGGCCGGGTGAGCCCATCGAAGGCACCCGAATGTCTTCCTCCGCCCTCTCCGATGAGGAGATTCACCGTCGGGTGGGGGAGACGGTAGATGTGAAGTTGAGGGGCGGCAACCTGACCCCCTTCGCGATGCGACCGTCGCGGGGGTTTCTTTCGCTGGTAAGTCGAGTGCCGCTGTAGCCTCTGAGCCTCCTCAATCTCTCTTTATCCCTTGTTTCCTTATGCGCGTTTGTGGTTTGTTCAGGGGATGAGGGACATGCGCTCCTCCCCGCCGCCCGTTCCCGAGGACGCGGGGTAGCGGGCGATTAACCGCGCTCACGCCGACGCGCAGAAGAAGCGGAAGGATGCTAAGGCGGCGAAGCGCACGAAGCACATCCTTGCGCGCGAGGCGTTGGATAAGTGCCGCCGTCAGCAACGAAAGGAAGGTCTCCCATTGGAGGAGTCCCCGTCGACGTTGTTGTCGATGGAGGCCTCAGACGGGAATAACAAGGGCGTGGTGGGGCGAGGCCCCCTAGACCACCTTCCGGACGTCGAGGAGGTGGCGCTCGGGGCGTCGGTAAGCAGCCCGGCACCCCCGGGAAGGGGAGAGGAAGCGGACCCGGGGCCGGCGGTGGCCCCCTCTAGGGCCGTGGCCGACACGCCCGAGGCGTGGGCGTTAGGCAAATGCGCCGTCAGCCCGGTAAGCTCGGTGGTCGTGGCGGAGCCGGCGGCGGTGGAGGCGACGCCACCGGCCCCGCAGAGGGTCGAAGGGGCGCCGGGGTCCGCCGAGGACCGACCGGCGCCAGCGGATACGGATGCGATGCCCCTGCTGCCACCTCCGCCGTTGCGGAGGAGGTTTGCTGTGGCAAAGCTGGGGCTGCCCCGTTCAAAGTAAGTGTGTTTTTGGTGGGGTTATGGTGTCTTCCATTCGCTTTTTTGGTCTCGTGCTGACCCTGTAGGTTGATTTTCTTTAGTCGGAAGCGGCCTATGGATGACCTCCCCTTGGCGCCCCTTAAAGCGCTTAAGGTGAGCCCTAGCTCCTCTGCCCACTGGGTGGCGGAGGCATAAGCCGCCATCCAGCGCGGAGCAGCGTCGGCGAGGGTGGACCCACAGGAACCGACTGCCCAAGGAAGGGTTGCCGAGGCGGCCCCTACACGGTCGGATGGGGCCGTCGTGCCCTTTATTGCCAAGGCTCCCGGGGCCTCCGGGGTTGAGGCGATGGGGGCCCCGACGCCCATGACCGCCGAGACCGCAGTGTCCACGGCCGACGCTTCTGCGTCTGCCGAGGCCATAATGACGGAGGCCGGAGCCCCCGAGACCGTCGAGGCCGTGACTGCAGAGGCCGGAGCCCCCGAGGTCACCACGGCCGTCGTGATGGCAGCGAGGCCATCTGTGCAGGAGGCGGAGATGTCGGCGGCGAAGGCCTCGGCCGTGCCCTTGGCTTAGGGCCCACCGTTGTTGCGGGAGAGTGCCCGAGAGACGGAGGTTTATCCGATCTCCTCCGACGATACTTCTTAGGCACAGGAGGTGGTTGGCGCCGAGGAGACCGACGCCGTGGAGCAGCCGGCGCCGCTCTTAGACGAGGGAAGCTCGGCCCTTGTGCGGGTGCGACCCGAGCCTCGCGGGTGGGATCACCCGCGGGTACTATGGCGGAGCCAGGACGACCCTGAGGGGGAGCCTTTGTTCACCCTCGAGGACATGGCCGAGGGCGGGCGCTGGAGTACCTTCGAGCAGTACCGCGAGCTGGCAGAACGGTTGCTACGAACGGCGCTGTCCGTGGTGGCCGATGACCTGCCCAGAGTCACTCAGGTTCGTGTTTTCCTTTCTCATGCGATGTTGTTCTTTCCTTGGTTTAGTCACAATCGACGACCTCTACTCTGCCTCCTCAGGAGCTCGAGACCTAGTCCCTCGGGAAGTCGGTCTTCCTCCGGCGGGAGAGGGGAATCTGGGACCAGCTTCAGAGGCAGAGGGGCCTTCTTGCCGATGCTAACGAGCTTCTATCGGCCCGAAGCGCGGAGGTGGAGGACCTCCACCTTCGCTGTGCTGACGCGAAGGTCGAGGCGACCACGGCCCAGACGCAGCTTGCCCCCTTGGCGACGCGGATCAAGGAGCTGGAGGAGGAGCTTACCCGCGCCATCAGCGACCGAGATGCCTTCATGTCCCGAGCTGAAGAAGCGACGACCTCGGGCAAGGCCCTCGCCGGGCAGCTGGGGGCAGAGGAGAGTGCGCACCGGCTGACCAAAGGCGCTCTGAACGAGGCCCTTGCTGCGGCTAAGGCCTCGCAATTCGAGGCTGTGGTTTTGAGGGGGACGGTCGAGGGTGAGTTTGAGTCCCCTTGTTTTGTTTTCTTCCCCTTATGTTCGCTTCCTAACTTCCTCATATGACACAGAGCTGGGGAGTGAAGCCTCCAGGGTGGCCGAGGCCTCTCGAGTCGAGGCCCAGCGGTTGAAGGCGAAAGCCGAGGCCTGCCAGGCCGAGACCCGACGCTGGGAGCTGAGGGCCAAGGGTGAGCTCCATGGGCTCCCGTCCCTAACTTAGGTTGCTTTTTCTCTGGCTCGACCTTATTTCATTTTCCGTGGTGCAGAGTCAGAGGTGGAGGTCGTTCGGGCCACCGAGGCTTCCAGCGCGGTGCAGACGGTGCTTGAGATCGAGATCAGGGAGCACGAGGCGCTAAAGCGTGCTGCCCTTTCTGCCTGCGAGGCCCTAGAAGTCGAGGGGGTTTAGTTGGGCAGCTCCCTAGGGAGCCGCTTGATTGCGCTGAGCAGCTAGATGCGCGAGCGGCTCCGAGGGGTGCTGCACACGGGTGTCAAGCGGGCGATGTCCGTCATCTCCTCTCACTACCTTGGTGTCGACCTCCCGGCCATCAGTGATGGCTATGTTCTGCCTGATGATGACGAGGAGGCCCACGCGGCGGTCACGAAGCTGCTGGAGGCGGCAGAAGGCCTTGGCACGGCACTGGCGACGCTCTTTGAAGATGAGGTGGTTCCTCCCCTACCCTCTGCCGGTGCTGGGGGCCCTGAGCCTTAATCTGGGCCTCGGGGGCTATGTAAAGATAGAATAGGGGTTATTTTTGTATCATAACGTTTGTGGCCGTCGAGGCTTTTATTTCTGACATATTTGTGTTTCTTAGTTGTTTTTCTCATGTTTCCGAGCCTTTGCCCTCTGTTGCTCCTGATCCAATTTCGTTTGCAAAACACCCCTTTGGGGCCTAAGCCGTCCCTTGAGCGAGAGGTAGTGAGGGAGTGCCGTAACCCGGGGGCATAGGCCGTCTCGCGACTCAGCCGGCCTCTTGCTTAGGAAACAGACCTTGGTCCGAGGAGTCTCTACAAATGATTCGTCAGAGCCTGCTAGAGACTTGGCGTAGGAATTTTTTCGAAAAGCAACTAAAAAAAAGGCACGTGGGACCTAGGGGAAGTCCCCCATCTAGCCCCCGAGGGAGGCTTGGTTCTGCTAAGGCTGAGCCGAGTCTCCCTTATTGTGTTTATTGTACTGCTGAGACCTACTGTGGGCTCGGGGGGTTTCTCGAAAAGTAAAGACCAACTAAAGAGCGCTTTTTAATTGTATTTCGAGAAACGATATATACAATGCTTGGAAATTTAGGGATAAAAGCGATGTAGCTGTTCTATGTTCCAAGCGTTGGTGAAGATTTCACCCTTCTCGTTGGCCAGCTTGTAGGTCCTGGGCTTCAGGACTTGGGTGATGACGTACAGTCCTTCCCATGGCGGGGTCAGCTTGTGGCGACCCTTGTTGCTTTGTGCTAGCCTCAGCACTAGGTCGCCTACCTTCAGGTCTCGGCCTTGGACGCGTCGGGCCTGATAGCGCCGCAGGCTCTGCTGATACTTGGCCGAGTGTAGTAGCGCGACGTCTCGGGCTTCCTCCAGCTGATCGAGGGCGTCCTCTCGGGTTGTGCGGTTGCTTTGTTCGTTATAGGCTTGCAGTCTCGGGGAACCATATTCCAGGTCGGTGGGGAGGATGGCCTCGGCCCCATAGACTAGGAAGAAAGGCGTGAACCCTGTGGCTCGGCTAGGAGTGTTCCTCAAGCTCCAGATGACCGATGGGAGCTCGGCGAGCCATTTCTTGCCAAACTTTTTCAACCGGTTGTGAATTCTTGGCTTGAGGCCTTGTAGGATCATGCCGTTGGTACGCTCTACTTGGCCGTTGGTCCTTGGGTGTCCTATGGCTGACCAGGCCACATGGATGTGGTGGTCGTCGCAAAACATCAGGAACTTTTTGCCGGTGAACTGCGTCCCGTTGTCGGTGATGATGGTGTTGGGGACCCCAAACCGGTGGATAATGTTAGTGAAGAACAGCACCGCTTGCTCGGATTTGATTCGATTGATCGGACGGGCCTCGATCCATTTGGAGAACTTGTCGATTGATACCAGTAGATGGGTGTAGCCCCTGGGGGCCTTTTACAAAGGCCCGACCATGTCGAGACCCCATACGGCGAACGGCCATGTGATGGGGATGGTTTGCAAGGCCAGGGCCGGGAGATGTGTCTGCCGAGCGTAGTACTGGCATCCTTCGCAGGAGCATATTAGCTTGGTAGCGTCGGCGACCGCCGTCAGCCAGTAGAACCCTTGGCGGAAAGCGTTCCCTACGAGCGTCCGAGGCGCCGCATGGTGCCCGCAGGCGCCTGCGTGTAAGTCCCAAAGCAGGGCTTGGCCCGCCTCGGAACTGATGCATCATTGAAGGATGCCTAAGGGACTTCGCCTGTATAATTCGCCATTGTAGAGGGTGTAGGTCTTGGTTCAGCGCGCAAGCCGTTGTGCTTCAGTTCGGTCGTCGGGAAGCTCCCCCCGGTCAAGCCAATCGAGGAACGGGACTCGCCAATCCGCGTCCTGATCATTCTGCGGAGGCTCGGCGTTGACTTCCATGACCTCAGGCTTGGTCGAGGGGGGTCTCGGCAGTAGAGGGGGTGTTTGGCTTTGCCATGGGTTCCCCAGGTGGGCCCTCCTCTGTTGTCGAGGTGCAGCCGATGGACGGTTGGTGGAGGTCTCTGGCGAAGATGTTCGGGGGGACCGGGGGCCCGTGCTGAGGCCATCTTTGCTAGCTCGTCGGTGGCCTCATTGTACTTTCGCACGACGTGATTTAGTTCGAGACCGTCGAACTTGTCTTCTAGGCGTCGCACCATCTTGCAGTAAGCCTCCATTTTAGGGTCAAGGCAGTTTGACTCCTTCATCACTTGGTCTATGACGAGCCGCGAGTCGCCTCAGACGTCGAGGCGCCGTGCCCCAAGCTCGATGGCGACTTGTAAGCCATTGATGAGGGCCTCGTATTCGGCCACGTTGTTGGAGGCGGCGAAGTGGAGCCACACCATGTAGCGCATGTGTACTCCGAGGGGCGAAATGAAGAGCAGACCCGTGCCTGCCCTGGTCTTCATCAGGGATCCATCGAAGTACAGGGTCTAGCACTCCGTCTGAATCTGAGCAGGTGGCAATTGAGTATCTGTCCATTCAGCCACAAAATCGGCCAAGACCTGAGACTTGATCGCCTTTCGAGGCGCAAAGGTCAAGGTTTCCCCCATAAGCTCGACAGCCCACTTGGCTATCCTGCCCAAGGCCTCCTGGTTATGAACTATCTCGCCCAGGGGGAAGGATGATACCACAGTCACTGGGTGCGACTCGAAGTAGTGGCGCAGTTTGCGTTGGGCCAGGACCATGGCGTAGACTAGCTTCTAGATGTGGGGGTAGCGCGCTTTGGTCTTGGAGAGCACCTCGCTGATGAAATAGACCGGTCGCTGGGTAGGCAGAGTATGCCCTTCTTCCTGCCTCTCTACTACTACGGCGGTGCTGACCACTTGGGTTGTTGCGACGACGTAGAGTAAGAGGGCCTCGTCCAAGGTCGGGGGTATCAGAATGGGAGGATTGGTGAGCAGCCTCTTGAGTCTGTCGAGGGCTTCCTCGGCCTCGGGGGTCCAAGAAAAACGCTCGAACTTTCTCAAGAGTCGGTACAGAGGCAAACCTTTTTCGCCGAGGCGCGAGATGAAGTGGCTCAGGGCCGCAAGGCATCCCATGACCCTCTGTACTCCCTTGAGGTCTCTAATTGGTCCCATGCTGGTTATAGCCGAGACCTTCTCTGGGTTGGCCTCAATGCCGCGTTTCGAGACTATGAATCCCAAGAGCATGCCTCGGGGGACCCCGAACACACACTTCTCGGGGTTGAGCTTGATGCCCTTCTCTCTAAGGCATTTGAAGGTCACCCTCAAGTCATTCACGAGATTTTCAGCCTTTCTGGTTTTGACCACGATGTTGTCTATGTAGGCCTCGATGGTCTGCCTGATGTTGTCGCCAAAGACCTGGGTCATGCACCGCTGGTACGTGGCACCTGCGTTTCTGAGGCCAAAGGGCATCGTCACATAGCAGTACATGCCAAACGGTGTGATGAAAGAAGTCGCGAGCTGGTTGGACTCTTTCATCTTGATCTGATGGTAACCAGAGTACGCATCGAGGAAAGATAGGGTCTCGCACCCTGCGGTGGAATCAACGATTTGATCGATGCGAGGTAATGGGAAGGGGACCTTTGGACAGGCTTTATTCAGACTGGTGTAGTCTACACACATCCTCCATTTTCCACTTTTCTTTTTGACTAAAATGGGGTTAGCCAACCACTCTGGGTGGGATACTTCCTTGATGAACCCGGCCGCCAAGAGTTTCTGTACCTCCTCTCCGATGGCCCTACGCTTTTCTTCGTCGAAGCAGCGCAGGTGTTGCCTCGCCGGTCTAGATCTAGCCCGGATGTCCAGGGCGTGCTCGGCGACTTCCCTTGGTATGCCCAGCATGTCCGAGGGACTCCATGCGAATATGTCGGCGTTCGCATGGAGAAAGTCGACGAGCACGGCTTCCTATTTGATGTCGAGGGTGGCGCTGATCCTCAGCGCTCGGTCGTCGGGGCATGCGGGGTCGACCGGGATGAGTTTGATGGTTTCAGCGGGCTCGAACGCCCCTGCGTGACGCTTGGAGTTAGGCACCTCGCCACTGAGTTGGTCGAGGTGGGCGATGAGGGTCTCGGCCTCTGCAAGAGCCTCGGCGTACTCGATGCACTCGACATCGCAGTCGTATGCATGTTCGTACGTGGACTCGATTGTGATGACACCATTAGGGCCTGACATCTTGAGCTTGAGGTAGGTATAGTTGGGCACTGCCATGAACTTGGCATAGCACGGTCGCCCTAGAATGGCATGGTAGGCTCCCCCAAACCCGACTACCTCGAAGGTGAGGACTTCCTTGCGGTAGTTGGAAGGGGTGCCGAAGCAGACAGGAAGGTCGATGCGCCCGAGGGGTCGCGTGCGCTTCCCTGGCACGATGCCGTGGAAGGGTGTGACGTTGCCTCGTAGCCTTGACCGGTCGATCTCCAAGAGCTCTAGGGTGTTGGCGTAGAGGATGTTGAGGCCGCTGCCTCCGTCCATCAACACCTTGGAGAGTCGGGTGTTGCCGATGATCGGGTCGATGACCAGTGGGTACTGCCTGGGATTCGGAATACGGTCAGGGTGGTCACCTCGATCGAAGGTGATCGCCTCTTGAGACCAGTTGAGGTACTAGGGGGTGGCTACCTTGACCGAGAAGACTTCTCGGCATTCCCTCTTGCGCTGCCATGCCGTAAGGCATGCTGAGGGCCCACCGAAGATCATGAAAGCGTTGCGTACCTCGGGGAACCCGTCGTCCTTGTCTTCGTCCCGCTCGCCGGTGCCTTTCTGCTTGGCGTCGTTGTCGGGGAGCCCAAGCCTGGCGTAATAACGCTGCAGCATGGTGCAATCCTCGAGAGCGTGCCTGACCGGGCCCTGGTGGTAAGGGCAGGGTTTCTTGAGCATGTCGTCGAAGGGCCTAGGGCCTTTGGGGCCTCGGGGATTCTTGCGCTCTGTGGTCACAACCAAATCAGCCTCCAGGACTTCCTGCCTCCCCAGGCGCCCCTTTTTCTTTTTCTTAGGGAGGTGGGAGGCTGAGGCCTCGGGGGCCTCTTCCCTCCGCTTACCCTTGGTATCGGCGTCGGGGAAGAGGGCTCCGACAGCCTCTTCTCCTGAGGCGAAGCTGGTGGTGATGTCGAGGAGCGCGGTAGCAGAGCATGGGACGTTGCGACCTAACTCTCAGACCAAGTCCCGATAAGTGGTGCCGGAGAGGAAAGCCTGGATGATCTCCGAGTCGCCGACGCTGGGTAGCTCGGTGCACTGTTTGGAGAAGCGCCGGATGAAGTCTCGGAGAGACTCGTCTGGCTTCTGGCGACAGCTCTTAAGATCCCAGGAATTCCCAGGGCACACGTATGTGCCCTGGAAGTTCCCGACAAAGATCCCAACCAAGTCGCGCCAGTCGTGGATTTGAGAGGGAGGGAGATGCTCAAGCCAGGCTCGTGCCGAGTCCGACAAGAGCAAAGGGAGATTGCAGATGATGAGCAGGTCATCGTCCATGCCACCTAGCTGGCAGGCCAGGCGGTAATCGGTGAGCTAGAGCTCCGGGTTGGTCTCGCCGCTGTACTTCGCGAGATTGGCCGGCTGTCAGAACCGGGCGGGGAAAGGAGCAGCGCGGATGGCCCTGCTAAAGACCCGAGGGCCTGGCGGCTTAGGGGAAGGACTGCGATCCTCACCGCTATCGTAGCGACCGCCTCAGTGTGGGTGGTAGCCCCGAGCGGGCCCCTCGTTGTCGTGGCGTCGTCGCCTGCTGACCACCTCATGGTCTCCCTGCACCTCACGTCGATTGCCGAGGCAGTCCAGAAGCACAGGGACCCTGTGGGCTATCGGCGCTCGGTCGGGGTCGGGACGAGCCGGGGCTTCCCTGTTCTGCCGAGACGGTGCCGTGAGAAGGTTTGAGGCGCCCCCGCGCCGTCGGGAGGCGGAACTCTCGGCCTACTGAACCGCAGCGGTCTCTAGGAGATCGCGGAGCTCGCCGTGGACCCGCCACCCCTCCGTGGTAGAAGGCTCGGGCATTGCGCGAACCAGCATTGTCGCAGCCACAACGTTCTGGCTGGCGCGATTGAAGATTGGGGGTTGCTCGCTTCCTTTGTCGTCATGGATACACATCGCGAGCTCTTCGTCGGGCTCCCCCACCTTCGCCGCGGCCTCGCTGTTCCTGTTCGAGAGAGTCTCGAAGCTGCTGCAGAAGGAGTTGGTCCTGCTCGACCTTGGCCTGGAGCTCACGGAGTTGCTCTAGGTCTGGGCGCTGAGGTCGTGCAAGAGCGACGTTCTCATTTCATGTGGTCGGCAGGGCATTGCGTGGGGGCGTGATGGCGCCCGCCCCTGGACGAAGTGGGGAGCGGCTACCTGCCCCCTCATCCTCTTCGCCTGCCCTCGGCATCCCGAGCCCGACGTGAAAACACTCACGAGTGGGGTCGTAAGTGCCTTCGTCGTCGGAGTCGGAGTAACCGAAGCAGTAGTCGCTTGCGGCCAAGAACTGGCGCAAAGTCCCAGGGTCATGGAGCCCGGAGAAATCCACTCTGGGCCATGCCTCGTCCTCATCCGGGGAGTCAGCGTGGGTGCTTAGGTCGAGACCGAAGCGCTGGCAGCGTTCTGAGGGACCCTCATGAGCAGCAGCGTACGCGTAGGTGTAAGAAGCGGCGGCATTTTTCAACCCAAAGGGGTATGGGGATGATGTCGTTGCCAGATTCTGCTCTGCCGGGGTCGATTCTTCAGGGAGTGGTGGAGCGGAGCTTGACGACTGGGCATCATCGCGAGCCACCGGCGATTTCCCTTTGTCCAAGCTCAGGCCAGACAGGTCCCCAGCCAGAGACCCCGTACCAACAGCTGGTCGTAGGATATCGGCGGGGAGTGGCATGCCGCCCCGGGTTCGCGTAACGTCGGGGTGGTCTTGCTCGTGTCGTGCCTGGCGAGCGTGGCGAGAGCGGCCGCTCGGGCACCGCCTACGCCTGGGCTGCCGGTGCGTAACTTCATCGTCGGGCGGTGGGGCTCGAGGAGCGAGGAGTACCATGTCGTACTCATGCCCTAGAGATATGAACTCTAGGCTCCCGAACCAAACTACGGTACCAAGACGCAATGGTCGCATGGGGTCTGCCATCCGGAACCTGCTGGGATGACAAAACTGACACGCAGATGTCCCCTACCTGGCGCGCCAACTGTCGGTGTTTCGGACTAGGGGGTCCTCAATCGACTAGTGAATTTGTTCTGCGTGCTCCCGATTCCGGATGGTGATGTAAAGAGACACAAGATTTATACTGGTTCAGGCAATCAGCGCCCTATGTCCAGTCAGAGGGATAGAACTTGTATTCCTTGCACCGAAGTGCTTGTAGTAGGGGGTTACAAGCTAAGGGAGAGAGGGAACTTGTCCCAGGTCTCGGCAGGGTGTCGTGGGGCCGTCTAAGACGTAGCTCTCAAGCGGCTGGAAGGTGTGCGTGTGTGTACGTTCTCCGGGCCTCTCCCTAAGTGGCCCAGTCCTCTCCTTTTATAGTTGAAGGGGGACAATGGCAGTACATGTATTACTATGCGGCGTCGTGCCGACAGGGACGGCATGTCCAAGCCATGTGGCCTGTTCCTTTGGCGGCGTGGTCGTCGGAGCGGCCCATCCTTGGAGTACTGGGGCGGCGTGGTCATCCCATCAGGTCATGTGCGTCGTGGAAGCCCTAGGAATGCCTCGGAGTGGACGTGGCGGCGACCATAAGCCGCTGTGGACGGACTATGCACGAGGCCGAAACTTGGTCGGGGCCGAGGCTGGTACTTGCGGTGGGGGGGTCTCGGCGGGCGCGGACCCCAACATTGCCGAGGCCCTGATGTACAGTGCCGAGGCCTTGGTGTACAGTGCCGAGGCCTTGAGCGGGCGGCTGATCGTGGACACAGTGGTAGGACACAGTGGCCAGTAACCCCCCGCCACATCCTGTCCCAGGCGCTGACGGCGACTAATCGTGGTCACAGTGTTTGGACACAGTGGCCGGTAATCCCCGCCGTGCCCTGTCCTGGCCGGTATGGTGCTGATGCGACCATCGGGTCGTGTCGGTCCTTCTCCTGTCCTGTGCGTCGTGGAAGCCCCAGGAATGCCCTCGGAGTGGACGTGGCGGCGACCATAAGCCGCTGTGGACGGACTATGCACGAGGCCAAAACTTGGTCGGGGCCGAGGCTGGTACTGCGGTGGGGGGGGTCTCGGCAGGCGCGGACCCCAACATTGCCGAGGCCCTGATGTACAGTGCCGAGGCCTTGGTGTACAGCGCTGAGGCCTTGAGCGGGCGGCTGATCGTGGACACAGTGGTAGGACACAGTGGCCAGTAACCCCCGCCACATCCTGTCCCAGGCGCTGACGGCGGCTGATCGTGGTCACAGTGTTTGGACACAGTGGCCGGTAATCCCCGCCGTGCCCTGTCCTGGCCGGTATGGTGCTGATGCGACTTCGGGTCGCGTCGGTCTTTCTGTGACGTTGAGCCGCTGTCCGGCTGAGATCACGGGGGTGGTTGAAAGCATTAATGGGACGTGACCGGCTGTCGGGAGGGTTGGCCGAGGCGGGGGGCGACGGACCGCGGGCGAGCCGGCCTCGAGCGACACGGAGAATGGGGCCTCGCGCGAGACGGAGATCAGGCTCTTTGCCGAGGCTCCGCGCGAGAGGCCTCGCGTGGTACGGAGAACGCGCCTCCTGCTGAGGCCTTCTGTGGAGAGCCTCGGGCGAGGCGGAGACGGCGTTTCCTGCCGAGGCCTCCCTGGGGAGCCTCGCCAGGCCGTCGAGACCTCCTTCTCGGGGCTCGAGGCGAGGAGGAGGTGGACCCAATGGGCCTAGTCGCGATGGGGAGGGGCCCACGACTTATCCTTTTGCTTTTATCATCATTATTATTTTTTAGATGGGACTTGGGCAACCCATTTGACGTTTTGCTTGGGGTACCCCATTCTAAGGTACCCGACAACAACTTCTACGAATTACAGATCTCAGATAAATATATGCTAATTTTTTTTAAAAAAAAATTACAAATTATTTCTATGAATTACAGATACCAGATAAATATATACAAATTCTTCACAAATTTCAGAAAAATACAAATTCCTCATAAATACGGCCCTTGCCTTCCCGGTTTCCGCTTGCGGGAAGGAACCGCCGTGCCTGGCCTTGGCTTGGACCTCAACCTGGACCTTGACCTACAGGCCGTGTGCAAGCGCCTCAGCTCCGTGGACGACCGGGGCGCTATACCCGGCGCCGGGAGAGAAGCCGACGCCGACGGTCGGTGCGCCCGTGGCGACTTTGCTTTCCCTTGCGCCTCTGGGGCCGTGGCAATCTCAGCAAGCGCAGGAGGCGGCAGAGGATGTTGGAGCAGCGGCGTGACCACGCGTCGTTTGCGGAGTATCAGCGGCCGATGCCAGGAGAGACGCTGACGCTAACTGTCGGTGGAGACTTGTCTTGCCCTTGCTCCTCCCGCGCAGTCGCAATATCAGCAGGCGGCAGCGGCAACGAGGATGTTGGAGCAGTCGTAATCTCAGCAAATGCAGGAGGCTCTCAGCGGCTTCGGGCGAATGAGGGACGACGCAGATCGGGCGGCAGAGGCAGCACGACTATTAGATCCGACGGACACAAAATTCGGTTGATACAAAGCTTCTAAATCAACCGGTTGATAAAGAACCTAAACAGAACCATAACAGGACAATTGATGATGCTTTACAAATTAGAATCTCTTTTTCCGCATACGTGCACTTAGGCGCGAGTTTCATTAAGATGACAAATTACAATCTCTTAACATTTGCAAGCAACTAGCCGAATAAATCGGAACAACAGTTTTTACAGTTAGCAGGATATCGAACAATATGAATCACAGTTAGCAGAATATCGAACAATATGCGGGGTTGGGGGCAGTGTATTCTATACCAAACCCATATTTGGCCACTGCATCATCGCTTTCACTTAATAATACAATCTCAACCAGCATGCAGTCGGCACTCAGGATTTTTTTTTAAATTTTAACGATAACTAATTTTAAATCTAACACTGCAAGTTTTTTTTAAACTAACACTTTTGGCCGCGCCTATTGCCCTGGCGAGGCCAAATGCCTGTGTCGCGCCATGCATGGTGGCGCGGCAGAGGTCTGACATGGCGACGACCGGTTTCGGTGACAGGTGACGCGGCAGCTCTTGCCTCGCCACCGTCCTTGGCGCGGCAGTGACGCGCCCTGATTCGTGGCGCGGCAGTGTTGCGCCCTGACCCGTGGCGCGGCAGAGCCGAATAAATACCGCGTCCAGTCCCGCCTGCTCGAGCAGCAATCCCGCCTGGCCGCTGCGCCCGCCGCCCGGCCGGCGGTACCTGAACGGTTTAATCCGAACGCGTCGCGCCGATAATGGGAGTTATTCTAAGTATTGCTTGACGTAAAATCAATAGTAGATTTGTTTCTGTCTTTTGTTGAATTTTTTTCACGGCCGACGGGTGAATTTGATAAGCCAATGATTTGTTTTCCGTCTTTCATAATACGGTTAACCACCAATTTAACTAATCGATTATGAAAAATTGCCACCGGCGTCGAGATACGCCGGGACTGTCGGTTCCCGAAGTAGTTGGTACATAATCTCGCCGACAGTGCTGGCGCGACACAAAGAAACAAATATGAAACAGATAAATGAAGTCCGTGCGCAAGTTGACAAGCTGCCACATAACATTTTTATTGTTTTGACATAAGTTTGACATAACATAACCAAATAACCCCGCAAGTTTCGGACGCCAATATTCGTTTGACCTAACAAACTAAGACCCAGGAGTGTAAAGATCCCTCGGACGTCTCTGTCTCTTCGGATTTGTTGACAACACATTGGGAGTGTAGCCAATGTCGGTATGGTCGCGTCGACGGTGCGTATGACTTATACCCTGTAAGTATATGATACGCACGATTACTTATAATTTTTTATGATCGTTAGTTCATGGAGGCTACGTATTTAAATAAACTATCTTTGATAGTACCTGTGAGGCTCCTTGGGTACCAAGCGGGGCACCACCTAGCTGAGACATGCTGATCTCGTGCTGCGGCTAATCGTCCCACTGGTTGTGCTGTCTGCGGAAGCCCGGGGGGTCATCGTCTTCGTCGTCATCGTCGTCCTCGGTTGCAGGGTCCTTCCCGGTGCTATGATGTAGTAGTATATGCACTGCGGAAGTGACACCTATCATCTGCTGAGAAGAGCCGGCTAGTGTCCTCAAAGAGGCTAAAGACATGCCACCCGACCACGCCGGGAGTGGCGGTTCCTCATAAGGAGTGTCCATGCAGCTCAGCTTCTAAGCTAGCTTCCTGCAGCTCTTCTTCACCTTCTGCATAAATAGACGTTAAAGTTAGTGCGTTACCCAAACGCATATACACTAAAGAAATATTTTTGGAACGGACAAGTTTATATTACCTCCACAAAAACCGTGAGAATGCCTGGCCCCTGACCTCTAGACTCGTGAAGCCGGAACGCTGCTTCGTTGGACAGCCTTGATAATTATGTCGCCTGGGTACAGAAATGTGGTTGGACAGTTTTAGTACACATACTTAATACCAAAAGGATAACAAATTATACCATTCAAGTATATTACCACGTATCTTTGAAGCAGGGCTCTCTTTAGCTGTGTGTCCTCCCTAGTGGTAACGTCGTACACATCTTCGATGACATCTTCCTCCGAGTCCTCATCAATCGCCACGTCAGTGTACGGGGGCTTGATATGTGTCCTCGTAGACCTGTGAAGCTACCGTAGGTACTCGTCGAAGGTGTGCTGGTCGTGTGGAGAACCCGTATGGACCAGATGTCGTACCCTGTTCTGCCATAAATGGATGCACGAGCTATGTGTCACACGCCAACTCATGGTCTTGTACTTCTTCTTGCGGTCATACCTGCAACAAAACGATGTTAGTTGTACCGCACACATGTGGATTGTAGCATTGTTATTAATCGATAACGCACTCGTGCAATTTTTGGTTGGTGGAGTAAAGCGGTGGTGGGTAGCCTGTCATTCTCCCAAACTGTCTGCAGACCCAGATGGGCAAGTGAATCTCGACCACATAGAAGAAAATAAGAGGGACGTCACAGCGATACTCGTCTGACTCGTCCCTAGCGACAGGACTGAGATAGTACTAGAGCTCCGGAGTATCCCAAGGACACCAATGCACCTGAATTTTGTAATTGAGTTAGGTTGTGATATAGTGTATATCGAACAAGACACATGCATGATAGTAAAGAGAGCGTAACCTGGTGCTATGTCAGGACGTCGAGACAGTCCGTGTACTCCCTGTACTTGCGCCTCGCATTCCCTCTAACTAACTCTGCTTCCGTCTAGATATACAGAGCTGTATGGAGTGTATCATGCCTGTTTTTATTGCTGCATTGAACACGATAATGAATTAGCCAGTAATAATGAATTCATATGTAACTGCCTCTAAAAATATAGTGAACCAAAGTACTTACCGGTAAACTATTATTAAGGGGCCTCCCAACGGGCCATCATTCCCAACACCACACCTAGAGTAGGTATGAGCAACCCCCAAGGTTCTCATATCCTGAGATGCGACGGCAGGCAACGCATAGCTGTCGATACGTCTATGCTAGGACTGCGCTGCCCCAGCTGTATGCCGCTATGCTCTCCCACGGCTGTCGTAGTATGTCAAGTAACATCCAGCTGATCATGTTGCCCGAGGCATCTGGGAAGAGGAAAGCACCAAAAAAATGTCAGAGTCACACATGAGCGAACCTATCGATCAGAGCCTCCTCAGCCTGTGGGTCCAAGTAATCAAAGCACTCCATGATCTAGGACGACGAAACCCCAAAACTTTTCCTGAAATTGACCAAAGAAAATGAGACCCCATGGCTACAGGAAAGCAATGCAAGTATTAAATAGGCTTGAATTACTCACTTATTTTTCTTGAAAGCATCGTCGTCCGGTGGAAGAAAGCCAGTAAACTGAGCCACCAGCTCTCTCCAGTGATCATTGTCAACTATCCCTATCACTGGAAGTCTCCCAACCGAAGGCCTAAAATAGCCTTCACGTCTTGCAACGTCAATGTCATCTCGCCACAAGTTAGGTGAAATGTGTGGGTCTCAGGCCTCCACCTGTTATAAGAATAGAACGGCTGTTAGTTGCCTCAAATTTCTAAGAAGAAAGTTTACGTACAAAGAATGCACTCGCACCTGTCTACAGCTGCAGTAAGTAGTGCTGGGTCAAAGGGTGAAAGACCGTGGTTGACAACACGGACAAGCTCGAGGAAGCCGGCACGCCATATATACGGCGCATAACGCTCGTCCCACTGGTACGCCCTGGTGTGCGTGTGGAGCCTCAAAGGAGGCAACGACACCTCTACGTCATTGTCACTCAAGATGTGTGTTCGGTGCTGGTCGTCGTACTCCACCTCAAGAATGGGGTACAATGAGTGCTGCGTGGGAGGAGCCATCCTGTTACGAATTGATAAACAAAGCGTTAGAGTATTCAAATTAACGAAATTTAAATTAACATTAGTAAGTTCATAAACAAATCACTAACCTAACTATCCTAAATCCCTAAACCCAAAATCCTAACTATACTAGATAATAAATACATAATCAATCCCTAAAATACCTAAACTCTTTTGGGTTTAGAGTAAACTAGTATCTATACCAAAAATTCCTAACTAAACAACTAACTATAAACTAAATAATAAATACATAAACAATCCCTAAACCCAAAATCATAACTAAATTAGAACACACAACCTCAAACCTACGTAAATCACAAACAAATTCACTAACCTAACTATCCTAAATCACTAACTATCATAAATCAATACCAATCATAAAACCCTAACTATCCTAAATCACTAACTATCATAAATCAATAATAATAAAAAAATATGAAATCAACCCTAACTATCCTAAATTACTAACTATCCTAAATCACTAACTATCCTAAATCAATAATCATAAAAAAATATGAAATCAACCCTAACTATCCTAAATTACTAACTATCCTAAATCACTAATTATCCTAAATCAATAATAAGCAAAAAAAATATGAAATCGAGAGGAGGTACCTTAGGAGCGGGCGGCCTTGACACGCCGGCGTTCGTGGCGCGGCAGGCCCGGGCACGGCGTGGTCGGGAGGGCTCTGCGTGGCGGCTGGCGGCGCTGGCGGCTGACAGGCGACTGCAGGCGCTGGCGGTGGGCGAGCAGGTGCGTGCGGGCGGGCGGGCGGACGGTATTTATTTGGCTCTGCCGCGCCATGGATCAAGGCGCGGCGAGAGCTGCCACGTCACCGATCACCGAAACCGGTCGCCGCCACGTTAGACCTGTGCCGCGCTACCATGCATGGTGCAGCACAGGCATTAGACCGCGCCAGGGCAATAGGCGTGGACAAAAATGTTAGTTTTTAAAAAAAAAACTTGTAGTATTAGATTTAAAATTAGTTATCAAAAAATATTAAAATTAAAAAAAAATCGCACTCAGCACACATCACTACGGGACCAAATATAGAGTTCAATGCTCAAGTACAGCATACATCGCTACAGCCTACCACAGGACCAAATATAGAGCTCCAAGCGCTACAAAGAGCTGCCTAGCATAGTCTTATGACAGAAACTAGCAAATTTGCATATTAGCAATTAGCAACGGAAACCCGTTGTATTTAATTACATGTAATCAATCAAAATCCAACGTAAGAAAGCGCGCGCGCGCGCACACACACATATATATATATATACATATATATATATATATATATATATATATATATATATATATATATATATATATATATATATATATATATATATACTCCCTCCGTACTCGAATTAGCTGACGTTTGGGACAGGATTACGGTAACCAAGAAGTCATTAAGTAGGGGTTAGTTTTCCTGCTTTGCCCCTATTAAATAGCACTGCGGTTGTTTCCTTGACAACAGCCTGGTGTAGCCCGAGTGGTGTGATCTCCGCGGCCCGAGTGGTGTGATCTCCGGTTCGATTCCTGCAGTCACTCTTTTTTTTTTGATTGCCAAGCCATTTTGCATGGCACTGTTCCATTGCATGGCGCTTGCTAGCGGTCGATTTTGGCCGTGCGTTCAGCGGGTTTGGCCGTGCGCGCCCTCGTTTTGGCCATGCGCGCTAAAGCTTTCAATTTGGCACTTTTTTTTTCGTTGCTGGCATCGTGCGTCTGTTCATATACCCCTTCCTATTTAACCAGGCAGCTACTAGTACTCCATTGCTTTCCCTGCCTTGCTTCCCTACCTTGCTTGCTGCTACTACGCCGCCATGGACTAGCTGTTCTCCTTCCACGTCTGTCTGCAGAAGAGGATGGCTGATTACTTCTCTGGCTTCGATCTCAACATTCGTGTAGAAGATGAAGAGAACGGCAACCTGCCGTGGGATCTCAACGACGACAACGGTAACCATCTATTATTAGTTCCATTTTGCTTTGTTGTTGCTTTGTGCACGATGGCAACCTGCCGTGGGATCTCAACGACAGCAACGGTTTCATGTCACAGAGCTTGAAGATGACGACGGCAACACTGAGTTTCATCTCGCAGAGCATGAAGATGACGACGGCAACACTGAGTTTCATCTCGCAGAGCATGAAGATGATGACGGTGACGCTTTTTTTTGATCTCAACGAGCCTCCGTTGGAGCATGGCAACGGTATGTTCTTTTCTTTTTGGACATGAATTGTTTCCGGTGGAGCCTCCGTTGGAGCATGGCAACGTTATGTCCATTCTTAGCATTTTCTTTTACTTTTGGACATGAATTGACTTGAACTTGCCACTAGATGAATTTGGAGCTGTAGATTTTGATTATTTACATAACCCCGCTGGTAAGCATGGCTATATTTTATTATTTTCCCTATATTTAGATTATGCCGTGACTACTTATTACTATTACAATGCTTCTTCCCCCCCCCCCTATATTTAGATTATGCCGTGACTACTTATTACTATTAGAATGCTTGTTTTTTTCCCCTATATTTAGATCATGCCGTGATAACTTATTACTCTTGGAATGCTTGTTTTTCCCCCCTATATTTAGATCATGCAGTGATAACTTATTACTATTAGAATGCTTGTTTTCCCCCTATATTTAGATCGTGCAGTGATAATATATTACTATTAGAATGCTTGTTTTTCCCCCCTATATTTAGATCATGCAGTGATAACTTATTACTATTAGAATGCTTGTTTTCCCCCTATATTTAGATCGTGCAGTGATAATATATTACTATTAGAATGCTTGTTTTCCCCCCTATATTTAGATCATGCCGTGACTATTAAAATGCTTGTTTTTTTCCTATTGCTAGAACAAGTAAACCAACCGAAGCATGACTATTCTGATCATACAAGACAACAAGTGTACCAAGCACTATTGATGAGAAGCAAGAATGGGAAACTAGGCAAGCACGATACAAGAATTGTTGGTGATCAATTTGGAGTACATATTCGAATAGTTCAGCGCATATGGAAGCAAGGTAAAAACCAACTTCGTCAAAACATTCCGGTCAAGGTTCCTAATCTAAAGAAAGGTAGATGTGGCCGTAAAGCAATCCCTCTTGATTTGGAAAGGTTGAGGGCCATTCCTCTCCAACAAAGAATGACCATACAAGATTTGTCTAGTAGACTTGGTATTAGCAAAGCTAGGATTCAAAGGTATTTGAAAAAGGGTTTGCTTAGGCGCCACTCTAGTAGCATTAAACCTTATCTCACTGATGCTAACAAGAAGACTAGGTTGAAGTGGTGCATTGACATGATTGACCAAGGTTTGCTTGATGATCCAAAGTTCAAGGATTTGTTTGACTTTGTGTTTATTGATGAGAAGTGGTTCTATCTCCATCAAAAATCGGAGAGGTACTACTTGCTACCCGAGGAAGATGAACCACATCGCACTTGCAAAAACAAGAACTACATCCCTAGGATCATGTTCTTGTGTGTAGTTGCTCGGCCAAGATTTAGAGATGGAGAATGTGTGTTTGATGGCAAAATAGGTTGCTTTCCACTAGTCACTTTTGAACAAGCTATTAGACGAAGTCACAATCGTCTACGTGGAGAGCAAGTAATCAAACCAATTCAATCAATCACAAGGGAGGTGATAAGAGATTTCATGATAAATAGAGTGTTGCCTGCAATTAGAGCCAAGTGGCCAAGAGAAGATGTTCACAAGCCAATTTTCATACAACAAGACAATGCTCCTTCTCATTTAAAAGTGGATGATCCTCAATTTTGTGAGATTGCTAAGCAAGATGGGTTTGACATTCGGCTTATATGTCAACCACCCAATTCTCCAGATTTTAATATTCTAGATTTGGGTTTCTTTCGAGCTATCCAAGCTATTCAATACAGCAAAAATGCTAAGACAATGAAAGATCTAATTCCGGTAGTGCAGCAGGTAAATGATCATCCATTTGTTTGTTTCAATACAATAAAGATTCTAAGACAATGAAAGATCTAATTTCTTGCACACATTTCTTGCAGGCATTCTTGGAGTACAGTCCATGGAGAGCAAACAGGATATTTGTAACACTACAAACTGTTTTGAAGGAAGCGATGAAGATTAAAGGTTGCAACAATATAAAGATTCCTCACTTGAACAAACAAAGACTAGAGAGGGAAGATAGGCTGCCATTGCAAATCCCTTGTGAACCTTCCTTGCTAGCTGAAGCAATTGCAAATCTCCCTGCTTGAAAGCATTAGAAATAGCCTTGGAATAAGTCATTCTGTGGCCAGCTGTAGAATAGCCTTACCGTGTATATATAACTACTATCATGTAGCTGGCTACAAAATAACTTATTCTGTAGCCATTTTGAGTTACGATAATTACTATATTAATTTACGAGATTATAGTAACTCATTACTAAGTGGTTTACTATAACGTTATACACACTACCAAAAACGTCAAATTTGCCGAGGGTTTTTCCTCGGGCACTCGACGAACAAGTTCTTTGCCGAGTGCTGCGCTAAAAACACTCGGCAAAAAAAAACACTCGACAAAGAGGAGGTTTGCCGAGTGTCAAAAAAACACTCGACAAAGAGAGAGTTTACGAGTGTTTTATTTTTTACACTCGGCAAAGAAATAAAACCCTTTTTTTCTGAGAAAGAAGGAGAAGAAAAAAATTTAAAAAAACTTACCGAGTGCCCAGATCTAGGACACTCGGCGAATAAAAAAACTAACTTAATTAATGCCGCATCTGCGCCCTCTCTCCTCCTCCCTCTCCAGAACCGCCCGCGCCCTCTCTCTCCTCCTCCCTCCCTAGAACCGCCCGCCCCCCCTCTCTCCTCCTCCCTCTCGGCAGATCTCCGGCGCCACCACGCCCGCGCCTTCTCTCCTCCTCCCTCCCCAAATCCGCCCGCACCCTCTCTCTCCCCCTCCCTCCCGGGCGGATCTCCGGCGTCGCTGCGCCCGCGCCCTCTCTCCTCCTCCCTCCCCAGATCCGCCCGCGCCCTCTCTCTCCTCCTCCCTCCCCAGATACACCCGCCCCCTCTCTCTCTTCCTCCCTCCCGGCGGATCTCCGGCGTCGCTGCGCCCGCGCCCTCTCTCCTCTCTATCTCGAGATGGAGGCTACAGCCGGCGAACGAGGCAGAGGTCTGCTCCGGTGGCGCGTCTCCCGGTGGGGGAGGTCTGCTCGACGGTGGATCTGACGCGCCCCAGCGAGGAGCAACCGGATCCGGTGTGGAGCAGCCCGGATCCGACAGGCGCGAGCGAGGTGGCGGCGCTCCTCCACCGGCGTCGGGCCGACGATGCGGCGCTCCTCCTCCACCTCAGCTCTACGTCATCTCCGGCGCGCCCTCTCTCCTCTCTCCCTCCGACGAGCTCTCTCCGGCCTGGTAGTGTGGATCCGGCGAGCTCCACTACCTCGAACTCCAGATCCGACGGGCGGGTGGCGGATTCGGCGAGCTCCGCCACCTTGAGCTCTAGATCCGACGCACCCCAGGCGGCGGTGCTGGTGGTGCGGGCGTGTCTTTTTTTTTGAAAAAAAGTTTGCCGAGTGTTTTTTGGGCACTCGGCAACGTCTTTGCCGAGTGCCCGACAAAAAGCACTTGGCAAACTAGCGTTTGCCGATACAGGATTTGCAGAGTGTTTAGGCTTCGCCGAGTGCCCCTGACACTGTAGCCACTTTGAGTTACGATAATTACTATGTTAATTTATGAGATTATAGTAACTCCTTACTAAGTGGTTTACTATAATGTTATGGTAAATATCCTCATGAGTTATAGTAACCCAACTATCGTAAATATGTATCACACACACATATATGCTTCTGTTGGGTTTCAACTCTAGCATACCCCAACTTGTTTGGGACTTAAAGCTTTGTTGCTATTGTTGTTGTATATATATACACACACGTATCAGACAAAAGGGAAAGCTGTACATCAAGTTGGCCCTTGTTTAGTTGAACCTCAAAATCTAAAAAGTTGCTACAGTACCTGTCACATCGAATGTTTGCGGCCCGTGCATGGAGCATTAAATATAGACGAAAAGAAAAACTAATTGCACAGTTTGGTGGGAAATTGCGAGACGAACGTTTTAAGCCTAATTAGTCAATGTTTGGACACTATTTGTCAAATAAAAACGAATGTGCTACAGTAACCCCAAAATCTAAATTTCGCGAACTAATCAAGGCCTTGGAGGAGGCGACCATCTGACGCGACGGAGAGGAGAGCGGATCAGGACGGGGAGACTCTGATTCGGCGGCGCCGCGGCAGAGGTGAGAGATGGCGTAGCGCAGGAGATAGAAAAAACGAGGGTTAAAAACGAGGGTTTGCGGGCGGCTGCGAGAGGCGGCTTTTATGGGGCTGTGCATGCGGTGCCGCTAGAGGCATGAAAAACGGACGCACGGAAGGGTACACGTGACCGAGCACGGACCGGACCGGAACTGGTTGTCCGCGGCACAAGGACCAGTTATGCTGCGGAGATTGGGCTAAAGTGCTACACGGGCCTAGGGGCATATTGGTTCTCAGACACGGGCCTGCTAGCGGCACCACCGGAGGAGGCGTGCGGGTCTGCTAGCGACGGCACCAAACGGGCTGTGCATGTGCTACAAGACACTGGCTGGGCCGTCTCCATCCAAGAATAAAGGGCCTTATTATTTGATGATGAAGAAAAGCACCTTACCGGAAGGAGTTCGCCTTTCAGAACTGGAGAAATCAATCAGATTTGACAACGTCAGCGCCTCGGATGAGGTGACGACTGACGACACGAGGGGCAACCCACTGACTCACTGTGTGAGTCGTGTCGTCTGGTTTAACTACTCCGTACTAACCACGCTCTGAACCCGTATGCATGAGCATGACGAAGGTTTAAAAATGGACCTGGTCAAAATTCAGCTAACTCCCCTGAAGACGGCAGTAGATGATGAATTCCAACCGGAAGAAGTAGCACGCACGCAGGTTCAAAATTCAAGTCCATCGTCGACGCGAGAAACTTCAGACGGTTTTCTCGTTCACTTCTCCGAACAAGAACTGCCGCATGCCACTCGTTGGTTCGACATAGCTACACGCATTGCATTGGATCCATATCACGCGCGGTCCATTTCGGCAGGTCCGATCGATGCTGCTGCTACCTCTACCTGCGCGTGCTGGTCCCACTCACTAAAGAGATGAACGGTCGGGTAGGAGTCTCTAGGAGGACCGTGCCGTCAAATTAAGGCTGCTGCTTCATTCTAGAGAATCCAGATGACTAGATGAGGACGGACGGGATGGAGGGACAAAGCGAGGGAGCGAGATTTCTGGATTCCAATTCTGCCACGGGTGTCAGGCCGGGGCACACCCAAGATCGATCACGTACGTAGACGTAGCGATCGATTTCGCGTCACCGGGCGGAGCACGTGGTTTCACTGCCGCCCGTTCTAATTGTGTTGTGTTTGTGGAGGGAGACATATGCATGCATGCATGCATGATGCCCCGGCCAGCCGGTCGCGCCTGCGGGCCACCGCTCGGCGCTCGCTTTGGACGTACGGCGACCCGGCCTCTCGATCGGCCGGTCTCTCCTGTCTTGGTCCGATGCGTGCACGTACTCGGGCATGGGAATTATTGTTCATGCAATGCATGGATCGGAGAGGAGACCCAGCCGGACGGTCGATCGTCGATAGATGGGTCGAGCTAGAACGAAAGGGACGGCCTGGAAATTCGGAGGAAATGCGCTAGGAAACTTTCGCCACGGCTCGCTGGTCAAGCAGGTATCTCGCCAGCTAGTGGCGTCGTCGCCGTCCGCGGGTGTGCGAGCACTAGCAGGCAGCAGATGCAGCCGAATAACTTAGGAGGCTGTACCCTGTATGTAGTAGCGTCCTGTACTGTAACTGTAACAACGGACGACGCAGACACGCCGCGCGCGATCGAAACCCTCTCGCCGAACTTGCTTCTCTTCACCGTCGCCGTCGATGATATATCACACTGAGTACCTCGTTATCCGCCTCCGTTGCACTCGCTGCTGTCGTCTGTAGCTACTAGCTAGCACAGTTACGCCTCTGTTGCACTCGCTGCTGTGTCTGTCTGTAGCTAGCACAGTTACCTTTGGAAGATCTGTGGAATCCTAGCTAGCCGCCAGCTCTACCTTTTCCAACTTTAGTCTTGGTAAAAAAGAAAAAAAAAGGTGGGGGCATTACATTTTTTGTAATAAAAAAGGAATGGCGCGGGATCTTTCATTCTTTCTCGGTAAAAATAAGAGGGGGTACTGCGTGCTAAAATGGGACGTTACGGTGTTTTTTTGAATTGTTCTAGTTACAGAAAAAATTCAACCCACTGGTCTCTCAGTATTACATTGCACAGGCAGACATAATCATATATAGGGGCTAGGGCACTGGCAGTCTGCAGCTCCCAAAATGAACTTGCAACTTGCATTCGCTGAGGTGTCCAGCCAACGTAGTAACGAGGCCCTGCACACAGTCGCACATGGCAGTTGAATCCATCAGTTACAACCACCTCGATTAGGCAGTCAGTCTCTATAGTTCCCGGCCACGCTCTAGGGATAAAGTCTTGCATGTTTGGTTGCTTGATTGACAGCTTGAGCCTGACCCCGTGGATGAAAAGTGCCCAGCGAGCATGGCTCACGAGAAATATGGATGAAATCCGTCTCTTCAGAGAGGCTCGCAGGATGCAGAATATTAATGGATTAACGATGGTATAAGCTTATGGTTAGCATAATTTAAGACATGCTAATATATTTTAAAGTAAATTAAGGTTTTGTGATCGAGATAAAGATAAATGCTACACAACCAATTCAAGCGAAATAAATACTATCCTAATACTTATTTTTTATTTCAATTCAACGTAGCATATTCTAGCGCAGGCAACCAAGCAAGCGCTCTCCTCAGCCTGGTTTTCTGGATTCAATCAATCAAACAAAGATTGTTTTGCATCTCTGGTTCCGAGGCTCCTCTCAGTGTAGGCAACCAAACACGCTATTTGTGTATCCATGGTACCTTCTTCACGTGAACGGAACATGTGGAAAATTCTTCTGAGAACCGAGATCTATCTCACCTGTATTCCGGCCGGCTGAACATATGACGATATAGCTAGCTGGATTGAACACCACAAACAGGAAGCAAAGCAGTCCATCAGAAAACACACCTGCACCTTCGTTTGCACAGAATCGACATATTGGTATTATCGTTTTGACTTCACGGATATAGATGGACAGCGCCAGCAGCGCAACTCAGGCACTACGCATGCCCAGACAAGAACTGAACATGCATGCATCATGCATCTCTGAAGTATATGATGCTTCATATATCTTGGACCACGACTCCATTTGCTGCCACACGCGTGTTATGCAGTTAGTTTTGCCGCCCATTGCCAGGAAGCTACTGTGTACGGAGCATGGATATTCATACACATTTCCAAGAACATGCATGCAGCCAGATATACTTTTATTTTTGCGAAAATCATACCTACCCAATAAATCTATGGCCATACAGGTTGCGTTTGTTGTCTCTTTCTCCGCCTTTTATTTTTCTTTCCCCTCGCTAGAATCTGACCAATTTCAAACCTATCTAAGATAACTCTTGCTTTGTTTTGATCAGACTCGATCTGTTCAGATTTTAGACATATATAGAAAATTAGTGCAAATGTTTATTGCAATTGAAAAGAAACAAAAATGCATTCTAATTAAAGAAAATGGATAATAATGTAGTATGACGACATCTATTACTAATGGTTATTTTTGTCCTTGTCTTAGCTAGAACACGGCTAATGAACATTTCGTTTGTAGGAAATGGTCACTACAAATGTGAGCATGTGACTGATAACCACTGCACTTAGTCAACCAAGCGTTACCATACCAACTTTAGAAAACTATAAGCCCTAACTGCTAAGTAGTTGCCATGTTTTGGTATATCTTATATATAAACTTCACATGATGTAGTACAATTAACGGCACACGAGACACATATTTATTTATACTGGTGTACCCTAAGGCCAGTGTATTACGGTATTGTATTGCTTTGTGCTATGCGCCATATGCTGGTATGCGCTAGGGTTGCCTGCAGTTGTGGCCTGCTGATTAGAGGTTTCCTACCTTGACTTATATAGCGCGGGGACAGGGTTACAGAATCCCTACTCTGATCGGTTCACATATATAGCTTTCCTATTTGGCTATAGGGTTTGATTAAGTCTGTTTACATGCATATTTATCTATATCTTGCATATCAAGTAAATGAGAAGCCTCATGGTAGGATCTGCTCTAGCTAATTGGCATAGCCCACCCATGTCCTGAGGTTAGTTTTGGCTTCCGCGCGTGAGACCGCGATGATATACCTGCACTACTGAAAACAGGGCCTTTGCCGAGTGTCAAAAATCGGGCACTCGACAAAGACCTACTTTGCCGAGTGCCACACTCGGCAAAGAATTGCACTCGACAAAAAAGGGCACTCGGCAAAGGACTTCTTTGCCGAGTGCCAGGCTCTTGGCAAAAGCGCGGCACTCGGCATAGGCTGCCCCACGTAACGGTGTTCGGCCACGTTCTTCTTTGCCGAGTGCCTGCTGTTAGGCACTCGGCAAAGATTTTTTTTGAAAAATACTTTGCCGAGTGCCCCTGACACGGCGCTCGGCAAAGATTCAATATTTTTTTTGAAATGTCTTTGCCGAGTGTCTAACAGCTTCGACACTCGGCAAAGGGAGGAATTAAAAAATTATATTTTTTTAAATACCTTTGCCGAGTGCCCCTATGAAGGCACTCGCCAAAGAGGAAATTTCTAAAAAAAATTCAAAAATCCTCTTTGTCGAGCGCCTTATTCTTGGCACTCGGCAAAGACCCCCTTTGCCGAGTGCCATGCCTCGGCGCTCGGCAAAGTTTTTTTTGTTTTTGGCCTTCAAATTTTTTGTGCAGCCCTTTTAAAGTACCAGGAACTTCTTGTTAGAATTTAGGGATTTTTGTGGCTTTTTGATATATTTAGTTACTTTATTTCGTTTACTTGAATTTTTTTGAAAAATATAAATTTGAACTGCACGTGGTATGAATAATAGAATTTAATGATTCAAAAAATGATAGTCATGTTACTGAGTGTAGTGTGAGGCCGTATCCAGGAACGGACCCGAAATTTCGGACATCTTGTTCACGAAACATGACCACGAACTTACGTGCGAAGTGTTTTTAAATTCTATAAAAAGCAAATGAAGTCCGGAAATAATGAAACTTGTTGAGATGTCGTGATATCGTATGTGGAGGCTATGATAAAAATTTCAGAAGATTTCGTGCAAGTTATCATGTACGATGCTTGCAAATCGAAGAATCCCCGAAGAAGTTTCATGATTTCATGAAGAGGCCGATAAGGTGGTAAGCATCGTACATGACAACTTGCGCAAAACCTTCTCAAATTTTTATCACAGCCTCCACATATGATATCATGACATCTTGACAAGTTTCATGATTTTCAGACTTCGTTTGCTTTTTATAGAATTTAAAAACAACTCGACCGCAAGTTCATGGTCATGTTTCGTGAACAAGATGTTCGAAATTAGTGGTCTGGTTCTGGATACGACCTCATATTATACTAAATAACATGAATATCATTTTTTCATTAATTTTTTTTTCATTATTCGAATGACTAGCGGTTATAATTTGAATTATCCAAGAAAATTCAATTAAATAAAATAAATTAAAGAAATATAGAAAAAGTCCAAGAAATGTGCCACATTAGAACATGGAGTACCAGGTATTGTATGAGAACTGCAGAAAAAGTTTGGAAGTCAAAAGTGAAAAAAAATAGTTTGTCGAGTGTCAAAAAATGACACTCGACAAATAACCACTTTGCCGAGTGTCAGGACATATGGCACTCAGCAAAGAATTTTTTTAAAAAAATTTAAAAACCCCTCTTTGCCGAGTGCCAGTCCGGGGGGACTCGGCAAAGATTTTTAAAAAAAAAACCCTGTTTGCCGAGTGCCAGGCCAGGTGGCACTCGGCAAAGAATTAAAAAATAAAAAAACTTTGCTGAGTGTCAGATCGGGGGCACTCGGCAAAGGGAGGATTTAACCTCCTGGCCCAGCCAGCCCACACACACCACACACGCGCACCCGCCGCCGCCGCCGCCCGCGCCCACGCCCACGCCAACGCCGCCCGCCCACAAGCTCCTCCCCACGGTCTCCCTCCCGCTCCTCTCCTCCACCCACGCCGCGCCGCTCCTCCTCTGTGCCAGCCGCTGCCTGCCGCTCGCGCCCCTCGTGGCCTCCTCCAACGTCGTCGAGTGGGTTGACAAGGAGGAGGAGGAAGAGGCCGGAGAGGCCTTCGACGAGGAGGCTGGGAAGGTTGAGGAGGAGGTGCTAGCCTCAGGCGACGAGGGTGAGGGGGAGTACGCCGCGGTCGAGCCGCCTGAGGAGGCCAAGGTCTACGTTGGGAACCTCCCCTACGACATCGACAGTGAGGGACTCACGCAGCTCTTCTACCAGGCCGGCGTCGTTGAGGTCGCCGAGGTGAGCCGGACGCGCCTCACCCCCCTAAATTTCCTATTGACTTTGATGTGCGATGTTCAGTTGGTTATAATTGCTATGTTGTGCTTGATGAAACCTAGAATTTACAGTAATAGCCTATGCTCATTGTGAGTATGATCTCCAGTTGCTACCTGTAACTAAATATTGCTCAATAAACGTTTGATTCTGTCTATGGACTCGTTATGAACTTGTTTGCTATGTGCACAACTGTACATTCATGTTGCCTTCAGAATGCGGTGTTTCCCCAGTTTGATTCTATCATATACTCATACGTCTTAGTCCATGGTACTTGTTGTCAAATGTTCCTAGAAATGATATGAGATGAATTCTTCTATTTTCACCGGTTTATGCTCTACCTATTAACAATACCTTTTTACAAATTTGGACTTATGTCGTGGAATTTAGAATGGATGTGTATGCAGAAGGGAATGGAAATGGAAGGAAATGAATTAGTAAACAATTATCCATGGTGGCCTTGGAGTGCTCTCACGTGTGTCACCATCGTCGTCACTGCAAGCAGAAGAACCGATCTTCCAATGGCATCGCATCAAAGCCGGGTCTGTGATGACACGTCCATGAGCCATGGCTGTCATCTACAGCTAGTTCCCTCCGCACATGCGTGTGCATGGAACAGAATATACAATGTTATCATCACCAGTCATCATGCTAGAAAATATGCATATTAGATTCAGTCGCGTTCAGTACTAGATTCGGTACGTTGTAGTTAGATTTTGATCTATGGAGTGATACGAATGCTGCATATATAAATTCTAGTCAAAACTGCTATCTATCGAAATACTGTGGATCAACTCAGGAATTATTCCCATGAATCTCAGCATTTGCACACTACAAAAAGATGGTGGGCGGTGGGAGAAGGAGGAGGAGCAGCCGCAGGAGGGAGCCATCGCCTGTCGCCCCATTGCGTGAGGAGAAGGAGGAGGAGCAGGTGCCCCAGGAGGAGGACGAGGAGGCGCAGGAGGATGAGGAGGAGGAGGAGGAGGAGGAGGAGGAGGAGCAGGTGCCCCAGGAGGGTTCCACTTCCTCCGACTCCTCTTCGAGTGTCTACTTGCGAGGTCCCGCGAGCCTTTCACAGGTTCCGCTTCCTCACCAACGCCCAGTGATTCGCCCCAAAGGGCAAAAGTAAGTAACTTTATATGTTATCACCACTACTTCATATGATATGATGAAAAAAACTAATAATTTTTGTTAATCACTTGTGCAGGAACTGGGTGATTGTGTTGGGTGGCAGCGCACGGCTAGTCAACGGCATCCTGGGTCTTCTGTGCAGGCAACACTTCCCTGGCATTGTCACGTACGCATCGAAGACGGAGCCGACTACTCGTTTGACCACTACGTCGTCGCCCTCGATGCGGAGTACCCCAACAAGGTGGCACGGGTGAAGGCAGAGTTTTGGGTAAATCTCCCTCGCACAACATTGCTAAATACGTCACATTTATTGGACTTTTCTTAAAATAATGAATGGATACATCGCTTTTGTATGCAGACTTATTACAGACGCGAGGAGGGATTTGAGGCCAGGGCGGAGCAGGTGACTACCAAAGCCTATAAAAAACTCGTCACCGACATGCATCACGAGGTGCGCATCCAGGCCATCGTAATCTACTATGGGTCAAAGCTTGGAGAGAGGAAAACCAAGAAAGATGCAAGAGAGATGCAGCTGACCCAGGAGCAGTACCTTGAGGTAAATGAAGAACATCAATATTGATTCGTTTTGAGATTAAGTTGGTTTAATTTGATCTTCTTATATGTCTAATACTTGATGACGTGTAGATGATTCCCTGGTGGTGCCAAGCATATCCCGAGTGTTGGGCAATGATGGTGGAGAGGTGGTTCATGGAGGAGTACCTCAAGTGCATAGGGATGCTGAAAGTGCATCTAGCCCTTTAGTGGGTTTTGGATGATTGTATGACAACGTGATTAAAGGACTAACCCGTTTGCTAAGTGTGGACAGGTAATAGGTTATCTTACAGGTACTTAGTGAAAGCCAAAATGATGTGTTGTTGTATAAACAATCTAGTTCAAGCACAAGACAACAATGCAAATGGAATTCATGTGAAGGCTTATTTATTGTGGGATTTCCATGTATTATGTGAAAGCAAGCTCATGATTATTAGTTAATGAGACATGAGGGATTGCATATGGAATGGTCTCATATTTAAAGCTTGCTAAATTAAAATGAAAAAGATAACAATACATATGAATGGATGATTCAACAACAAGATGTGACTTGATGGCTTGAGATGGTGAAGATAGCAAGGAAAGGCTTCGAGGTACTAAGCAAGGGTGAAGGGCAAGCGACGGCTTGGCGGCCGAAGAACCTAGCTAGGGCGAAGAAGAAAGTACTTGCATTTAGTTGAGGTACTAATCAAGCTAAAGATGGTCATATTGATGTGAAGAATCAAATCTATAATGAAGTATTTGATGGAAGTGACTTGATACATTTGGGATTATTCAAATTTGATGAATGGAATCAAGTCACATGCTCAAGATGGCTATGCTCAAGTGAAAAGATCAACATCAAGTTGTTAGCACCCTTACTTGATGAAGATTGGAAGGGACGGCATCAATTCAAAAGAAATCAACTCAAGTGGTATAAATTCATTTTCCTTTGATCTTGAGTTTAATAGGTATGCCGTACTATTAAGAGGGATGCATCATATTGATAAATAATGTTTCATAAGTGCTCAAGCCAACCCAGGTGAGTTTTGAGTATTTGAGCGACAAAAGAGCTAACTGATTTGTTGCTGGTCTGGCAATACCGGATGTGTCCGGTATTCACACTAGACGTGTCCGGTATTTGTCCAGCAGCTGTAAAATTGTTGCTCTCAGGTTGGTTCATCGGGAGTTCCGACGTTGGTCGGGAGTTTCGACGGTCAGGAGTCCCGGCATGGGTCGGGAGTTCCGACGTCTCCACTTCAACTGACTTAGAGGGTTCACTGTCCTGGTCATACCGGACGTGTCCGGTATTCATACCGGACGTGTCCGGTATGGATGACCAGAAGCCAACGGCTAGTTTTCAAAAACCTTGAGGGTCAGGAGTTCCGACGTGAGTCGGGAGTTCCGATGGTCGGGAGTTCCGACACCTCACTAACTTTAACTCAGTTACATGTTTTTCAAAATTGCTGAGGGTCGGGGGTTCCGACTTGAGTCGAGAGTTCCGACGCCTCACAACATCACTGTAACTTAGTTACCGTTGGCGTAGTGTGAGTCATACCGGACGTGTCCGGTATGCATACCGGACGTATCCGGTATTGCAACAGCTATAAAACGGCTAGTTTTCCAAGGGGGCTATAAATACCCCCAAGCCTCCACCTTTGGAGGCTACTGATTCTGCTGAGATAGACACACGTTTTTGAGCCTTGCCAACTCTCCTAAACCCTCTCTTAGTGAGTGTGTGATCCAAATTGCAAAATCAATTTGTGGGTTAAGAGAGAATTTGAAAAAGAGAGCAAGCCACCACTTGAGCACTTGTGCATATTGTCAATCTCGTGATTCGCATTTGTTACTCTTGGACTCTTTGGTCCTAGATGGCTAGGCGTCACCGGAGAGCAACCGAGAGATTGTGGTTGCTTCGGAAAGTTTGTAACGGTCGATTCCGCTGCCTCAGAATCATCTAGTGGAAGGAGGAAAAGGAGTTGGAAAAGACTCCGGCTAGAGTGACCTTCGTGGTACCCTCTAGGGCTGACCTTTGCAGGGTCGCCCGTAGCCCCCTCAACGGAGAGTAGGACTCAAACGAGTCCGAACTTCGGTAAAACAAATATCGTGTCTTAATTCGCATTTCATTTGATATTTGTGTTGCTTTAGTTATTCTGCAGGTTCTCTGTGTATTTTACTATCTCTAATAGTCTCCTATAGTTTGGATTGAAGATAGAAATCAAAAGGAGCAAGTTAGGGGCGGTTCCACTGAAGTCGTGGATACCGGACATGTCCGGTATACCTATCGGACACGTCCGGTATTAACCCCTGCGCCAAACTGAATTGAATTGTGTTCTAACTCTTTGGTTGCAGGCATTTGGCTCCTAGATTCATTTAGTATCTTTTATATACTCTGTGGCTAACTTGTGAGGGGTGATACTCTTTATTTGGAGTTTCCATTTTTGAAAACTCACTTTACTAATCGTTTCTGCTTTTAAAGGTGTTAATTTTCAGAAACGCCTATTCACCCCCTTCTAGGTGGCATCCTAGGTCCTTTCAATTGGTATCAGAGCGAGGTTCTCACCTAAAGCTTCACCGCTATGAGAAAAGGATGTCGACGCCTATCGAGATGGAGCCGGTGCTCCTCCAAAATGATGGTTCAAACTTTTTAACTTGGTCAATATATGTACTCAATGCTTTTAGAGAAATTAGTCCTCTTGTTGAGCATATTGTGGATGCAAGCATACCTCTTTCTATAGTTGATTGGAGCAACTACAAAAATTTGTCAAAAGAGGAAGAGATATGCGTGCAACTCAATGCTCAAGCTATTAATATTATTTTGAGTACATTGAGTGTAGAGGTTCAAGATGAGGCAATCTTCAATGGACAACCACCTCCGGAGAGTGCTCATCTCATTTGGACTAGACTTTTTGATTTATATGGAAAATCCAAATGTGATGATGCATTTGAGATCGAGTCAATGGAAAGTATGTCCATTGTATCTTCATGCAGCGAAGAAGCCTCACAAGACCTCAAGAGTGCCGAGCCGGAGCAAGAAGTGCAAGCAGCGCATGACTTGCTGTCTACCTGCATGTACCGGACGTGTCTGGTATGGCCGAGGCAGCAGACCAGCAAGCAGCTGTTTGCAATGATGCTCAAGCTCGGTGGCAACCAAGTGATGAGTCAATCTTAGTATCTCATGATACTCATCACTTGTGTCTCATGGCCAAGAAAAGCAAGAAGAAGAGTAACAAGAAAGATCAAGAAAAGGAGAAGGCGCAAGTGGATGATCAAGAAGAGAGTGATGTTGAAGTTGAACACAACTACAACCTTGATCATCTCAACCATAAAGACAAGTTCATCATCATGAAGATAGTTGAAAAGAATGATGAGCTTAAAGAAGAGATAGAGAAGCAAGAGCAATCGCTTCAAAATCAAGAAAAGTTTCTCATCTCCAAATTGCAAGAGCTAAAGGCAATAAATGAGAGTGTTTCACAACTAGAGAAGGAAAACTTCGAGCTCAAGACAAGGCTAGATGAACTATCAAGCAAGTATGATATGCTGCAAGCAAATTATGTTCATCTAAAGTGCTCTCATGAGGAAGTAGTAGAATCAAACATCATGCTTGAGGTGGCTCATGAGGTTGTGATTACATCGGTAAAATTTTCTCAACCTCTCACACATCCGCTCACTAGTACACCATCTCAATTAAATATTTTTTGTACTAATGAATGTGCTCCTCAAGCAAGCCAATCTTCGATTGAGCTAAATCTTATAGAAAACATAGAGCTCAAAGAAGAAGTGCAAAGATTAAAGAAAGATGTGATTCGGTTGAAGGGTAAGGAGAAAGCACAACCTTCTCAAGATAACCATGATAACATGGTGAAGAAGCTTGAGAAGGGTTCAAACCTTGCTTCCTCCAAAGCCCAACAAAAGAATCACATCTCAAGCAAGGCCAACACAACCAAGAGCAAGAAACATGGAAAAATGATGTGCTATGGTTGTGGATTGTATGGACATGAGTGGGCTATGTGTCCACACAAGAGTTGGGCCAACAAGGTTGAAGCCGCCAATCAAAAGGCTTCTACCAAGTTGGCCAACCAAAGGAAAAGTGATGGACAAAGCACTTATCTCATGTGCAAGAAGTTGGGGCATCCAACCAAGAAATGCCCAATGTACAAGGAGGCAAGAAAGGAAGCCCAAGTTGCAACAAGAAGATGCTATGGATGCAATGAGATGGGCCACAAGGTAGATGGATGTCCATACAAGCAAAACAAGCATAGAGCAAACAAAGGTCACATATGCTATGCTTGTGGAAGAAAGGGGCATCTAAGCTATGATTGCCCAAATGGTAACATCCCTAAACCGAACACATTTGTTTGTGATAATATGCTTAGGAAGACCACAAATGGAATTAGCACTAGCAAGGTGATGTGTTCACCACAAACTAGTACTAAGGCCATTTGGGTGCCTAAGCACTTGTTGACTAACCCAAAAGGACCCAACAAGAGTTGGGTACCAAAATGTGCTTAGGTTGATAATGTAGGTACTTGGTGATGAGATGAAGGTTTCGGAGTGGTTGAGCAAGCAACTTGATAATATTCACTTAATCTATCAACCAATTCTTATCATAATTCCTTATATGGTTGACCCGAAGATAATTCAATAAACATATCATATATTTCATCCTCACTATTGGTAACAAGTACCTAAACCTTGTAGGACAGCCACTTTGTTCGTTTCGTGTTCTATAGTTCACAAATAGGTACATTTGTGAAATAATGAAAGTGGCTAATAAGATTCAATTAACATGAATTCTACTTTGCCATATGATGCTTTTAACGGCTCTCTAGTAAAGCAATTCATTTATTGAGATGCAAGTTTACAATAAATACTAGAGCTAAAATTACAAGCAGTGAATTAATTGGTTCTGTCCTAAACCTATCGGACGTGTCCGGTATTACTATCGGACATGTCCGGTATGGCCAGTTATAGAAAGTCAGTGTTTCTATTCTGTGTATTCCGGACGTGTTCGGTATACTACCGGACGTGTCCGGTATTACAGGAACCAGAACACTAATTGGATTTCAACTGAGTTTTTGATTCATATATTTTCATATATCACTAATTCACTAAGAGGCTTGTGATTTATTAAATCTAAGTGGATTGTGAGCATCTCCCGAACTTAATTTTAAATATGGCAATTTTATTTAGTTTATGGTCAAAATAGAAAATTGACTCCCAAATTCTTAAAAGAATAAAGTGCTTGTTGAAAGTCATTCAAATTACTTGAAGCACTTATTTAGGGGGAGCTAAATTTCTATTTTTGCACCATTGTGAACTAACAAATTTATCTAGCATTCTCTGTAGTTCTTTGGATGAAAATGTATCTAGCATGATTATTTGGCAATTGAGGTCAACATAAAGATCATCATGCTATTTATCCTCTTAGTGGTATTCTTGTGGGCTCAAGGCAAAGGTATGTGTTTACATACATATATTGTAAGTGCGTTTAAGGCCCTTTGTATGTTAGAATGTACATTTGTGTGACATAGGAGAGATGTTTTTCAAAACCACTAACTAGCATGAGTAGGAAGTGTGAATTTGAAAAATTATTTGAATCTTGGTCTTTGTGACCTAGCCTTGTCATGTGATGATTATAGCTCCCCTTGACTGTTTGATTGACTAATCACACATGATATGGCTTTCTAAAGTCCACAATTTACTCTGTCTCTCTCTATCTCTCTCAAGCAAGCGAAATCTTGTATATGCCAAATATTTGGAAAAGAGAAAATCATTTTACGGCATTGGATAAGGAAAGTGATGATACTCGGATTGGATCAACATTGTATACCTTTTTGGACTAAGAAATAACAGAAAAGGGGATTGGAAGAGAGAAAACACATTTTGGAATAATTTGGGCCAGCCCATGTATACCGGACGTGTCCGGTATGATACCGGACATGTCCGGTATGAGCGGGACTATAAAAACAGAAGTACCCCTTCGGCCCAGACTTGTCTGTCTCCTTCCAACCAACCAGCCGACGCCCTTCTTCCCAACCTAGGGCGACTGAGGATTTCACCAAGGAAAAGAGAGAGAGAGAGATTGCATTGGAGAAGGCTTGGATCAAGGATTGAAGGCCCGTGGATTTGGATTTCACATCGCTCTCTCTTCTCTCCTCTCAAGGTACCCTAATCACGGACCTCGTCCGATCTACTTGGTAAATACATGATTTGAAAATTCCTTCGGTCAATATGCTGCATTGGTGATGTAGAAGTAATGCCCAAAGTTTGGTATTAATCCATGTTGATTTGAATCAAGGAACCCTGGTTAGGGTTGCTGGTCGCCCATACCGGATGTCCGGTATGGCCCAGCAGAGCAGGATCTCTGCTTCCTTTGATTTAATCCTATCCTAGAATTGTATATTAGGCACAATTTCTTCTGTATCTATGTTTTGCAAACCTTGTGACAATGGTGTGTCGAGGTGATTGTAAAACCTTGGATAAAAGAATCTATGTCTAATTACAATTCAAAAATAAGCTATGGGCATGTATCTAAAATTCTATGAAAATCTTTGGATATAGGACAGCAGCCATGAGTGGACGACAGGAGCCGAGGTCCAAGCACAGGCATGATCCAGCACTTGAGAAGTATAAGAAGGCGAGATAGGATATGCATCCTGGATTCAAGCCAACCAGTAGGAGGTCTACTAGGGCTGCATCTAGTGCAGTAGCTCAGTATGCAGAGGGGTTTAGGAGCTCTTCTTCTGACATAGACACTAATGAGTTCAGAGTGGAGTCTAGAGAAGAAAGAAAGAGGAAGAGCACTGACAGAGGATCAGATGGTGACAGCTCAAATGAGGAGCAAGAGATTGAGGAGGAGTTAGTTCCTCCAGCTCAGCACCAGCCTGGTCAGGGGATGCATTATGGTCTTCTTGAGACACGTCTGCCCAATGTGCCCTCCTATGTTCCCAGGGTTGACTACAGGGGAAAGGGTATGACCAGGAGAGCTAGAGATGAGCGAAGGGTTGATCCAAGAGGCTTACCTAAGGTTCAGTACGATCACCGCTTCCAGACAGCCTTTCACCTAGATTTCTACTCTAGTGTGATTCTCACTAGGAACCTAGTGATTGCTAGGTCTTAGTGGATTGACTGGCAATATATTAGAGAGTTGCAGAAGGCCTCAGTTGATCATGCCATTGCCATCTGCCAGAGCATAAGAGTTTATGAGATCATGGAGTTCCAGCATGACTAGAACACAGAGGTAGTAGCTCAGTTCTATGCTACTCTATTCGTTGAGGAGGATGAGAGGCGGATGCACTGGATGCTTGAGGGCCAGTGGTACAGTGTTGACTATGATGTATTTGCCGCCCAGCTTGGCTTCTCAGAGGATGATCTCCAAAGGGATAGGATCCACACCGAGCAGGTGTTACCCCCTGAGCAGCTCGCATATATGTATCCTCCTAGTGGTGAGAGAGGAGCTGTGGGGAAGGTTCTAGGTCTTCACCCTACCTACAGATACCTGGACAAGATGTTCAGGAAGACTATTGACTGCAAGGGTGGAGACAAGGGCAACATTGTAGATTATTCCAGAAACCTACTCCATAGGATGGCACCTGATGTTTGGCCTTTCAGCGTGTTTGACTTTATTGGGTCTGAGATCAGGAGTGTGGGAGAAAGGCCCCTCAAGGGCTATGGTTTTGCTCCTTATATCATGCATATGATTGAGCAGGTGACAGGGCACACATTCGAGTATGATAAGATTCACAAGGCCCTGAAGATTATTGCAGATCTGCCTGAGACAGGGTTACCTCCAGCAGGACCAGGAGGAGGAGCAGCAGCACCAGAGGCAGATGCACCTAGGAGTGGTGCACCAGCATGAGCTTTACCTTCACCACGTGCTCCTTCACATTCTACTTCACACCGTGGCAGTCCTCCCTCGCCTATCCGCAGGCTTTTCAGCTCCATATTTGGGATGTGCCGTGACATCCAGACTAGGCAGCAGAAGGAGAGGGAGGCTAGGAGAAAGGATACTCGAACCTTGAAGCAAATTGCTTCTAGGCTTGAGCTTGATCCTCCTAGGTCTCCTCTATCAGATGAGGCAGCTAGTGAGCAGGAGACTGAGGAGCAGCAGCAGGCCAGATATGACAGAGAGTATGTTGAGTTCATACAGCAATAGCAGCAGCAGCAGGCACCTGAGCACCCTGACACTCTACCACTTCAGGCTCGTGTGCCTACTCACTCTCAGCCACGTCCCAGCACTGCTGACGACTATGCTACAGATTGGTGGAGTGACTTGATAGGTGGTGGCGGCTACTACGGCTATGGTGGCTACGACCCATCTGGTGCCGGTGGTTCTCGTCCAGCTGGTGTTACCCGCTCTAATGACGAAGATGCTGGGAGAGACGATGATGATGATGAGTGATGCAAGAGATTAGTGACAGCTTGTAGCCCCTTTGTCCTTAGTATGTCATTGTTGGACCTTTGTGGTGATAGATGACAAAAGGGGAGAGAGACTGATTAAAGCTTCAGGATAGTTTTATTTGCTTATCTTTGTATCTGAAGATATGTACTGCAGGCTGTAGTTTGTTTTTGAGCTTCATTGATTATATCTTGTGAGAGATGAGACTTATGCTTTATCTATGTATCTCTTGAGACATGATCTTTATCTATATATCAGTGGTTTCTGGACTTGAAAAAATTTGTAATGAGTGCTATGTGTGAATTACATGTGTCATATTTATTTTCATAAGGACTATGCATGCTAGAATGAAAATATTTGATGTGATGCCTTTATATTTATTCTTGTATGATATATCTTGTCATATGCATCACGGTTTCTCTTTGTCACACACACATGCACCCCATGTTGCAATGATTTAGGGGGAGTCTCCTATTTGTTTTAGTATGTGCAATTGACATTTGAGGTCAGTTTATGAATTCTAATCATAAGCACATATTAAGGGGGAGCCTCTCATAAATCATTAAACCCAAAAATTTAAATGTTTATATCATTTTATAAGCTTTAATTAAGTTGTCATCAATCACCAAAAAGGGGGAGATTGAAAGTGCATCTAGCCCTTTAGTGGATTTTGGATGATTGTATGACAACGTGATTGAAGGACTAACCCGTTTGCTAAGTGTGGACAGGTAATAGGTTATCTCACAGGTACTTAGTGAAAGCCAAAATGATGTGTTGTTGTATAAATAATCTAGTTCAAGCATAAGACAACAATGCAAATGGAATTCATGTGAAGGCTTATTTATTGTGGGATTTCTATGTATTATGTGAAAGCAAGCTCATGATTATTAGTTAATGAGACATGAGGGATTGCATATGGAATGGTCTCATATTTAAAGCTTGCTAAATTAAAATGAAAAAGATAACAATACATATGAATGGATGATTCAACAATAAGATGTGACTTGATGGCTTGAGATGGTGAAGATAGCAAGGAAAGGCTTCGAGGTACTAAGCAAGGGTGAAGGGCAAGCGACGGCTTGGCGGCCGAAGAACCTAGCTAGGGCGAAGAAGAAAGTACTTGCATTTAGTTGAGGTACTAATCAAGCTAAAGATGGTCATATTGATATGAAGAATCAAATCTATAATGAAGTATTTGATGGAAGTGACTTGATACATTTGGGATTATTCAAATTTGATGAATGGAATCAAGTCACATGCTCAAGATGGCTATGCTCAAGTGAAAAGATCAACATCAACTTGTTAGCACCCTTACTTGATGAAGATTGGAAGGGACGGCATTAATTCAAAAGAAATCAACTCAAGTGGTATAAATTCATTTTTCCTTTGATCTTGAGTTTAATAGGTATGCCGTACTATTAAGAGGGATGCATCATATTGATAGATAATGTTTCATCAGTGCTCAAGCCAACCCAGGTGAGTTTTGAGTATTTGAGCGACAAAAGAGCTAACTGATTTGTTGCTGGTCTGGCAATACCGGACGTGTCCGGTATTCACACCGAACGTGTTCGGTATTTGTCCAGCAGCTGTAAAATTGTTGCTCTCGGGTTGGTTTGTCGGGAGTTCCGACGTTGGTCGGGAGTTCCGACGGTCGGGAGTCCTAGCATGGGTCGGGAGTTCCGACGTCTCCACTTCAACTGACTTAGAGGGTTCACTGTCTTGGTCATACCGGACGTGTCCGGTATGGATGACCAGAAGCCAATGGCTAGTTTTCAAAAACCTTGAGGGTCGGGAGTTCCGACGTGAGTCGAGAGTTTCGATGGTCGGGAGTTCCAACATGCGTCGGGAGTTCCGACACCTCACTAACTTTAACTCAGTTACATGTTTTTCAAAATTGCTGAGGGTCGGGGGTTCCGACTTGAGTTGGGAGTTCCGACGGTCGGAAGTCCCGACATTCTTCGGGAGTTCCGACGCCTCACAACATCACTGTAACTTAGTTACCATTGGCGTAGTGTGAGTCATACCGGACGTGGCCGGTATTGCAACGGCTATAAAATGGCTAGTTTTCCAAGGGGGCTATAAATACCCCCAAGCCTCCACCTTTGGAGGCTACTGATTCTGCTGAGATAGACACACGTTTTTGAGCCTTGCCAACTCTCCTAAACCCTCTCTTAGTGAGTGTGTGATCCAAATTGCAAAATCAATTTGTGGGTTAAGAGAGAATTTGAAAAAGAGAGCAAGCCACCACTTGAGCACTTGTGCATATTGTTAATCTTGTGATTCGCATTTGTTACTCTTGGACTCTTCGGTCCTAGACGGCTAGGCGTCACCGGAGAGCAACCGAGAGATTGTGGTTGCTTCGGAAAGTTTGTAACGGTCGATTCCGCCGCCTCGGAATCATCTAGTGGAAGGAGGAAAAGGAGTTGGAAAAGACTCCGACTAGAGTGACCTTCGTGGTACCCTCTAGGGCTGACCTTTGCTGGGTCGCCCGCAGCCCCCTCAATGGAGAGTAGGACTCAAACGAGTTCAAACTTCGGTAAAACAAATATCGTGTCTTAATTCGCATTTCATTTGATATTTGTGTTGCTTTAGTTATTCTGTAGGTTCTCTGTGTATTTGACTATCTCTAATAGTCTCCTGCAGTTTGGATTGAAGATAGAAATCAAAAGGAGCAAGTTAGGGGCGGTTCCACTGAAGTCGTGGATATCGGACACGTCCGGTATACCTACCGGACACGTCCGGTATTAACCCCTGCGCCAAACTAAATTGAATTGTGTTCTAACTCTTTGATTGTAGGCGTTTGGCTCCTAGATTCATTTAGTATCTTTTATATACTCTGTGGCTAACTTGTGAGGGGTGATACTCTTTATTTGGAGTTTCCATTTTTGGAAACTCACTTTACTAATCGTTTCCGCTTTTAAAGGTGTTAATTTTCAGAAACGCCTATTCACCCCCCTCTAGGCGGCATCCTAGGTCCTTTTAGATGCCTAGGACCATCGTTTGCAGATGTAAGGTCCAGCACACCATCAAGGCAGCCGCAGTCTCGCCGGATACAAACAAGCATGGATACGCGAATTTATTTATCTATTGTAACGCTCAGTTCTGCCTGATTTCTAATCATCGTGCTGTCTTTCTCGCAGTCGACGTCACATAGTGGCCAAGCTTGCTCGGACTTCCAGGCATGGTGTATGGCCCACAAGGGCAAGGCGACGACCGACGTCTCCTTCAACCTGGAGGACCTGCCCGAGACATACACGAACCTGAGCATCCACTCCCGCATCAATGAGTACACTGAGGTGGCGAGGTCACTCCATGGGCCAGACCATGATCCGAGCACCCAAGACTTCGATGGAGAGGCCGTCATGAGGGTGGGCAAGGCAAGAAGCATGGGCGGTTCTAGCTTGGCGACGGCGTCATCGACATGGCCTCTACTCCCTCTCTCTCTCTCAGATCCGAGCACGGAGCACGAGCGAGAGCCCGGCCATTCGCACATGGGCGACCGCTGCACAGCACCGGGTCGACACACTCGAGGTTATTCCTATTTTACTCGTCATACATTGATCTTTACACACCTTAATTAGCTTTGTATTACTGAAACATTGGAGTAAAATATTACAGGCCCGGTTGGAACAAGAAATGAGGCAACGTCAGGAGCTAGAGGCCGGGCAGCAGAGGATGGCGGCCTAGCTGGAGGCCGAGCGGGCCGAGCGGCAGGCCCAGGCGCAGAGGCTGACGAACATTACGGACTTCCTACAAGGGCTTGAGCAACGCGTGGGCTTCTCTCTGCCAGCTGGGTTGTTGGTTCCATCTCCGCCTCCACGTCCTGCAGCTGCAGCTATTCCTATGAGTATGAAAGTTTTTTTACTTTCGCTTGTGCTTTGCTTGTATGGCCTCTACCTTCCTAGATTAGCTATCCAAATAATCTTGTCTCACATGCAATCTTTTCTCCTTTGTGCAGTCTCCATCTAACGGTGGTTCGAATAATCCACCTCATGCACCTCCGAATGATGGAGCTAGGCCTTCACCACAGTCGCAGTGGCCGAGATGAGTGCATGTTGTATTTTTTCATTTGTTGTTCACTTGGTGATGGACTTGTGATATACTTGTGATGCACTTGTGGACTTTGATGGACTTGTAGATTTATTTGGATAGACTTGAGCACTTATTATTATATATGTGATATATATTGTGATGGATGTTATATGTGCGGATGGATGTGTGGATGGATGAGATATATGTGATGGATGATATATATATATATATATATATATATATATATATATATATATATATATATATATATATATATATATATATATATATATATGATATATGTCTGTATGAATTTATTTGTCATGATGGAATGTAAAAAAAATTGCCGTTTTGGGTCACTTTGCCGAGTGTTGCACTCGGCAAAGGACCCCGTTGCCGAGTGCCATGGTCACAGCACTCGGCAAAGCTGGAAAAATAGGCGCTCGAAAAAACATTTTTTTCAGCTTTGCCGAGTGCCATGACCATGGTACTCGGCAAAGAATTTTTTTAAAAAAAAAAATCAAACTTTGCCGAACGCCGGCCAGGGGGCACTCGACAAAGAATTTTTAGAAAAAAAAACATCTTTGCCAAGGGCCGGATAGAGGGCACTCGACAAATAATTTTTTTTTTAAAAAAATCTTTGCCGAGTGCCTGTAGGGTTGGCACTCAGCAAAGCGACCGTCAACGGGGCCGACGCCATGACGGTCGCTTTTCTTTGCCGAGTGCCCCCGGGACTCTCGGCAAAGAGGGCTTTGCCGATCAATTGTTTACCGAGTGCCGTACTCGGCAAAGGCTTTAGGCACTCGGCAAAGAACCTGAATCCAGTAGTGCTGTGGTCTAATTGGAAATATTGTCAACTCATCAATTAGCTAATTTTGACCACGTGCGAAAGGATCTGTAGCCTAGTGGTAGGACCTCACGTCCTAGGTTCAACTTTCATGGGAGTGACTTAATTTTAGTCCCACGGCTTTTAGTGGTAGGCAATGTTTTCGTCGCCAGCGAGGTGCGTCGATCTATTCCCAAGCCAGACTCCGTTTTTAGTCCTGCTGCACACAGCACCAATGCAAACGTATCCATACTGGCCGTGTGGGCCCTCCAACGTGCATACATCTCACGCCATGCGTGCACTACCGTGCATGAACCTCACGGACTTCGGGACATCACATAAGCACCCTATTAGGCACACGTCGCAGCATGCAAAACACATGCCCAAGGGCCAAGCAGCTAGCTCTACCTCTACGAATATATATTTTATATCTGTGCCAACATCATCGATAAATCACACGCAACGCAGTAGTGCTCGTTTAATGTGTATGATGGTACAATACGACCATTTGACCATCAGTATTGTTAGTGACGGCCGGACTGTTAATTATCTTTGTTGATTGTTCCATCCTGGTCACAGTATGTATACTCCGATCCAAATCAAAAGCATCGCCACTTTTGAAGCAGTATATATGAACTACAGATAAAAAGTACTACTAGCTTGCAACTTCGTACTTTCTTACAAAAAAAATATAACTTTACTTTTCCCATGCAAATGTAATGTGCAAATGCATGCTTCTCGCATATATATGGGTTCTTTGACGACACATGCATGAGGCATGTTTCTTTTTAGGTTTGGACGCCTCCGATAAGATATTCCTGCTTGGACAAATTTAGAGAAGATCCAGATAGAAAATGATCAGACACACATATGCTAGCTACCGTCACCAGACAAGCACACATAGAAAATCTGTAGAAAAGCTGAACAAGGACAAGGAGCCTGCGTGCACTTGTCAACAACTCATAGCTACTACCACTAAAGTAGTTTTGACCCTGCGGAGGAGCTGAAACTCGATCTTGCATTGTGACTTGACTCATCTAGATATTGAGAAGTCAACCTGAAAACAATAACGGGAATTTGGGGTCAAGTCGTCAGCTGGTCTATTAATTTACACGTTAGAGATATTCTTGTTTTCAACGTTAGGTCATGACCTAGCAGTATACATATCTATGATTAATTAGCAATCGTCCAACCATTGAATTATCATTCCGACTTGGTGTCCTAGAGGGCAAATGGAGCTAGCTCTTCCTCATCGTTCTAAAAGAAAAGAAAAACTAGGACATCAACGACCTATGATCTCACATGGGCTACAATTTTCTGAGACACAAGCATTAAAAGTTCATATTTATTGCCTACAAGTAATAAAAATACTTGGGTAAGGCCCTGTTCGCTTGTCTTATGAGCCGTACTATTTCAGTGAACGCACAATATTTTTCTCTCACAACAAATCAGTGAACAATACTTTCAGTCATAACTTTTCAGCAAAGCGAACATGACCTATATCCAAGGTTCTAAAAGACGTGGCATGGAATTAATGAAGATCATGATAAGTTGTATCGTCATGGAGATACAGCTTGCGCACAATATATCCAAGGTTAGAAAACTGTGTACAATTCTTTGGGCCCATTGTCATGGATAGACGCTACTGGAAACACCATTTTTCCTATGTGCCAAAAAACTGTCAGAAAAATTAGTTCCGTCAGGCATATCCCAGTATAGGTTGACAAAAAAATAGAATTTATCTGTGAGCCTCCCGACAGAAATATTTTCCAGACGATATTTCTTTGACGGATGCGTGACAAAAAAAATTTAACGTTAGTAGGTCCAGTATGTTGTCAGCAACCGTCAGGTTAATTTATTTCCCTGTAGGCTTACTGTCAGGGATATTGCTAATTTCTTTGTGGGTTTTAGTAATTTTTCTGTCAGTCAACTCTCAGGGCAATTTTTTTTCTCAATTCACCACCAGAGAAATTAGTAGATGATAGAAAAATATCACAATTACATGTTATGTTCCAGATGCACCAAACAACACATTATATGCATAGCACAATAATCAAGCATATATATTAGAAGTTCCATAAAAGCTTACAAAGCATTCAATACGGGCCAACATACCAAAGGTTCTGCCCTCACAAATTACATCTAAAATTCTACTACTAGCACCATATGTTGCTTCTAATTTATACATGTACAACCATGTCACCTACCATGACATCCTAGTTTTAGCCAAGTTCATCTAACATTCAATTACTACTAAGTTAACCATCCATGGCCATACATGTTCAAAAGACAAAAGACAGTCACCAGCTTATGTTGTTCAATGGACAAAAGTCACTTTAACAACCCATGTGCTATTTCTGCCAATAGCAACCTTACCATATATATCCCAAATCACAGAAGTCATTGATGTATGATCCAGCATTGCTGCCCCCATCGTTGTCGTCAATGTCCTCTTCATCACTGTCCTCTTCGTCCTCTTTGCCCCATTCGTCCTCTTCATACATGTCCTCTTCATTCATGTCCTCCTCCGTATCCTCTCCTTCCATGTAGCTGTCATCCATGTCCTCTTCGTCCTCTCCATCCATGTCCTCACCATCCAAGTCCTCACCAACATGGGATGAACTAGTGGACAGCTGCAAAATAATAATACCATGTAAATATCAATTGGATTTTAGGGCTGATAAACATTAATTAATTGTCTTATACATGATTTTATTTTACACCAGCACCATACATGAAGCATATATAAGTGAATAGTGGCCCTGACGAGAAATAAAATAAATTGGCATTCCATGAAATTCTAGATCTGAAAGAATTATTTAGACATGCACAAGATTTCAAAGTCTATTTCATCATCTACTAGCTTTGTCAAACCTTCATATCCTCGTGGAACTAAATTATAAATTCCTTAGTGGAGGTGGCAAGTTTCAGTATAGCTAGAAGTACAACTTACCATGAGGTTAAAACTAAGATGGAAAGTTGGAAACTACAGTAACCATCAACATGAGGCCACTCCCTCACTACTGCACTGCGTGTTATCATTCTGACATCAAAACATATCAGCTGTCTACGTTTAGACCAACTGATTTTTTTTTTGTCATAATTAATACCGATTTCATAGGTATAGTATCAAGTTAATGTACTTATATTTGCTTGTAGAGCTGCAAGGCGCCTTTTATGATTTTCTGGAACCTCCTTATCCAATTTGCAACAAAGATCCTACATCCAAACACGTATAGCAGTTCAAAAATAAACTACTAGGAGTGTGCTTTCTTTAATCAATATAAAACAGATTTATTGTGTGCATAAAACATCCCTAGTTAATACTGAAACACCAAAGTTACTCCATGAGCATTAACCATATAGTAGAAACAACTGATTTTTAGGATTTCTATTCATAATGTTTATCATGTTATTGATAAAAAAAATAAAGTAACACTTATCTTAATCAAGACAACAGTGAAGCACCAATTCTAATAACAGCTATTTAGCTATATGCCAAATTAGTAGTGTATTTGTTAGATGCCTTCAATTTGCCGCTTAACATACATCCACATAAAACCAGCCCAATGTATGAATGAATCAAACTATAAACCCCCTAATCTACCAATAAAACAAGCCCCGAGATGGCACCACTGCTCTCTCTACCCTTCCAGAACCATTGCTATCCCTTTCCTCCAAGAACCACTAAGTTACTTCCTGCATTAATCATGTGTGCTATGAATGAAACAAAAAAAAAAAACAGATCAACTACCTGTAGATCTAGCAAATGCCTTTCACAACTTGGATTGAGGTTGTCTCAACTGTGAATCTCGTCCTCCCTAGCAAGATGGATCTTCAGGGGAGAGGGAGGGGTCAGGCTCGACGAAGGAGACACAGGATACCGGTGGGTTACTGATGGCATGGGGAGGTCAGGAGGGGGAGGTGGGCGGCGCCCCACATCTACCGGCCATATAAGCCGTCGGTCAGAGCACGGAGAAGCCGCCGGCGTGGGGCCTCCGACTCCATCTACAGGCGGCCGGCGGCAGCTGAGAGCGTGGGGGGCGACGGCGGCAGCAGAGAGGCTGGGGCTGGGGCGGCGGCGGTTGAGAAGGGGGTGGCGGTGGGCTCACAATTGGGACACATTTTTTTATGAGAGAATTAGAGGCGCGTGGAGGAAGCTGAACTGCGCGTGTGGGAGAAGGGGAGGTCACGAGGATAATGTAAGGGGTTTTTTATTTGGTTTCCAAAGTGCAGCGCCAATACTCGCGGCAAAACACGCGCCAATGAATTTTTCGGTGCCAAAACGCCCGGGCAGCTAACTTTCGTGGCGTCGAAGGACAAGTCAATTAACATGTGTGTCATCCGACAGAAAAATATAAAGCACACAAGGATATTAATTTAATTACCTTGTGAGCCAATTTTTTTCTGTGTGTTCCATAAAAACCAACAGTTTTATTCATATTTTTCTGTGCGCCGAGAGAACCGACAGGTTAAATAGAATTTTTCTATGAGTAGTTTTACGCCCGATAAATAAATTACATGGCACACAGGAATAATGGTGTTTCCAGTAGCGAGAAAATATACGATAATTAACTATTTAGATGCCCCTAAGAAATAATACCATGATATTATGCATTGGGTGAGTTATATCATAAGTGTCATGACAATATTGGAAACACCGAAACAGTGACATGATATAATGCAATGCGAATAGTCTTATTGAAACATACATATGGAGTAATAATTGACTGACTACTCATAATGGTTCAGTAACTTTAGTTTTACGTACAAATAGAGAAAAGAAAGAAAAAAAAAGCAGCTAGCTGTAGACAATCTATCCCTTGCATGCTACTGAGTCTAGGCGCTGTAGACAATCTATCCCGGCTGGTCAGGGTCTCTCTCGGAGTCGGAGTCCGGCGTTGAAAATTCCTCCGGGAACTGCACGGGGAAATGATCCGGCAAAACATATGCAAAATCGATGATCCAGCACAGTACAAACAGAAACCAGGCCACATGAGGATTGCGGAATGCAATGGAAAATCCAAGTTAGAACAGTTGTCTGGAAAGTTGCGCATTAGCATGCATGTCTCTTCTGTGCAGGGAGGTCCGAATTATCCATTGCCCTGGACGTACTGGAGCAGCGGATTGTCGAGTTTCTTGCATATGGTTCTTCATCGCATGTAGGGTACGCAGATGTACACTCGAGGCCACACGCCAACTGATAGGCGAACAATATTTTTGGATGCTAGTCTTCGCTGTTGGTTCAACTCGATTTTACACGGTTCCATATGGCCAATGCAAGTAAATATTCAGGTAACGATGCATGCGTTTGCGTATGCATAACTGCATATCGATCAGAAGATTTCAACATCGATCGATCCATGCATTCATGTGAGCTAGCTGTGAGGGTAGTTATATCATCGAGTTCACATCCTGTTTATTAGTGGCTATGGGAATGCCGGTGATGAGGAACAAAGGTTGGTCACTTCCGGTTACATGCATAGACATAGTCACATAGGACATTTGGACTGTGTATGTGGCAGCATGCAGAGGCACAGTGTGAACATGATAGACCAAGGCGTGGCACTGGCTAGCTTGTGAAAATGGACCAACCTTTCCTAGCTAACTCAAGACTGCCGCCTCGACAGCAAGAGGAGTCGGCTGTTTGAAACTCAAGACCATGGAAAACATTTTCAAGGTGGACCATTCGGGGCACCAGACCAGAGTAGTCTGCCCTTAATTTCCTTTTATTCTTTTGCGGAGTATATGCTAACTTTCTTTAAAAGAAAAGGACCGGGCTACTTTTCAACGCTTAGCTTTTCGACCCAGCTGGCCGATATAGAGCGAGGCCACAGGCTCTCTCTGGATTCTATAAATCCAGCATTGCTCACATTCTGCTCTTGCCACCTTTGGATGATAGCCTTGTATTGAAACACTGTAAACACGTTCATTAGGAGCTCATCCTTTTGCCTCCAAGTGCAAGCAAAACTCACATTCTAGCCTAGTCCCCCAGGCCCCGGGCTCTTGCTAATAGTTTACCTAGTCCAAGCTCCATTCATGCCGGCAAACATGATCTCCAAGTACTGCGTCTCTACTTAGTTTTCAGCTAGTTTAGTTACGCAAGATATATATGATACATGCATATTTATAGTTAAGGATTTCAAATCAATTTAACAGTAAGTCTCTCCCTTTTGTCTGATGATCCTCCATCTAGGTTCCTTGAGAAGTCTGTCCTTCCGCTGGATGCTGCACCCATCCATGTGAAGACTACTGGAGGAGGTACATACGTATACATACGTGTACAAATATATATGAATTAAAGATCATGGCATGGCTCTGTTTCTTTGTTCCTCGTTGCATTCTTCGCGGTTCATCGGGTTTAATTTACGACTTCCACATGTTACTAACACTACAATTCAGCTCCTCGGACCAGCGTGCTGCGCAATCCGAACATGGAGAAGCTTCAGAAGGGCTACCTGTTCCCGGAGGTGCCGATCGACTTGACCTTTGACAAGCGTAACTCACCATGTCCTTCCTTCCTAACGTGTTTGATCCTCCTTAAATATCAGATTAGCATGAAGCATGAAGCTCAGCTGAAGAAGTACCCTGATGCCAAGGTCATCAGCTTGGGCATCGGCGACACAACTGAACCCATTCCAAGCGTCATAACATCAGCTATGGCCGAGGTATTCTTTCTTCTGTGAACTTCTCATCACTCTTCTTGCCTCCTTTTCTGTTGAACATGAACAGCATGCATGCATGAGAAAGTTTGAGTCAATGTAAAGCTACATGAGGCGGTGTTTAAGCAAAAATAGTGTCAATACGTTTTTTTTAAAGCAAAATATGTACTTCTGGTATTTTTCATCATATATATAAACAACAGAAGTGGTTTACATGCACGTAAGGCAGAACCTTCCATGCAGGGGTACGGAACGATCACCGAAGTATACTGGAAAATGCATGCGTGGCTGGTCGATCAGTATTCTGATCAGCTAGCAAAAAAAAAGTTAATTTGATAAATAAGATCTTACCATAACATTATATATTAATGAGATGTTATCTCAAAGATGAATGCTATAAAATATATTGAGCAAGACACTGGAGGGTCTAGCCGTGACGATTCAAACTTTAATTACATTGGACCCTGCAAGGACCACACCTACACTATATATACCGATAAAAATTTGCTGGATATTAACGGTTCAGATGTGGTGACAGTCAGGTGAGCTTTCTAATTTTGCCAAGGAAACTAATTTGGGAGTGACAATATAGCCATGGCTGATAATTCTAGAACAACAGTCTTTTTGGGATGGAGAAGTATATATCAACACCGAATTATTTGTTCACGTTATATACCACGTCGTACTACCAGATTCTCACACGTTTCGCTTACATAAAAAAAGTTTCGTCTAGACGGAGAAGAACACGTTGTAGTATTCGGTAAGTGCCAATATCAGTCCCGGCCTCTGCCCCACCATCAGTCGGGAAAATAGCTAAATGCATGCACCCGTCCCGTCAGGTTCTGAATCTACAGTAGGAATAATGTCATTTTGTTTTACATGCTTCACTTTTTCTACCGAGAAAGTTCCTTCTCGTCTGTCAAGGTTTTCCTCTCGTCTGTCACTCTTATATTAGCGTACGTCACTGCTGCCACATCATGACCCTCCTTATTCTCGCCATTTTCCACACGTAGAGCCACCACGTTTGTTTCTAAAAAAACTTACGTACAGTTACAGCTGGCCGATCCTTAAAAAAAAAAATACACCGACCCAAGACTCCAAGAGAGCATTTACAAATATACTCCGTAGCATTCTTCGGTGTTCGGTCAACGGGATGTCTTCAGATCATGACAAGTCGTATACTTTTTTTTGAGGAATCGACATGCCGTATATTGACTGCAGAGGACAAAAAAAGATTCGATGAGAGCGACCCTTGAACAAATCTGCAGAAAGCCTGCTTGCTGAATTTGGTGCGGGTTCATGCACGTCTGCAGCCACGCCCAGCCCAATCAATTTCCTTTTTGTTTTGGCCAAGATTATGTTATACTAGAAGAGTAATTTTATTTGTGGATTTGTTTAGATACATTACCAAATTACTTGTCCTGTTTTTGCAGTATGTACTTGCGTTATCCACTCCAGAAGGATACCAGGGTTATGGACCGGAGCAGGGCCAAATGGTAATGCAGATCCTGCCGAAACCGGCCTCTACACTGAACTCTAAACTGTAGTTAATCTGAAGCTAGGGATATCATGCACCTTATTGATTCATTACTATGGAAAAAAAAGGAGCTAGATTATTAACACACTCACTTTCAATTCACTGAACCTGCTTTGCTTCGCGAACATGTGCAGAATCTGCGGAAGGTCATAGCTGAGAAAGTGTACCCAGCCATGGGGATTAAAGAGTCCGAGGTGTTCATCTCGGACGGAGCGCAGTGTGACATTGCTCGCCTCCAGGTACGTAACATCATGCTACACATACACGGCCATCTATCTAGGAGTAGTCCACACACGCGTGTTCAATTCTAGTTTGCTTGCTAAGAATCTCATCTTCCTCCCGGCCCTCTGCACGCAGACGCTGTTCGGGCCCAACGTGACCATAGCCGTCCAAGATCCCACCTTCCCGGTACGTGCCGTCTCGCTCAGGTCCGGTTCTGCAGCAGTTGCTCGATCGGCTAGCTCACATGCATGCGCGCGCTTACGTGTGCAGGGTTACGTGGACAACGGCGTGATCGTGGGGCAGACCGGCAGCGCGGACGAGGCCGGCAAGTACGCCGGCATCTCCTACATGCGGTGCGCGCCGGAGAACCACTTCTTCCCGGACCTCTCCCGCGCGCCGCGCACCGACGTCATCTTCTTCTGCTCGCCCAACAACCCGACGGGGCACGCGGCGTCGGCGGCGCAGCTGCGCGAGCTGGTGGACTTCGCGCGCCGCAACGGCTCCATCATCGTGTTCGACACGGCGTACGCGTGGTACGTGTCGGAGGGGCAGGGCAAGCCGCGGTCCATCTACGAGGTGCCCGGCGCACGGGAGGTGGCCATCGAGATCTCCTCCTTCTCCAAGTTCGTCGGCTTCACGGGCGTCCGCCTCGGCTGGGCGGTGGTGCCCGACGAGCTGCGGTACGCCGACGGCTCCACCGTCGCGCGCGACTTCGACCGCATCGTCTGCACCTGCTTCAACGGCGCCTCCAGCGTCGCGCAGGCCGGCGGCCTCGCCTGCTTTTCCACGGAGGAAGGCCGGGACGCCGTGCGCCGCGTCGTAGGCGTCTACAAGGACAACGCGCGGGTGCTGGTGGACACCTTCGCGTCCCTCGGCAAGGAGGTATACGGCGGCACCGACTCGCCCTACGTCTGGGTGCGCTTCCCGGGCCGCCGCTCCTGGGACGTGTTCGCCGAGATCCTCGAAAAGACGCACGTCGTCACCGTGCCGGGCAGCGGCTTCGGCCCCGGCGGCGAGGGCTTCATCCGTGTCAGCGCGTTCAACAGCAGGGACAAGGTGCTGGAGGCCGCAGCTAGGCTCAAGAAGTTCCTGGCCTGATCGAGCACCGGCGTACGCCGCAGCACTGTTCCGCTCTAAAGCTCCACAGATCCTGCACCTGCACTGCTGATGATATACGTACGGACCTGGTACTGATAACGTACACGGGTTACATGGCTAATAACAGTGCCATGCTCTGAGACGCTTGCTAGTTGTGCTGGGCACTGATCAGTCCACAACAAAGCACGCGTACCAGACATGGCACACATATATATACCTATGTATGCATGTTCATTGTTTAATTTCGATGATTATCATCAAGACTTCCCCTTCTACAGTATCGGCTCATCCATTTCTCTATTTGTATTTTTTGATGATTGGTGTTTCTCCAAAAATAAAAAACCATACATTGCATTGACCGATCCATGAAAAAAAAAAACCCAACAAGTACAGGAACACACCCGCCCAATTCATGACCCAGCCAGCTAGTGATATGTGTTCTCCCAGAGAAAAAAAAAATGATCCCAAATGGTGTTCAACTCATCATTTATCTTCAAAGCCTGTACAATAGGTACACACTATTACAGGTGTAGAAGGATTCTTTTCGAACGATGCATACAACAATACAAGGATTCTTTTCGAACGATGCATACAACAACATCAGGACGAAAATACCACTGAAGTTTATTCTGATTAGACAGTAAAGGACCCCTACAGCAGTTGCTCCGCAGCAGGCAGCTCAAATTCACTAGTAAAACTGCCGTAAAGTTACCATGGCAGCACTTTCAGCCCATAAGTTTACTCGCTTTCACTCTCTTCCTCGCTTTCTTCGTCTTCGTCGAGGTTCAGGTGGTTCAGATTCTTCTCGAGAGGGGGCAAGTCATCGTCTGAATCACCTTCAGATCCCTCCTCCGTGCTTTGCCGTGCTTCCTCTGTCCCTGTCAATCTAGCATCAATACCTCACTAATAAGTTTTATACTCTACAGACGGATAACTTGTGAAACCACATTACCGTTTACAGGTGGCTTTGGAACACTTGAGTTACTTGATAACCATGAGTTCTGCACATTGATAATCTCAGATCCATTTTCACATTGGGAGTATGCTTTCAGGAGATCTCTGCATATTGTTACAATGGAAAGGTATGAAAACCTGACCTAAATACATAATGTGAACAGGGCATATCAAGTAGGATGGATACAGGCTCGACATTTAACTGCATTTACTGCTAAGGATAAACATGAGTAATAAACTAGAATATTATATTCATGGATAACTGAATGTCTCTATCCATAGCATTGCTGGATAATGAGTACATACAAACTTTCTTGTAACATTTGTTGAACAATGGTAATAGTATGGTACTATGGTATAATCGGGCAAATAGGGCAGAGTGGTTTGCCCTCACACCATCCTTGAATTTCATCACGATAATTTAGTTCATTGGTGTATAACCGCTTCAGTAAGATTCACCGTCAGTCTAGATATGACTACACAAAAATTTCCACTGAACTGACCTGTTTAGAGACAAGAATGCGTGACCCCACTTGAATTTCCCAAGCAGCAAATGTGCTGTATCTTCCTCCCCACTGCAAATATGTACACAACATTAGCTGATGCCTGAAAGCATCTAATTATAAATCAAGCTACAGGATTATATGAGCTACATATTCCAAACAATATTGTTAAGCAATGCTTAAAAAATTTACCATATTATGAGGGCTGCTGATAAAGCTTCCACACAAGAAAGTTCACATGGGCGACCATAGTTCACAGGATTTGCCGCTACCAACCATGGTACTGCAATTATTTAAATAAAGCACAAATATCTTTAACAAATCCAATTCCAGTTTACATATATGAAGCCATAAAAGAGGTGTGTTTTTGATGGAGCAGCCCCTGGCCAAAGGGCGCCTAGCTCAAACGGTTAGGTGGCCCAGCGGCACTCCTCAGGTCCTGGGTTCGACTCCCTGTGGGAGCGAATTTCAAGCTGAGGTTAAAAAAATCCCCTCGTCCGTCCCCATAACCAAAGCACTGGGGGGGGGGGGGGGGGGGGGGCACCGGCCCAATTCTCACTTGGGCGACGGAAAGCCACCGTGTAAGGGTGGGGGCGGGGGTTCGGGGGTTTTCTCGGCCTGGTGAGAAGGTCCTTCTTCTTATTTGTAATGCTGCGGGGGCAGTCTTAACCCCCCTGGTCGAGTTTTTTTTATGGAGCAGCCCCTGATATTGCAAGAACTCTGATCGTTGCTGGAGAGGAGCGAAAACTATGGTCGTTGGCTGGGGCTTGAGGAATTTCTCTCCTGACTGCCCCCCACTCAGAAAGTTAAGATCCTAGTGCGCTTATATGCTAAGGATCAGAGAGTTTGGGGGAGTTTTGTGTGAGTTGGCGTGAGTTGGTGTGAGTGTGTGGGCATGCCTTTTGGCTAGCCTGGGGTGTGTTGTATGGGTTCTTTGATTCTTTCCCTTTTTTCACTTCTTAATATAATGATGCGCAGCTCTCCTGCGTTTTTCGAGAAAAAAGCCATAAAAGAGGACCTACTTCATTATATAGGTTCTCCCTTGTAGGGCAATAGGGCACATAGTGAGCGTACATATTTGGTACAAGAAGGAAAACATGAAAAATTCTCTTTATAACAAAACAAGCCAAAAGCACAGTCTGAATTGGAATAGCAGGGCCTAAACCTTTTTATGATCCCTTTTAAGCGGGGACTCAAACAAATAAGTTTTGCATTATATACAAAATCATTCTACAATAGTAGCTAAGGGGTGTGATTGGTTGCTTGGATAAACCAAAGCCTGCATAAGGGCTTATGAAGGCCAAACCCAAGCCAGGACAATCCTATGCAATTAGCTGGTGTTTGGTTGCTCTGCATAGCCAGGTTGCATTTCACAAGACCGTATTTAGTTGATTGCATATGGTAACCTGCCTCTCATTGTGCTGCGGTAAGATTAAAATCTTATCACCTCCCCTCCTCCTATCCTTCTCCTTCCTTAAGCTGCTGGTGCACCATTCTGCTAGACAGGAAGGCCAATGATGGGCGGCCGCCACTGCAGGCTCACAGCCTCTCAAATCAACCTTTGCTCCACTCGATCGAAGTTTGTCCCCATCGAATCGACATCAATACATCATCCATTCTAAATTGAACTCCTCCCACCCAAAATCTAAGCCAAGAAGTTGACATTGCCTCTGGGGGCATAGACGAGGTGGAGATGCAGGTGAACAGGCTGCATGAGGAGGCCGACGCAGGGAATGCCGGGGAAGGCGGCATACCGGAAGATGACGGGAGCAGCCTTGAATCACTGGACTCTGGCGCGGCTACGTTTTCATGCTCGTCAGACTTGGACTCACCCATGACCCCAAGCGAGCATCACCAATGCCAAGGTGGGCGCGGATGGGGAGGAGACAGAGCAGTTCATCATCGATGCCGAGCTGCTTGGCTGGAAACCCATCGTTGAGCTGCTCCATCAGGCTGCACAGGAATATGGCTACACGCACCGAGGAGCCGCTGCGCATTGCTGCTTCGTGGCCATGCTTCACCAGCATCTTAATGGCGGAGAGGGGCAGGGATGTGTGGCTGAGCTCCTCACTGACAATGTCTAGCTGGCCTGCAAATCCAGCTGATCTCGTGTGCAGGGTGTGGCATGTTTGCATCTCGCCACCAGCACCGGGTGGGACAGGCCGATGATACCTCGAGGGGCGCTCACTAGGCGGCGAGGGTGATGCAGGGGAGCCGGCAGACGAGGTGGGGCTGTGCTATGACTGGAGCAAGCATAAGAGATGTGCTCACACTGATGGGGACGGTGGTGTTGCTGCCGTGTAGGTGTGGCGAAGAGAGGTGATCCCAACAGCTGCACTGCCCAAGCCTGCATTAGCTACTACACCCAAAATGACCAAATTGCGCAATGCAGGCTAAAGTGTGCTCCAAGGACTGTGAAACCTGCATAAGGGATTATGCAGACATCCAAACATGGGTGTCCTGCATTCAAAAAGCCTTGATACAGTCTAATGCGGGCAACCAAAAAACAACCTAATATGCTGCTAGAATTCATGCAGAACAGGTAGGACAGAGTAATCCCAAAGACTACATACAAAAATCAAAATGAATAATGAACATATGAATCACTTATTAAAATTACAGTGAAATGCACTGGGCATCCTTAAATTTATCCTGAATTCTCAACTAGGTCCCTAAACTCTGAGGATCTGGGTCAAGTTTTTAAGTGGTTCACTCCAAGTGAGAATCTGGGTCCACAGTTCAGGAAATGTTTAAGGATCCCTAGTGCATTTCACTCAAATTATTAAGATATGATGATCTTACAGAGACGAGGAGCGCCACAACGTAGTTTCACAAAAGGGACATCACTTAAACGTGCCCAGGAACAGTCAACCACAGCCAATCCTTTTCTTTGCACAATAGGATGATCTTCCTTGGATACACATTGTGTTCCAACAGGGCTGAAAGAAAGAAAATTAAACAATGAAGTAGTAGAACTAACATCTCAAAGATCAGTTTTACTTGAGCGATTAACTATTGTCTTTTACAAACTCATATACAAGTTAAACTAACTATGAAAATGTTTAGCCCCATAGCTTATTTTACCTGAGAACAACACCACCAAAACGATTGGTCACTCTCAACTCCTGTTAGACAAATAACAATTTGTCAAGAACAGTTTGTGGTTCTTAGTGCTAATGTTTGACAAAATTCTGCTTATAAGAGAAAAAAAATATACTAAAGGTTTGAAGAAAATAAGCTTCAAAACATCATATTCAGATGTCTACAGTCCTTATGTCCATGACTGTGCCACATTTGAATTATTCATGTATTTTTTCAGTTTTAGCATTAGCATGTAGATTGGTCTCAAGAACATAAAAATGTTTAGATATTGTGAAGCAAGAGGTGCCTTACCTTCAAAAGCCCAAATCTTGAAAGCTTACGACCAGTGCATCTTTTGACATCACACTGGCCGAAGTCCTATACAGCAAACAAACAGAAGAGCTTACACACGGTGTGGAATAAGAATGATATCATTTAATGATTATATGTAAAACATTGCACCTACCCACATTGCAAGCTGAATTCTTGAACCTTTAAATTCGTCTTCTGTGTCCTCTGGGTTAAAAACAAAATTATTTTATTGTTAATACACACTGAGTCTTGAAACCTGAGGAATGATGTAAACTGATTTCATGAAGCTGACGAACACTGAACCCTTAAATGGATTTGCCAATAACTGATACAATATAATTAAGAAAGGATAGTTGGTATGCTCGCTCCCTGTAGTTGTAATCAACTAGCCTAGTCCAGTTTATCATTTTAGCTCACGTCCCAGACAAAAATGCAAAAATCATAATTGACAGTTGAGACAATCAGTATATTTTTCATGAAAACTTATCACAAAATTATACAGTAACTTAACCGTACACATTTAATTCACAGAACATCCATAAATACAAGAAAATGTGTACCTTCTTGCCTTGGAAGTGATGTGCCAGGGCCGTCATCACTGAAACTGAAAAATAAAAAGGGTGATTTTAACAACCATCTGTTGGCTATTTTTATAATCCAAAATAGCAATTTAAATTGAAGCACACAATATCCTCTGTCTGGAAGGTAAAGCAAGCTCAACAGGGTGCCAACTGTAATACCGCAACAGAAAATGAAAAAATTAACAAAAACCGACTCGGCCTCTATATAAAAATTTCCAATCAAAGCCTAAACACCGAGGTAAATATAATTTAGAGTTGAAACAGGGCTAATTACCACGAGGCTTCTTGCTTGGTATGGCGCGAAGACGATGAGGAGGAGGGTCCCCGGCCGCGCCTGTGGCGGTTGTATCCCATCCTGGACGGCTTCGAAGTAAGTAGGCATCAATCAAATAGCGAAATAGCTTAAGTTATGTTGGGTGCTCGGTTTCTCACATCAGGAAGGGAAGGGAAGGGGTGGGAATACCTTGTGTGTGCTCGTCGCCGGCGAAGAGATCGACGAAGACCTCGGCACCTGGCGTAGGGCGGCGGCGGCGGTAGCCCAGGGAGAAAGAGAGAGAGAGAGAGAGAGAGAAGCACGCGGGTCGAAGGTGGCTGCCTGCGGCGGACGGCGGTAGGCGGTAGCCCAGTCAGCGGAATTGTTCGGCCCAGGGAGCCCACCCGCACGGGCATCTACTGTTTCATGCATTTCTTTTGCAGTTTTTTTTTCTCTACTTTCTTTCATTTTTTTTATTTTTTACTTTTTATTATTCCCTGATTTATATTTATCCTCTCCGTGCGAATCACCATCACGTAACAGGAACTCCACCAGCCTAAATCGTCCAACTAATGCCACAAGATGCTAAAACACTAAGCAATACACTAGATGCTCTCCAATATCACTCAAGATGATGAAATCAAGTGTGGAAGTGAGGAGAGTGGTGTGCTTAACTCTCAAATAGTGTATTCAGCTGTTAGAAACTGTCAAGAGTGGCAAGGCCGGTCACTAGCTCTATTTATAAGTCCACAAGCAAATAGAGTCGTTACTCCTTTAGAGCAGCTTTCTGCGAGGGCACCGGACACGGTGATGCCTAGCATCGGACATAGCGGTGCCCCTCCCAACGATCACGTTCCAACCGCTAAAAACTAGTCATTGGGGGCACCAGACAGGGTGGCGGTGACCACCTGGCCATCTGCCCGAATACTCCTCTCTGGATTTTTATGGCGGTGCACCGCCCTTAGGGCGGCGGTGCCCGAGACGGTGACCAACCCCATTTCATCAGTCTCTAGAAGAAAATGGCGGTGGTACCGCCCTCCTCACGGTAGTGATCGAGCGGTGCACCGCCCTTAGGGCGGCGGTGCACACCGGACGCATCGGTGTCCGCTTCACTTCTCCTGAGTCTCGGCCATGTCTAGGTGGGCACCATCCTAGGGGTGACGGTGCCAACGGGCACACAGTGGCGGTGCCCATAGGACAACTCACTGTTCTCGGCCTCCCAGCCAGTCGCCGCCATAGGGTTGGCGGTGCACTGGCCAAGGGGTAGCGGTGCCCCTATGGCAGCATCCCAAGCAGAGTTTCGCCTCCTTTTCTTCACCTTTCTCACCACCTTTGCAAATGTGCTAACACTCCAAGTGTTTCATCATCACGTGCAAGTGTGTTAGCATTTTCACAATTAATTTTCAAAGGTTAATCACTTCTCATCGATTGTGTACTAGGCCTAAAATGCAATGCAAGTATTTCAACACCTAGTGGCACTAGATGATCGAGTCGTCCGATAAGAGCTTCCATCTTAATAGGATGACCATCTATCCTAAATGTGATCACACTCGCTAAGTGTCTCAATCACGAAACCAAAAAGCTCCTATCAAGTTTCACCTTTGTCTTGAGCCCTTTTTGTTTTTCTCTTTCTTCTTTTCTAAGTCCCGGAGCTTGATCATCATCACATGTCTACACCACCACCATGGACTTCATTTCATGTGGCCATCTCTATCCATGAGTGCCACCTAGCTATTTTACTTGGGTTGGACCATCCTATCTAGTCACACACTTAGATGTAAGGATTAGTTTAAATAGGTTTCATCAATTAGCCAAAATCAAAATAGGGCTTTCAATCTCCTTCTTTTTGGTAATTGATGACAACCTCCACAACAACAACAACAAAGCCTTTAAATCCCAAATAAGTTGGGGTAGGCTAGAGTTGAAACCTAGCAGAAGCAATCAAGGTTTAGGCACATGAATAGCTATTTTCTAAGCACTCCTATCTAAGGCTAAGTCTTTGGGTATATTTCATCATTTCAAGTCTTCTTTTATTGCCTCTACCCAAGTCAACTTCGGTTTTCCTCTGCCTCTCTTCACGTTACTATCCTGACTTAGGATTTCACTATGCACCGGTGCCTCTGGAGGTCTCTGTTGGACATGTCCAAACCATCTCAACCGGTGTTGGACTTGCCTCCACAAAAATAGAAAATAAATTTAAATTTGAATCCATGTTGCTTGCCTAAGCATTTTTACCATGTGTAAAGGATTTAGACAAGTTTCATGAACCCCATTGGTAGCATTTGCTTCCCCTACATATATGCTAAGAGTTTGAATTAAAAGCTTGCACATATGCATGGATTTGAGTTGTGAGAGAGTAATGTCTACCAAATGATGCTAAGTATAAGAGATAGACCTTTGAAGCGTGATACCAATCAGAGTGCACCAAATATATCATCCTTAGCACCATTAGTAACTAGACATACACAAAAACTAGAATACCCCAGTGAGATCAATATTAGAAGCAAGGGTCTAGTTTTCACAATATAAACACAAGTCTAGTTACTCAACCTATGCATGCTAGTTTTTTCATTTCATCAATCAAACCTACAACTAGCATCTACCACACAAGCATGGAATTTTTAAATTTAAAGCTTGTGCCATGCAAGCAAACATATGAAATGCACATACAAATACAACAATCAAATTTATGAGCTTGCTCCCCTCTACTTGTGTGTTCAAAATTTTAATTGGTCCCCTTACTTTCTCATATCTCTCCCCCTATAGTCAAAGTTCTCCCCCTTTGTCATTTAACATTATCTTTGTGCAATTTATCCCCCTTTGTCATCAATGACCATAAAGGTTCAATTTTAGATAGGTTAATATTATCAATGTCAATCAATGGGGTAAGGATCATTTTCCCAAAATTAATCCAATCTAAAACACTTGCCAAAGATATTTAACTCGGTTTGATCCAAGGGCAAGCTTCTTCACACCTCCAAATAAGGGTTATCTTGTACCATGTTGAGTTAAACACTTGTACCTCATTTTCTAGATCAAACACTAGGTTCACAAGCCCATAAACATGTCATATGCTACCAATAGATTAAGTTAATCATCGAAGCAATAGTGGTACCATACAAGCATCAAATTCATTTGATTTTCATAAATGAGCCTAAAAGGCATGAGGAATGACTAGATGCACTAGACAAGTTCTTAGCAAAGGATGTATGCATGCCAATCAACTTTTATCTTGGATTGCTCGAAAGAAGAGGCATGCCATATAAGTGGGGGTGCATCAACACATATTTGAGAAATCCAATATGTTCAACTCATTCCTTAGCTTGCAAAACCTTTTTTCATCCAATGGCTTGGTGAATATATCGGCAAGTTGATCTTCGGTGTCTACACTCTCAATGCAAATGTCCCCTTTTTATTGGTGATATCTAATCAAATGATGACGTACATCAATATGCTTTGTTCTTGCATGTTGAACCAGATTATAGGTGAGCTTGATTGAACTCTCATTGTCACAAAGTAATGGCACTTTCTTGAACTTGATTCTAAAGTCATTCAAGGTGGGCTTCATCCAAAGTATTTATGCACAACAACTATTGGCGGATATGTATTCGGCTTTAACGGTTGATAATGCAACACTATTTTACTTCTTTGATGACCATAAAACAAAGTAATCTTCCCAATAATTGATGTGACCGAGGTGCTCTTTCTTTCAACCTTGTATCCCGCATAATCCGAGTTAGAGTAACCAACTAGCTCAAACTTTGCTCCTTTAGGATACCTTAAACCAACATTTTGTGTATGCTTCAAGTACCTCAATATTCTCTTTGTAGCCTTCTAATGACTTTCTCTTGGTGAGGCTTAAAATCTTGCACACATGCAAACACTAAATATGACATCCAGTCTTGATGTGGTCATATAGAGTAGGCTTCCAATCATAGACTGATATAACTTTTGATCCACCATGTTGCCACTTATATCAGTATCCAAATTGCCATTTGTTCCCATTGGTGTACTTATGGCTTTGCTCTCATCCATGCCAAACTTCTAGAGCACTGTCTTTGATATACTTGCCTTGACTCATAAATGCACCATTCTTCAATTGCTTGATTTGAAGTCCTAAGGAAGTAGCTCAACTCTCTAATCATGGACATCTCAAACTCATTAGCCATCATCTTGCCAAACTCTTCATAAAAATCTTGATTGGTTAATTCAAATATGATGTCATCAACATAGATTTGCAATACAAACAAGTCCTTTCTAATCTTCTTGGTGAAAAGAGTGGTGTCCACCTTGTCCATCATGAATCCTTTAGAGAGGAGAAAGTCCATCAACCTCTCATACCATGCTCTAGGTGATTGTTTCAATCCATACAATGCCTTCTTCAACTTATACATATGGTCAGGGCTTCTTGTCATCTTCAAAACCGGGAGGTTGCTCAACATAAACTTCTTCATTGATGTAGCCATTGAGAAATGCACTCTTAACATATATTTGATAGAGCTTGAATGTTGTGGGCACAAGCATAGGCTAGCAAGATTCTAATTGCTTCCAATCTAGCAATAGAGGCATATATTTCTTCCAAAGTCAAGACCTTCAACTTATGTATATCCTTGTGCTACTAATCTTGTTTTATTCCTTACTGCTATCCCATCTTGATCTTGCTTGTTTTTATAGATCCATTTGGTTCCAATCACACTGTGTCCCTTTGGTCTTTTTACTAATTCTCATACTTGATTTCTTATGAAGTAGTTCAATTCTTCATGCATAGCATTCACCTAATCAACATCCTTCAATGCTTCATCTATCTTTTTTAGTTCAATAGATGACATAAATGAGAAGTGCTCATAAAATGATGCTAATCTTGACCTTGTTTGTACACCTCTAGAAATATCTCCAATTATAGTATCCAATGGATGATCTCTTACAATATTAGTTGGTTGGAGTATTGGAACATTGCTTGCACTTGCTTGGTCATTTGATTGAGATAATGTACTAGCCACTTGATCTTGCATATTGTCACAAGAGCCACTTGTACTTGCTTGATTAGTGTCATCTTGCACATTTGAGTTAGAGAGCACTTGCACTTGATCATCTTCATCATCATTCGCTTGTCTAGGCCTCAATTCACCAACATTCATGTTCTTCATGGCATTTGAAAGTTGAATGCCTCTAACATCTTCTAAGTTCTCATTTTCATCTTGGGAACCATTGGTTTCATCAAATTCAACATCATGCACCTCTTCAAGAGTACCACTTGCCAAATTCCAAACTCTATATGCTTTGCTTGTAGTAGAGTATCCAAGTAGGAATCCTTCATTACACTTCTTCTCAAACTTGCATAATCTAGTGTCTTTCTTCAAGATATAGCATTTGCAACCAAAGACCCAAAAATATATAATGTTTGGTTTTCTACCATTCAAGAGCTCATATGGTGTCTTCTCTTTCAAGGGATGACAATAGAGGCAGGTTGCTACAATAGCAAGTCATGTTGATAGCTTTGGTCCAAAAGGATTGACTCACATTGTACTCACTCAACATTAATCTTGCCATGTTAATCAAGGTTCTATTTTTCCTCTCAACAAGGCCATTTGATTGTTGAGTGTACTTGGTCAAGAATTGATGTCTAATTCTAAAATCATCACATAACTCATAAATTCTTGTGTTCTTGAACTCACTACCATTATCACTTCTAACTCTCTTGATGGTTGTTTTAAACTCATTATGTATTCCCTTGACAAATGATTTGAATATTACAAACACATCACTCTTGTCCACTAGAAAGAATACCCGGTGTATCTTGTATAGTCATCCACTATCACAAAGTCATATTTGTTTTCACTGATGCTAGTGTATTGTGTTGGCCCAAATAAATTCATTTGTAATAACTCAAATGCCTTGCTAGTGCTCATTATGCTTTTCTTAGGATGAGTGTTTCCATCTTGTTTGTCGGCTTGACAAGAGCTACAAAGCTTATCCTTCTCAAACACAATATCTTTCAAGCCTCTAACCAAGTCATGCTTAACAAATCTATTCAATTGTTTCATTCCAACATGACCAAGCCTTCCATGCCATAACCAACCTATACTAGACTTAGTGAACAAGTATGTAGATAATTAAGCTTCACTAGCATTGAAATCAACCAAGTATAGATTCTCATATCTAAAGCCTTTGAAGATCAAGTTAGAGCCATCTACACTTATGATCTCTACATCATCTACTCCAAATATACATTTGAATCCAAGATCACATAATTGAGCCATGGATAGCAAATTGAAGTTCAAGCTCTTAACTAGCAACACATTTGAAATGCTCATATCATTAGATATTGCAATCTTACCGAGCCCTTTGACCTTGCTTTTGCCATTGTCACCAAATGTGATACTATCATTGCCATTGGTATTGATTGAGTTGAACATTCTTGCATCATCGGTCATGTGTTGAGCGCATCCATTATCAAGAACCCAATATCTTCCTTCGGCTTTGTAATTGACCTACAAAAGAAGATCAATTCTTTTTAGGTACCCAAACTTGCTTGGGTCCTTGAAGCTTAGTTACTAAGCTCTTTGGCACCCAAATGGCTTTCTTCTTTGAGCCATCCATGGTGCACTAATGAACTTAGCCTTCACACCATTAGTACCCTTAGTAAACACTAGCTGCTGGGTGACTAGGACGCTCTGGTTATGTTGACCGGAACGCTCCGATCAGTTCTCTCCTGAACTCCAGTGTTTAAGTTGTGACCAGACGCTGTCTAGCATTCGGTCAAAATTGATCAGACGTGTCCGATCATGATTTTCCCTCTCTGGAACCTTACTAGAGTCGACCGAATGCTAGGACTCAGTGTCCGGTCACTTCATCCTCTCAGCGTTCGGTCACACCAGACTATTTCACCTTGATTAAATGAACTGATCGGACTCTGCGCTAGCGTTCGGTCACCCCAGAGCCAGTGTTCGATCAGTATTTGACCCTCCATTCACTTTCAACTCTCGATCATATGTGAATGAAGTTTGCTCCAATAGATCTAAGGGATTTTTAGGAGCTACCTAGTGCTAGATTTAGCAAGTGTGCACCACACCTAACTCACTAGACTCACCTAGGTCAAGCTACCCGTCCCTACCCCCCTTAATAGTATGGCCAAAGGAAAAACAAAGTCCTAAACTACTCTAAGTGTCTCCTCAACTCCAATTGACACCTAGAACTAGTCCATCCTTAACCTTGTCATCCATCCTTTGAAAACCGAAACGATTTCCATCATAGGGGCATGACCACCATGATAGCCTAATTGATCTCCATTACCGTGACCTAACTTAATTGCCTCTATAAAACACACGTTAGTCACAATAATCACGTATTGGTATTAATCACCGAAACCCATCTAGGGGCCTAGATGCTTTCAATCTCCCCATTTTTGGTGATTAATGACAATACCACCTCGAGTATATGAAAGAGTTGAGGTTTTTAACATGCTTGGATCACATAAGCTTTTGTCAATAAGAACAAAAGAGTTAGGCAAGCTTATATGACCCAAGCCAATATAATGTACCCCAAAGGTATGAAATAAGCATGAGTACAAGTAATAAAGCTCATTTGCATCGAAGTTAAACATAGAAGCAAAGCAAATGAGCATAACACAAGTGATATGACATATACAAGATTCAAAGTAGAGAGCACACATATCAAATATCACGATCACGTAGATATCACTATCACATAAATATAGTTTGATGTGTAAAAGTAAACACACGAATGCATAATAGTGTATCATATATAAAAACCAAATAGAATACTAAGCTCCCTCTAAGTCTAACATACTCGATCCCTCTCCCCTTTGACGTCAAACACCAAAACCTAAGGGTCGGTCGGTGGGGCTATAGTGGATGAGTTGGGCACTGAGGTACGAGGAGCGAGCTGGAGCTATGTGCCATTATCATCTGATCTAGAGCTCTGAGTAGTCTGACCCTCTGTAGCTAGAAGCGATGCTGAAGCAGTCTAGGTCAGATCTATAACTAGCGTTGCCTTCTCTGATGATGCAATAGACGAAGGGAGCGTCTCTGTAGTCCCAGTAATAGGTGCAACTATGGAAGGACCTAGGACATGTAGCTTTGGTGGAGTAGGCTACTATGTCAACTCACTAAATAAAGCACCAAGGCTCTTGGAAACTAGGGTGAGCACTGACAAACTTTGAGGAGAAGTAAAGCCCGTATGAAGAGGAGTGAACTGCGGGGCTAGCACTAGCGAAGCAAACCACTAGGACACCTGCTCTGTAGGTGAAGGAAACTGTGGCACTGGCGGTCCCTGACTCTAAAGCCCACTAGGCTGTAAAACTAGAGTCATAGAAGTGGTGGTAGGCTAACCAAGCTGGGGCGAAAGCTGTGGTGGTGGAGCCCCAATAGTTGTCACAACATGCTGCATAAACCCAAATAACCACTACTGCATGAGAAGCTGCTGCTGATGCATGGCCTGCTACTGCTGCTGTATAGCCTGCTACTACTGCTGGATCGCCTGCTGCTGTCGCTGGAACTCATCATGCCTAGTCTAGAACTATGCGAAAGTAGCAGCGGTCTCCTGAGCCTGGCGAGTCCTGATCCTACCTCATCCGCTCAAGTATGGCAAGTAGAGCGGGGTTTGTCTGTGATGCAGGTGGAGCTGAACTAAAGCTACCAGCCTCATTGTCATGTCATCATGGAGGCATCTGAGGGATATCGTGATAGTCCTCATCTAAGCTATCACTGGGGTCGCTCTTGACCATCCTCTCCTACTGAGCATCTAACTACTCCTCCTCAATAGCTGCTATGCCCCTGATAGTCTCATCCTACTAGGCTGCAATCTCGGGCACCTCTGGACGATGGCGTGGCTAGCTAGGAGTCCTCACTGCACTATGACGAATCATCTGAGTCATGTTGTATGCAGGGAACTCTATAGTAGCACCACTATACTCTGCTAGCATCTCAGGTGGCCTCATAGTAACTGCCCGGTGGATCAAGAATGTAATCCAGTGAGCATATGGCAGCTGCCTATGACCCCTGAACCCCTCTATAATAGTATCCTCCATCTCTGATAGAAGAAGATCCCAAATGTCAAACATAGTCTGCTGTATCAGAGAGTTCAGTAGCCATAGCTGTATGTGAGTCAAGCCCTCACGATACCCCATCCTCAAAAGTAGTGTCCTCCTCATAGTAGCATCAAACACTCTAGCAGTAGGAGTGAGATCACTGGGTGTCCTACTCGACCCCTCACCAAAAGGCTCTGTGAAGCAATGGCAGACTAGATCTGTAGGAGGCACAAGACCATCGTGAGGGCGTCTAGGAGGCGCTATCTGTCCATAACAAACCTCATAAAGTCGGATGAGCTGCTCTTGAAGCCTAAGTATCTCTCTGACCCTAGAGCTCATCAGTCTGTAATCTCTGCCTCTAAAAGTAAAGTGAATGAATCTGTGATGCGGGTCAATCTAGAGTGTAGCATAGAACTGATGAACCCAAGATAGAACATATAAGCATGCCCATATAAGTAAATCTATTAGCCCTGGCAGGTAAGCTAAGTAAGGGCAAATATGCTCTCCAGCTGCTGCTACAATGGACTCAATGTTGCATACTCTCTGAGATCTGAATACAACCCCACTGTTAAGATATGCATTATAAAAATCTTTTTGCAGTGGTGTGTAGAAGCCCTCTAAAGCTCGGTCATCCCTCCTCGGTGAGAACCACTGCTCAAATTCCACAAATCTGAGCTGCTGCACCTACTTGGCCGTGTCAGCCCTCAAATCTAGATGATGTACTGGAGGCTAACCCTATAGTCTAGGCGGTGGATGAGAACCCCTCCACTGTGTCTCTGATCTCGGTGTGACTAAAGCACAGGTATGACTAGAGCGGCAAAGCTATGGCTGAGGTGCCTACTCTGTCTCTTTGGCATGCTCTCCCTCCTGAGTCTGCTTCGTTGGCTGTGACTGCTGTTGTGACTCCTCCTGAGACTTACTCTCATCAATAGCCACACGTCGTCCTCCAACCATGACAGTCCCAGCTGGACCACCATGATGGCACTCAACCTGCTCAAGTGCAGCCCTCGTAGATAGAGAAAGCTGATCTGCAATAACAACACCACTCCAAGCACCTCCTCTCTCTATGCGCTCTGCGGCCTCTACAACTATGGCTGCTCTCATTGTATCTGCATTAGGGTACTTGCGCTTACTCGTTGCTAGCTTCTTCGTCACCTTGCCTTTTGTATCTGTAGGCTGGTGAGGCAGGGGCCTCGGATCCTCATCATCGGGACCTCCTTCGACATTCTTGACACGAGCCATCTGATGGATCTGAAAACAATAACTGCCGCTGACAAAGATCAACTGCCAACTATCACTTTCGAGGCTTGGCCTCAATCCGTACTCACGAGTTTGACCTCGAGTTAACTGACAACTGCTAATGGGACCACAACGACACCAACTCACTACACGATAGAATAGATAGGATATACAAATAAATACAATATATCTAGAGATATGAAACCCTAAGAAAGCAAGCAATAGATATGAATTTGGAAACAAGGGCTTGCTACCTTACGAACAGGTGAACTGACGAGAAGAGTAACAAATCGGGGAACCACCGGGTCGGCAACTGGACGTCTAGGGTTAGGGTTGCGGCAAAGTTCGGTAGTCGAGTAATGCAATGAGGGCACGAGCGCAAGGATGGTAGTAGGGTCTCTGGCGTGGAGCATGACAACGGCGGTGCAGTAGGGTCTCCGGCGTGGAGCACGATAGTGGCGGTGAGGGCGAGATGGCGACAGTGGGGTGAAAGCCTCTTTCGCGTGGAACGAATACGGATAAAACACGTGCCAGCGGCACCTTGCTAACAGGTGCCGGCTAGCTGGCTCTCTAAACGTTAGGAGCGGTTGCCATATACTTAAGCGGGGAGCATGGAAGCAAAGCACAAGCTAACAAACTCACTAGCAATGCTCAATAACAAGGCAACCAATGCCTAATTAGAGAGCGCAAATACTTAGTTACACAAACTAAGCAATGTGACTAACAAGGTTACTAAAACCAAATTAGCCACGCAAGGGAGCTACTTCTATGCTACACAAGCAAGAAGGTAATTAGCAAGCTACACAAGCTATCTAATTACAAGAGCAACTACACAAGCTTAATATGTATAAAAGTAATTGCACGCTTGTGTAATGGGGATGCAAACCAACGGGAAGAACAAGGTTGACACGATGATTTTTCTCCCGAGGTTCACGTGTTTGCCAACACGCTAGTCCCCGTTGTGTCGACCGCTCACTTGGTGGTTCGGCGGCTAATTAGCATCACCCGCTAAGCCCGCACGTCGGGCGCCGCAAGAACCTACCCCTTGAGTGAGGGTAGCTCAATGACACGCTTTACTAGAGTTGCTCTTCACGACTCCCGCGGGGCGAGCACAATGCCCCTCACAAGCACTTCTCCGGAGCGCCGCACAAGCTTCTTGCGCGCTTCGACGGAGACCACCACCAAGCCGTCTAGGAGGTGGCAACCTCCAAGAGTAACAAGCACCACCGGCTTGCAACTCGATCACCTAGTGCCACTCGATGCAACCTCACGATGCAATCGCACTAGAATCGCTCACTCACACAATCGAATGATCACTATCAAGTATGTGTGAGATGGAGGGCTCCTAAGCACTCTCAAGCATGGACACAAAGTCCCCCAAGGTGCTCCACACCAGCCATGGCCGAGGGCCACTTCTATTTATAGCCCCAAGGGCTAAACTAGCCGTTACCCCTTCACTGGGCAACGGTCGGGACGACCGGACGCTCCGGTCGTGTTGACCGGACGCTGGACCTCAGCGTCCGGTCGCCCACAGACGACCACGTGTCCCGGTTCCAACGGTCACTTGACCTGACCGGACGCAGCAGCACTCAACTGACCGGACGCTGAACCCCCAGTGTCCGGTCGTTTCCAGTAAGCTCCCGAGCATGACCGGACGCGTCCGGTCGAACGCGATCGGACGCAGCCAGCGTCCGGTCACTCTCCAGCAACTGCATCACCGTACGTCAGCGCGACCGGACGCAGCCTGCCAGCGTCCGGTGCATTCAGATCCAGCGTCCGGTCAGTTGACCGACGCCGGCATCTTCGCGACCAACTCGTTTTCACTTCTAACTTCTTCACCCTTGCACCAATGTGCTAACCACCAAGAATTTGTATCCGGCGCAATAGAAAATAGACATTCCATTTTCCCGAAAGCGCTGAATCCCGCCTCACAAGCTCGGCGGGAGGGAGAGAGGGACCCAAACCCATCTCACCCCTACAAACACCACCTCCTTTGTAAATGTGCCAACACCACCAAGTGTACACCACCATGTGTATGTGTGTTAGCATTTTCACAATCATTTCCCAAAGGATGTTAGCCACTCAACTTGCCACGCCACTCGATCCTAGCGACAATGCAAAGTTAGATCACTCGAGTGGCACTAGATGACCGATATGCAAACAAGTTTGCCCCTCTTGATAGTACGGCCATCTATCCTAAACCCGGTCATAAACTTCTCTACACACCTATGACCGGTGAAATGAAATGCCCTAGGTTATACCTTTGCCTTGCGCATTCCATTCCATCTCCTTTAACGTCGATGCAACACATGCACCAACACGATCAACAATGATATGATCCACTTCATATCATCACATGATCATATTGGTTCATCGATCTTGACTCTACTTGCTCTTCACCGTTGCCATCGTCCATCGGCGCCAAGTCTTGCTCAAGCTTCACCGCCACGCGGTCCATCACTCCAAAGCCTTCGACTTGCCCTTCACGCTTGCAACCGGTCCATCAAGCCAAGTCTTGTCTTGATCTTCTCCACCTTGATCACATGACTCAATGTCATGTCTCATGTGCATTTAAGCTCCTTCATCATCACATGTGTGAGCTTTGCAACATCTCCAAGCCATTTTCACCTTCATGGCATATGTTGCTCACACACATGTACCTGTGGACTAATCACTGTGTATCCAATAAACACTTGGTGATAGCGCGGTGCTAGTGAGGGCTATGGGCGGTGCTAGGGCATGGGAGCACCCGGTGATAGTGGTGCGGTGGCGCTAGGGTGGCTGTGCGATGGCATGAAGGCATGGGTGCGCGGAGCAGAGGCACGGGCGGGTGTAGCAGAGGCACAGGTGGGCGGAGCAGCTCTGGCACGGCGGCGTGGGGCTAGCGGCGCACGTGCACGAGGAGTCGTGGTGGTCGCTAGCTAGGAGTGGCGATGCTAGAGCGTGGATGACATGGGTGGAGATCCGAGATAGGTTACGGCAGTGGTTATAAGGGGTCCCCCAATGAGACAGAAAAGGAAACAGAGAAGAAGTCTTGAGCCCACATGATTTCTACTGATCGGACGCTCTGGTGGCAACGACTAGACGCTATCACCTAGAGTCCAGATGATTCTAGAGAGGTCAAAAACCCATAGAATCATGATCGGACGCATCCGGTGAATACCGATCGGATGCAGCCAGAGTCTGGTGTAACCTGTCTCCTTCGTCTTCGATCGACCAAATGTAGGAACATCATCACAACAGGTTCATCTCCTATGAACTGACTAGATGCTGGAGTTCAGAGTCCGGTCCAGCATTCGGTCACTCTTTTTTCCAGCAAATCTTCAAAGTTCCTTCATGCCGTCTGTTCCTAATCAAGTCCTAACTTCAATAAGATCCAAATAAACACCAATTAGGACTGATGTGAGTGATCTCTCTCAAACCCTCCAATTTTTTTTAAAAAATATTTTGCCTTAGGCTATAATTCTTTTTAGGAAAATAGGCAATAAGAGTGCAATTGAAGATAAATGACAAAGCAACATTCATGCATATGCAATGAAATACTTGAAGGTAAATCTAGTTGCTTGTCAAGTTTGATCCAAGGTTAAGCTTCTTCACTCGCTTTACGGAGGTTATCTTAACCATGTTAGACAAGCCCTATATGCATTACCAAAGATTAAACATGTTGTATATTACAATGCAATGCAAGGGACAACACAAGCCTAATTTTAGTGAAGTTACTAAAATCAAGAACATTGAGCTCATTCTATAATCGACAAAAAGTCGCCTCATCTAGCGGTTTAGTGAAGATATCCATCAATTGATCCTCGGTCCTTACACCTTCTAATGAAATATCATTTTTTGTAGCATGATCTCTAAGAAAATGATGGCAGATATCTATGTGCTTGGTGTGAGAGTGTTGAATCGGATTATTAGCAAGTTTTACCGCACTTTCATTGTCGCACAAAAGAGATACTTTTTTCTAGAACTATACCATAGTCTAGCAAAGTTTGTTTCATATAAAGAATTTGTGCACAACAAGCACCTGCGTCAATGTATTCCGCTTCGGCGGTGGACAAAGCCACACTATTTTGTTTCTTGGAGGATAAGACACAAGTGATCTACCAAGCAAATGGCACCCTTCGGATGTACTTTTTCTATCAACTTTACAACCGGCATAGTCCGAATCAGAATAGCCAACTAATTCAAATATAGCTCCTTTGGGATACCAAAGGCCAATGCTTGGTGTGTGCTTAAGATAGCTAAGGATTCTTTTAACGGCAATCAAATGAGTTTCCTTAGGATTAGCTTGAAATCTAGCACACATACACACACTAAACATGATGTCGGGCCTAGATACGGTTAAATATAACAAGCTACCAATCATAGAGCGATAGAGAGTTTGATCAACCATGTTACCTCCCTCATCTAGGTCGAGATGTCCATTAGTTGGCATTGGGTCTTGATTGGCTTACATTCATCCATCTTGAATCTTTTGAGAAGATCATTTGTATATTTCTCTTGAGAGATGAAAATCCCTTCTCTCATTTGCTTGATTTGAAAACCAAGAAAGAATGTAAGCTCTCCAATTCATTGACATCTCGAAACTCCTTCGACTATCAATTCACCTAAATTCTTTGCAAGAATCTTCATTTGATGATCCAAAGATGATATCATCATCATACACTTGACAAATAAAGATATGTCCATCAAGCTTCTTGGTGAATAGTGTGGTGTCGACCTTCCTAATGGTAAAGCCCTTCTCAATGAGGAAGTCCCGAAGGCGCTTATACCAAGCTCTTGGGGTTTGCTTAAGCCCATATAACACCTTGAACAACCTATAAACATGATTAGGATATCTAGGGTCTTAAAACCCGAGAGGTTGATCAACATAGACTAGTTCATTAATAAAGCCATTTAAAAATGCACTTTTCATATCTATTTGATATAGTTTCATGTTATGATGTGATGCATATGCAAGGAGGATACGAATGGCTTCTAGTCTTGCAACCAGTGCAAAGGTCTCTCCAAAATCCAAACCTTCAACTTGAGAGAACTCCTTTGCAACTAGTCTTACCTTGTTCCTTCACAACAATGCCTTGATCATCTTGCTTGTTATGGAACACCCACTTTGTTCCAATAATTCTTACACCTTTTGGCCGCTCTTTAAGAGTCCAAACTTCATTGCGGGTGAAGTTGTTCAACTTTTCATGTATGGCATTGATCCAATCTAGATCTTGAAGAGCTTCTTCTACCTTAGTAGGCTCAAAGCAAGAGACAAAAGAGTGATGTGCTATAAATACAGCAAGTTTTTGTGAGCGAGTCATTACACCCTTTGATGGACTCCCTATGATGAGATCTTGTGGATGATCTTGTAGTAGAGGTGTGTTTCTTCTATTGACCACTTGAGGAGGAGGTTGTGGAGCATCAACATCTTATGCTTGTGTCACCATTTGCTCATGAGAGACATGAGTGTCTTCATTTTCTACTCTCCTATCTTTTTCATCATCTTATGGCACATTTGATGAAAAAGGTGGATCAATCACTTGTACATCATCTTCATCATCTTTAGGCTTGATGTCTCCAACTGGAATGTTCTTCATAGCCTCCCTCAATGGTTTATCACCTACATCATCAAGATTCTCATATGCTCCTTGGGAGCCATTAGATTTATCAAATTCTACATCATATGTTTCTTCAACTAAGCCGATGGCATGATTAAATACTCTATATGCTTTGGACTTTGATGAGTAACCAACAAGAAAACCAATATCATAATGTTTTTGAAACTTCCCTAGGTGTTGCCGCTTCTTGTAGATGTAGCATTTGCAACCAAACACCCTAAAGAAGGAGGCGTCTGGCTTCTTCCCATTGAGCAACTCATAAGGTGTCTTGCTAAGGAACTTTTGAAGGAATAGGCGGTTAGATGCATAGCAAGCGGTGTTGATAGCTTCCACCCATAGAGCTTTAGGAGTGTTGTACTCATCAAGCATTGTTCTTACAAGAGTGATCAATATTTGATTCTTTCTCTCAACTATACCATTTTGTTGAGGAGTATAAGTTGCAGAGACCTCATGCTTGATCCCAACTTCATCACAATAGGCTTCTATGTTTGTGTTGTCAAATTCTTTGCCGTTGTCACTTCTAATCTTCTTGAGCTTAACTTCAAATTCATTTTATGCTCTCTTGGCGAACTTCTTGAAGCATGATGCAACTTTGGATTTGTCATGAAGGAAGAATACCCATGTGTATCTTGAATAGTCATCAGCAATCACAAGACAATAAAGATTTCCTCTCAAACTTTTGTATGTTGTTGGTTCAAATAAGTCCATATGAAGAAGTTCTAGCACTCTTGTGGTTGACATAAAAACTTTTGTTGGATGAGTATTTGCAACTTGCTTGCCGGCTTGACATGCACTACAAAGCTTGTCCTTCTCAAACTTCATATCCTTCAACCCTCTCACCAAATTATTCTTCATTAGCTTCTTGAGTGAGCTCATCCCAACATGAGCAAGTCTTCTATGTTATAGCCACCCAAGTATTATTTTGGTGAATAGGACATGTCTTTAAGTTAGCTTCTTTCGGAGGTGAAGTCCACTAGATATAAGTTGTTGTATCAAAATCCTTTGAATATCACTTGATCATTCCTTCTTAGATACAATAACTTCCTTCTCGATAAATAAGCATTGGAAGCCAAGATCACACAATTGTCCAACGGATAGCAAGTTGAAGCTCAATAAAGCAACATATAGCACATTTGAGATAGAATGATCATTTAATATTGCCACTTTGCCCAATCCTTTCACCATGTCCTTTGAGTTATCTCCAAATGTGATTCTTTCTTGTCTATCTACTTCTTCATCTAGTGAGGTAAACATATGAGGATCACCGGTCATATGTTGTGTGCAACCTACTATCAATAACCCAATGACTTTCACCGGTCTTATAGTTCACCTACACACAAGAGATCAAGCTTTAGGAACCCAAACTTGTTGAGGGCCCTTCACCTTCTCAACAAGTGACTTTGCTACCCAAATTTTCTTAGGCCTATTCTTATTGGGAGGTCCTAAGAACATGACTTTTATCTTCCCACTAGAATCCTTTCTAAGCATGTAATGAGCATTGAAAGCAAAATGTCTAGCATGCTTGGGCAAGGGTTGTGGTGGTAGAGTTTGGCACTCATAGGCAAAGTGGCCTTCTTATCCACACACAAAACATCTCTTTGGCTTTGGCTTTGACTTTTGTTGTTGTTGAGCTTGAGCCTTCTTCTCTTTGTTTGCCATGTACCTAATGCCACTTCTATCCATCTTCATGACAATGTTCATTAGTAGCTCACTTTGAAGATGCTTGCCTCTTGTGAACTTGCTCAATCTAATCTTGAGATGCTCTTTCTCTAACTTGAGCTTCTTGTTCTCTTCCTTGAGAGCATCATTATTTTTCTCTTCCTTGAGCTTCTTGTTCTCTTTTTTGAGCTTCTCATTCTCAAGAGTCAAATCACTATCATGATCAAGAGTTTCTAGCACAATAGTGTTGTGGCTTTTGATCTCTTCAAGATCTTTCTTAAGCTTTTCATTGTCATTCTTGAGCTTGACAAACTCATCACAATCATCGGCCTCAACCACTTGCTTGCCCTTGCTACTAGAACTTTGCTCAATGCTCTCAAAGATCAAATCATCACATGATGTAGCTATATTAATCTTAATAATATTATTAGTAGCATCATGTGGCTCATTGGATAGAAATTCTTGAGCAATGACAAGATTATCATGATTAATCTTAAGAGTAGTATATTCTTCTTTTAGCTTGTTGTGGTTAGTGATGAGCTCATTGTGTATCCTCTCAAGTTTATCATGTTTATCTTTAAGCTCTTTCTTAGAAGATTTGAGCTCCTTGAGTTTGGATGATATAGCATCATTTGCTTCTCTAAGCTCAACACTAGCCTTTTCGGCTACATCATATTTAGCTAAAAGAGAATCATTCTTAGCTTCTAGCTTGTCATTCTTAGCTCTAGTCTTTCTAATGATTCTAGTATATTTGTTTAGCAATTTGACAAGTTCATCATATGAAGGTGATTCAAATTCATCATCATCACTATCACTATCACAATCATCATTGTTAGCATGATCATCACTACTACTATCATCATTATTTGATACCTTTCATTCACCCTTGGCCATAAGGCATAGGTGTGTAGAGAATGATAGCAGTGGTGTTGGTGAAGATGATGAGGAGTCAATCACAATAGCGGCCACCTTCTCATTATCACTATCATCATCAGATGAGCAACTTGATGAATCAATGTCCAGTGAGCTAATCACCGATGATGTACACCTTTCCACTTTTCTTCTTCTTGTGGAAGTCCTTCTTCTTGCCATCTCTCTTCTTATATGGCTTGTTTTTCTTCTTCTCATCTTCTTCTTCATTGCTTGAGTCATCTTTCTTGCCCTTGTACTTGTTCTTGTACTTGTCTTTCTTGGGCTTTGTACATTGATGTTCTAGATGACCAAGTTTCTCCACAATTGTAGCAATCCATCTCCGAGATTGGCTTCCTTCTAGAGATTGTGAAGAACTTCTTCTTCTTGCCATCAAACTTGATGCCACTCTTGTTGAGCTTATTTAGCATCTTGGTGGTTCTTTTCACCATGAGAGCAAGACTAGCATCATCAACTTCATCATCACTTGAGCTCTCATACTCAAGCCTTGCTTTGCCCTTCTCTTGGCTAGCTTTGAATGCTAAGTCCTTGTCTTTCTTCTTGTTAGAGGATGAGCCATCTTGAGGTGTGATGTGCATGTACATCTCATGAGCATTGATCTTTCCTAAGATTTGTGTCAGTGTAGCGGTGGAAAGATCACCTTGATGAAGCACGATCACAATATGCCCATATTTGTCAATGGGAGAGGACACTCAAGATCTTTCTTACAACATCGGATGGTTGCATTTGAGTGAGTCCAAGCCCATTGACTTCCTCTATAAGAACATTTAAGCGTGAGTACATTTCATTAGCACATTCTTTAGAAAGCATCTCAAAAGAATTTAACTTTTTCATGATAAGATGATAGCATTTCTCACGTTCATTCTTTGTTCCCTCATGGAGCGCACAAACGTCCGACCATAGTGCATGGATGTCTTTGTGGTTCCTCACCTAGTTGAACACATCTTTGCAAAGGCCTCTAAAGATGGTGTTTCAAGCCTTTGCATTCCATTTTTTGTAATTCACCTCATCGCCTTGTAGGTGTGTAGCATCCTAAGGTTTTGGGAAGCCTTGTGAGGCGACTAAGTATTTCAACATCTAGGGCTTCTAGATACGCCTCCATGCGGATTTTCTAATATAGAAAATCATCCCCCTCAAAGATAGGAGGACGTCTATCCCCGTGAGACATCTTTCTCTAGACGGTTAAGCCTAAATACGTGAGCATGAGGCTCTGATACCAAATGAAAGGATCAAGATGCCCAAGAGGGGGGGGGTGAATTGGGCTAATTCAAAATTTCTTTGCAATAATTAAATCCTATGGTTAGCCCAATTAACCCCTTATGCCTAGAAAGTGTTTCTATTGATCTACCGCACAAAAGTTTAGCAACCTATGTTCCAATCCTGCTCTAGCATGGCAATTCTATGAATGTAAATGACAAGAATTGAATTGCTCAAAGTAAATGCATAAAGTAAAGAGAGAAAGAGGAACGCAGCGATATTTTGCTGAGGTATCGGAGAGTCGTCACTCCCCACTAGTCCTTGTTGGAGCACCCGTGCAAGGGTGTAGCTCCCCCTTGATCCACGGAAGGATCAAGTGCTCTCTACAGTTTGATTCTTTGACACTCTGTCACGGTGAATCACCCACAATCGCTTACAACTTGAGTTGGGTCATCCACAAGCTCCCTCGAATGATCACCAAGCTCCCAATCACCACCAAGCCATCTAGGTGATGCGATCACCAAGAGTAACAAGCATGAAACTCTCACTTGACCAAGACAAGCCTAATGAGAAGGGTGGACGCACACTTTGCTACTCTTGCTTTCACTAATGAGGGCTCTCTTTGGGATTCTCAAATCTCAATCACCTCACTAGGACCTTGCTCTTCTTGGCACTCTCAAAGGTGTTTCTCAGCTGTTGGAATGAGCAAAAGTTACCCCACACATGAATGGAGGAAGTATTTATAACCATGGCTAAAAAACAAACCGTTATGTGTCTCTGCGGGGTGACCGAATGCTCTGGTCAGTTCTCCCTAAACTCTAGTGTTTAAGTTATGATCGGACGCTGGACAACGTCCGGTCAACACTGACCAGACGTGTCCAGTCATGATTTTCCCTCTTTAGAACCTTATTGGAGTCGACCAAACGCTAGGACTCAGTGTCCGGTCACTTCACCTCTCAGCGTCCGGTCGCACCAGACTATTTCACCTTGATCAAATGAACTGACCGGGCTCTACGCCAGCGTCCGGTCAGTATTTGACCCTCCATTCACTTTCAACTCTCGATCATATGTGAATGAAGTTTGCTCCAATGGATCTAAGGGCTTTTTAGGAGCTACCTAGTGCTAGATTTAGCAAGTGTGCACCACACCTAACTCACTAGACTCACCTAGGTCAAGCTACCCATCCATACCCCCCTTAATAGTATGGTCAAAGGAAAAACAAAGTCCTAAACTACTCTAAGTGTCTCTTCAACTCCAATCAACACTTAGAACTAGTCCATCCTTAACCTTGTCATCCATCCTTTGAAAATCGAAACGATTTCCATCATAGGGGCATGACCACCATGATAGCCCAATCGATCTCCATTACCGTGACCTAACTTAATTGTCTCTATAAAACACACGTTAGTCACAGTAATTATGTATTGTCATTAATCACCAAAATCCAACTAGGGGCCTAGATGCTTTCAGAAAGAATCAAGCTTAATTAAGGATACATTGGCTTGAGACTTATTTTTCATGCACTTTTGCTCTACATGACCAACTTGCTTGCAACTAGTGCAAAATCGGCCATTATTCTTCACAAAACTAGTCTTTTTAGGAGCAAAGGCCGCCTTGCTTTTCTTGAGGGTATAGCCCAATTCCTCTTTGTAGAGAGAAGCTCTTTGGCTACCCAAGCAAATAAGCAAGCGATCCTCACCACCGTAGGCCTTAGCCATGGTGTGATTGAGCTCTTTTACCTCCTTCTTGAGTGTCTCATTTTCAACCATTAGTGAGGCATCACAAGTGAAACCATCACTACTAGATGAGCTAGAAGTGGATATGCTACAAGAATGGGTTAGTGGGAGCAACAATGATATGCTTATAGAATGATTCATCAATTATATCACAAGTTAAGCCTTTGTCACATGTGACACATGCTCCTTCTCATTTTGCCCATTAAGTAGAGAGGAATGAGCTTTTTCAATATTCGTGTGAGCCTTGCCAAGCTTCTCATGGGCTTCCTCTAGCCTCTCATGAGATGCATTGAGCTCATCAAAGGCTTGCTTCAGGGCTTTTAGCTCCTTTCATAAGTCTTTGCATTCCCTTCTCTTAATGTCAAATTATTCTTTAGCATCTTCTAGCATGTCAATTAGTTCATTCTTAGTAGGTTCATCATCATTGTCACTTTCACTTTTACCCTCATTATTATGTTCCTCATCACATCCATCATCATAAGTTTGTACCTTAGTGGCCTTAGCCATGAAGCATGATGGAGTGTCGAATAGAGAAGGTTTCTCATTTATGGAAATGCTTGCAAGAGCCTTCTTTTTGGTGGTCTTGTTATCATCACTTTCATCATCATCACTTGAGAAAGCATCACTATCCCAAGTGACCACATATGAACCACCCTTCTTCTTCTTGAAGGTCATCTTGTCCTTCTTTTCTTTCTTTTCCTTCTTTTTCTTCTTCTTGCCCTTCTTGTCATCATCTTCATTGTTCCTATTGTATGGGCATTGAAAAAAACAAGATGATCCTTCTTGAGTCTTCCTGGTTCTTGGATGAAGACTTCTTCCTTCTAGCACGGTAGCCCTTCTTCACCATGAACTTACCAAATCTCTTGACAAAGAGAGCCATCTTCTCATCATCATCCCATGAACCATCATCTTCACTTAATGTATCTTGCTTGGCCTTACCCTTGGATGATGAACTAGCTTTGAATGCCACACTCTTCTTCTTCTCATCCTTCTTCTCTTTATTCTTTTCTTCCTTCTCATCATCATCTCTATAAGCATCATCGGTCATGATATCTCCCTAAGATTTGGTTTGGTGTCATTGTGTCCAAACCAGTCCTCACTAGAAAGGTGACCAACATGCCAAATCTTGTGGGTAAGCATCTCAAGAACTTATAAAGAAGTCCTTGTCCTCCACCTTCTCACCAAGTGCTTTGAGATCATTAACAAGCACTTCTATCCAATGAAACATCTTCGACCCACTCTCATCTTCCTTCATCTTGAAGCTAGCAAATTTCTCCTTGAGAATGTATGCCTTTGCACCCTTTATTGCCTTGGTGCCCTCAAATGATTCTTTTAACTTCTTTCAAGCTTCATGAGCCATCTCAATGTTCTTGATTTGCTTAAATGTTCTCTCATCAATAGCATCATGAATAGCACTAGGAGCAATGTCATTGTTTTAGAGAAGCACTTCTTCGGTCGCGGTGGGATTCTCTGGATCGGCTATCTTAATTTTGGTCTCCACCACCTTCTACACTCTTCTATTGATTGACATTGACTTGATATGAGTGGTCATCTTTGACTTCCAATATGGATAATTTATGCCATCAAATTGGGGTGGCTTCTTGGTGTTGTTGATTTGAGCCATTTTAACACCGAAGGTTGTTAAGCCTCAAATCATGGTGACCACGTGCAAATCCACTAGAGTTACCTTTGGCGCTCTATCGGGGAAGGCATAAGAACCCCTCACAATGTCGATGAGCAGAGACTACAACAACCACCAGTAGCCTGCTCAACGATCCACCAATCATCGGGCCATCTAGATGTCAGGCAAATACCAAGAGTAACAAGAACTCCACCAGCCCAAATCGCCCAACTAGTGCCACAAGATGCTAGAACACTAAACAATGCACTAGATGCTCTCTAATCTCACTCAAGATGATGAAATCAAGTGTGCAAGTGAGTGGAGTGGTGTGCTCAACTCTCAAAGGGTGTATGCAACTGTTAGAAGTGCCAAGAGTGGCCAAGGCCGACCACTAGCTCTATTTATAAGCCCACAAGCAAATAGAGACATTACCCCTTTGGAGCAGCTTTTTGCAAGGGCACTGGACACAGGCGGTGCCTGGCACCAGACATAGTGGTGCCCCTCCCAATGGTCAGGTTCTAATGGTTGGGGCACCAGATAGGGTGGCGGTGGCACTGCCCCTAGGGTGGCAGTGACCACCCAGCCATCTGCCTGAATACCCCCTCTCTGGATTTTTATGGTGGTGCACCACCCTCAGGGCGGCGGTGCCCGAGGCGGTTGAAAGCTCTAGTTTGGTTTTGGTGAATTGATAAAACCCTAAGTGCTAACCTAGTTTATCAATATAATTATGAGATAGGTAGCACTACTCCAAGTGGTGAAGCAAATGAAGATCATGACATGACGAATGGTGATGCCATGGTGATGATCAAGTGCTTGGACTTGGAAAAGAAGAAAGAGAAAAACAAAAAGCTCAAGGCAAAGGTGAAAATTGTTAGGAGCTTTTTAGTTTAGTGATCGAGATACTTAGAGAGTGTGATCACATTTAGGATTGATAGCCATACTATTAAGAGGGGTGAAACTAGTATTGAAATGCGGTTATCAAAGTGCCACTAGATGCTCTAACTCATTATATATGCATTTAGGATCTAGTGGAGTGCTAACACCCTTAAAACATTTGTGAAAATATGCTAACACACATGCACAAAGGTGATACACATTGTGTTTAGCACTTGGGAGCAAGGGTTTGAAACTTCACTGGCGCCACCGGCGCCCTGTATAGAAAAGACAGGGTTTCACAGAGTGTATCGGATGCTGGTCATGTGGTGACCGAACTCGGGGGAGCAGCGTTCGGTCAATTATAAAAGAAGGATGGTACTCTTGGCCTGAGACCGGATGTAGGTGACCGGACTCTGGCTGAACACTATTCAGCGTTCGATGATGATGATGTGGTGGCACATAGTGAAGAAGGTGAGTGATCGAACGCTAGGCGAGTCTAGGTCAGGCGCGACCAGACGCGTCTGGTCACGAGTGGAACCTTACTGGAAATGACCAGACTCCAGTGTTGGAGCGTCTGGTCACTTCAAGTAGCGCTGTCCGATAACAACTTAAATGCGCTGATGACCATTGAGATCAGGGCGATCAGTATTTAAAGTCAGGGGACATGTGTCTAAAATCTAAGGACCGGATGCTAGGGTCCTACGTCCGTTCAAACCGACCGGTGCGCCCCAATTTTTCAGAGGACTAGAGGAGCCAACGGCTCTATTCATGGGGGCTCTCTATTTAAGCCCCATGGCCGGCTCAAGCTCACACTCTTGGCCAGTTGCATTGATATAGCAACCTTGTGAGCTTAGCCAAAGCCCTCCCACTCATCTTCATCATTGATTCATCATCTTTGTGAGATTAGGAGTGAATTCAAGTGTATTGCTTGAGTGTTTGCATCTAGAGGCACTTGGTGTTTGTGTTTTGCTATGTGATTCACTTGTTACTCTTGGTGGTTGCCGCCACCTAGATGGCTTGGAGCAGCGAGGATCATCGAGCGGAGGTTGGTGATTGTCTCCGGCTCTGATCGTGGTGATTGTGAGGGGTTCTTGACCTTTCCCCGATGGAGAGCCAAAAGGTACTCTAGTAAATTGTTCGTGGCTTGTGTGATCCTCATCTTGTGTTGGTTGCGCGGCACCCTATTGAGGGTTTGGCGTGTGATGCCAATTAGCGCATGAACCTCCAAGTGAGTGAATTGCCACAACGAGGACTAGCTTGCCGGCAAGCAAGTGAACCTCGGTAAAAAATCATTGTGTCATCATTTGATTCCGAGGTGATTGGTATTCATCCTTATAATTGATTGGTTCATTCCTCGACTCAGCGGTATATCCATCTTGCTCTATCTCTTTACATTACCGCAAACTAGTTGTAAAGCTCTTTAGTGTAACTAGTCGTGAGAGCTTGTTAGTTTGGTTAGTGTGGCTCTTTAGTTAGCCTTTGAGAGCACACTAACTTAGTGTAGCAACATAGCCATTGTGTGGATATAGACTATACAAAATAGAATTGGGTAGGTGGCTTTCAACCCCAAGTATAGTGCTAGCGCAAAATTCGCTTCGCCATCTTATTGACTAATCAATCGTCTTAATATTGTTGTAGAAATTTTTAATAGGCTATTCACCCCCTCTCTAGCCATTAGGACCTTTCAGAGATGACCAACCCCATTTCACCTAGTTTCTGAAAGAAAATGGCGGTGGCACCGCCCTCCTCACAGCCATGACCGAGCGGTGCACACCGGACGCTCCAGGTGCCCGCTTCACTTCTCCTGAGTCTCGGCCATGTCTAGGTGGGCACCGCCCTAGACGTGGCTGGTGCCACCGGACACATAGTGGCGGTGCCCCCAGGGCAACTCGCTGTTCTTGGCCTCCCAGTCGGTCACCGCCACTAGGGGTGGCGGTGCACTAGACAAGGGGTGGCGGTGCCCCTGTGGTAGCACCCCAAGCCGAGTTTCGCCTCCTTTTCTTCACCTTTGTCACCGATTGTGCACTAGGCCTAAAATACAATGCAAGTATTTCAACACCTAGTGGCACTAGATGATCGAGTTGTCCAATAAGAGCTCCCCTCTTAATAGTACGACCATCTATCCTAAATATGATCACACTCGCTAAGTGTCTCAATCACCAAACCAAAAAGCTACTATCATGTTTCACCTTTGCCTTGAGCCCTTTTTGTTTTTCTCTTTCTTATGTTCCAAGTCCTAGAGCTTGATCATCATCACATGTCCACACCACCACCATAGATTTTATTTCATGTGGCCATCTCCGTCTATGAGTGTCACCTAGCTCCTTTACTTGGGTTGGACTATCCTATCTAGTCACACACTTCGATGCAAGGATTAGTCCAAATAGGTTTCATCAATTAGCCAAAACCAAACTAGAGCTTTCAATATCACTAAGATAATTTTTTGCAGGGCTCATTCATGTGCTCTCTCAGATTAAATTCTACTCAAAGGATAATTCTATTACTACATCTTCCTCTATCCTTCCACTCATCACACAAGCCTTCCTTTTGCAAATAATTCATATTGAGTACGTTTTAATCATTGGTTCTCTTTATTTATTATGTTATCTTTTGCCATCGATTTTTAGGAAAGCCAGCAATGAGCAAAGTGTGCGTTCTTGACAGACTTGCACACCGAAATCACACGCTGGTCCAGGTAGACTGCATTGCCTGTAAACAAGATATATGTTTTAACTCCTGCTCTTACATGTTCACTGATGTGCATAGCATTATCTGTTTTCCAGTTGCGGTTATGTATACTGTCACATTTTCTTTTGCTGCCTTGAGCATTTTGATATTTGGTATTTCCTTTTCTTCATTGATGTAGGTTGAAGTTCATCCAGGACGACCTCGCCAAAGACGCATACACCTTCCATGCATTGGGCACCCTCTTGCAGGCAAGCCCCTCGCTCACTCTGCTTAAAAATTCATTTCTTGACTTATTTAATTAATGCACTTGGCAAAACTCATCTTCCCATCCAGGGATGAAATAGTGCTATCTTTAAAATGTTTTGAAGGGCAGACACCTGAACACAGCACTCTCTTCGACTAATGGCCACAGTCAAGGTTCATGGTAAGATATGATTTGGAGTTGTTCTGGAATTCTGGTTAAATTGTATCTGTTGTCTCTGATCCAGTAGAGAGGGTAACTTCGTTGAACTGTTTATGCATGATGCTTCCCAAAATTTTGCTCGGATTTAAAGTACTGGGCGTATGTTTTTTTGCTTTTTGAGTAAAACCTCAAGCCTCATGCGCTTTGAGGTAAATGGCTGCGCCAAACTAGCAAAAACAAGGGTTCTCATTTAACTCATCACGCGAAAAAAATTCAAGAAATTATTATCTGTTGCTTGGGTGAAGAAGGAAATAAATTCATTAAGTCGTTTATGGATTATGCTGCTGGAAATATATGGTTTATGAGGAAAAACTAAACCTTGATGAACTATGAACTATTGGTCATTGATGGAGGAGGAAGCCATGGGTAGTATGTGGATCCTATATGTCCATATCCACTGTCGTGGTCATTCGCTACCTCTGTACATCACCACTGCTTCTACCGTATGAATTCTATCTTTGCAGACCTAGCAACTTTTGCTTGCCCTCGCCGTATCTATATAACATGCAAATATATATGCATCGATGCATCCTGACCATAAACATCACCAGTGCCTGTGACCTACAACGCCTGCCTGCATAGACCAAACAGTGGTTGCCTGCACTCGCGCGTAGGGGCGCGCGGCTCGTACTAGTTTCTCAGGAAATCGAGGACGAACCTAAAGCAAAGGCCGACACGGGCTCTCGCTCCCCTATTCTCGGGAGTTGCATTTTGCTCCATCGTTGCCTTCCTCACCGTCCATCCATCCCCTTCTCTTGGCTCCTCCTTCTCGTCCGACGCATCGCTCCCTACAAGCCATCATCTTCGCGGCTGTGCCGGCATGCAAGGGCGGCGCGCATAGCACTTAGACGGCCGTGTGTCTGGCTGCTCTAGGCCGGGACCGGGACCGGGACCGGGACCGAAAACGGGAAGACCACGAATGGTCACGCGGCACGGCACTCATCGTCGACGAGACTAGGGGTGCGGCCAAGAAGTGGGCCTGTGTGAATGGTTGAGCGGCCTGGCAAAAATGGTAAAGCCCACCAGGCTGGCCTATTATATATTGTTGGGCCGTTCATGACCTAAAAGGCCCGCACGGGCGGCACAGCCGAGGGCAACGGCCGATTGGTTCAGTTTGCGCCCTCCTCCGACGTTGAGGCCGCCGCCGTCGGACCGGCCGCATGCCTGTACGCCCCGCTCCTCCTCAGTCCTCTCTTTTCTTCTTCTCTGTTTCTTAGGTTTCAAAAACGCGCAACTGTATCTTTTTAATCTCCTTTAGTTCTTATTAGGTCAAGGTTTCATCTTTGTTTAGGAAGAAACAGTAAAAGAAAAACTTGTTTAATTACTAAGTACAAGTACACATCATGAAGATAGCACCAAACATGTGAAGCTCAAGGATTGTCCTTCCCATAGAGGATTGTTTCCCGCCACGACCACTTCAGTCAATCAGTCATATCACAGGTACTTCGCCTCCATCAAGTGCAAGCATGCGTTTCTGTTCGTCAGAATTTGCGGTAACACCTTCATACTAGGATGCAAAGCTGCATCGCTTATGGGAATATCCTTAGTGGTACTAATAATAAGTACTAATTAACGCATGCTCAACATTCGAGAGCTATGCCCTTATGAGCAGCTAGACAGGCCTCCACTGCTTCACCTACTGTCATGAAGATCCAATCTTCTCCTACTCTGTCGACCACCCGCGACACTTTCATCTTCTGAACCGCCTTCCATCCTGGACTGGCTATAGCCATCTACAGGTAGTTGTTTCAGCATTATAACCGGGCAATTTGGCATTATATGTCTTTTTTTTTACCCAAACGTAAAGGTACCCTGATCAATTCAGCACTTCACCTGTATTCCAAGAGACATCAACTCCTTGTGTATTTCTTCCAGTGCCGTGAGACCTGAAGTGTCGATGTTTACCACACCTGCAAAAACAGGAAGATGGGCATACATATTTTTGTATCAGATTAGCACTGAACATGGGTTTCACAGCTACATTGGTGTATATTCCACCTAATGTAAAATTGAATTAACTGAAAAAAGTAAAGCAAGCATCTCCTTTATAAAATTGAAAAATCTTGGAGATTCTGGGGGCACTTACTTGACATATCAAGGACAACTGCTTGTATCCTTTCTCTTCGCTTTTCCATTTGAGTTCTCCACTTCTTCCCGAACCCACTCTATGATCCTGATTTGTTGGAAAATTTATATTGAACATTTTATAAACCCATATTTATATATTGAGATTGCTAGTACCTTTCTTTGATGAAAGTGGCATTGATGAAACAGAGGAAGGATGTGTCCATGCGTATCGGTAGTACGATCGGAGTTTGGCAAGCTACAGGGTATTGTCTGATGCTGCAGAATATATTTGTCCCTTGGAGCCTGCCAAGAACCTCTACCTGTGGTCGAAGCGACTGTATGATGATCTTTGCGAAGGAAATGGCAAGCTGCAGCAATCAGCCCCCTCACAAGTCAGAAAACGCCTGAAAGACAATTTTCCAATGTGATTTTCAAATGCAGGTGTATCAAGCATGCATCTTACTGCTACTGCAAGTCCGATCTCCACCGACCCAAACAGGACACCAACAAATGCGCCAAGGCAAATGAGGAAATCCATCTTGTCGATTTTCCACATGTTGCAAGCTTCTTTGATGTCGATCAGCCCCGGAAGAGCCGACAGGATGATGGAGGCGAGCACCGCCATGGGCGTGTAGTAGAGGAGCTTCATGAACAACTCCAAGGCGATGACCACGGTGATGGACATGACGATGTTAGAAACAGTCGACCTGGCGCCCGCGCTGAAGTTCACAGCTGTTCTGGAGAATGAACCTGATGAATGAAAAACATCTGTTAGGATATTTTGCTTCTTCCTGAAAGATTGCCACAACCATCACTCAGTAATCATATTGATCACCTGTTGCCACATAACACGAGGACAGAGATCCAGCAACGTTCGAGAACCCCATCGCCAGCATCTCCTTGTTGCCGTCAAGTTTGTACCCTCTTACCGAGGCAAAAGATCGGCCAACGGCGATAGCTTCCTAGGAGAGGCAATGCAAGCTTTCTCTTTCAGCAATCCGCATTTCAGATTTCAGCATGGAACACCAGATGGACGGCTTACTGCAGCCGAGAAGTAGATACCGTAAGGGCGATGACTGCGCAGATGATGGCGATCTTGGCACATTCCGTGGTGTGCGGCCCGTTCAGGTGTATCTGCTTGGCTGAGCTTGGGTTTAAGCCTACATGAACCTTCTGTATGATCTTGACGCCGTGCTTGTCGGCCCTTGTTGCGTAGACTGTAGCGGTGGACAGCATGACCGACAGCAGAGGTGAAATTGCTGACAGCCAGAACAACTTCTTGTACCTCCCCTGCCATTAATTGAGTTGTCATCATGTGGGTTTAGTAAGTTACCGTCCGATCTATATACATCATGAGCCAGTAACAAAGAGGAGTAGTTGAATCGAATCTTCTTACAATGAACCGTGTGGTGAGGATGAATATAAGGAAGGAGCATCCGATGAGGAAGTTGCCCGTGTGCCACTGCAGTTGGATGACATGCACAGCACAGAGAACAGGAGCCACATATGAGAAGCGCACATGATACGGAGAACATGAGCCACATGAGAAGCGGACATGAGTAAAAGCCAAGCACAAGATGGCGGTGTTGACAATTTGACATGAAGGTGGGTGGATTCCAATGCACTAAACAGTGTGCAGACAAGTGGCCATGTCCTTCGTCCCCCAAAAAAAAAAGGGGTTCCTCTACCGTAGTATGAGGTTGAAGACTAGTAGGAGTACTATTGTTCCAAGCAATGACCGTGACTAATCACTGTCTCTGAGACTCTGACTCTCTTTGTGGGAGTGGGACATGCATGAGGGTACATTAGTGCTCCTTTGTTATATTTACACAAAAATAATAATTATAAAATGCTCGGCATTTTCGTGGCGCAGAGCCGAGAGAGACAGAGACGACGACTCCGTACTACTCACCGGGTCATGTAGCGCAGAGCAGACCGCCTTGACGACAGAAACAACATCGGTGCTGTTGGTGAAATGGCTGAGTCCAAGCAGCCCCTTGAGCTGCTGCAGCCCGATCACGATGGCCGCCCCGCCCATGAACCCCACGATGGCAGCGTGCGACAGGAAATCCACGAGAAAACCCAGCCTGGGACGTGACGAACCGACACAGTCACATAGGTAAGAGTCGTAAGACCAGACGTCTCGACGTGTGGGAGCAGAGCATGTTGTTTTGCACGTAATTAATTAAAAAAACGCTTGCTTGCTAAGCAGCAGACCGTACCTGAAGAGGCCGAAGGAGACCTGGAAGACCCCGGCAAGGAAAGTCACCGTGAAGACGAGCGACCTGTAGGTCGCCGGGTCGGCTGCCGGGTCGACGACCTTCTGGATCATCGAGGACAGCAGCAGCGAGACGACGGCGACTGGGCCGATGGCGATCTCCCTCGATGTCCCCATGACAGCGTAGATCAGCGGTGGCACCACACTCGTGTCTTTCATCAGGGAAAAAGGTAGTCGTAGTACAAAAGAATGAGTGATCTAGAGAAAGAAACATGGCGTGTGCTTCTGCGCAAGCTAAATTGTTCCGAACAATCAATCATGGAGTAGAGGCTTGTGATTGATACTTACAAAGACCGTACTGAGGGTCCAGTTTGGCTAGGTTGGCGTATCCAATGCTCTACAATATCATATCAGAGATCCAAAGGAGTCACAGGTCAGATAATATACTGACGAGAAGGGTAAAAACTCTACACGCACACCCGAAAATTCCAAGGCAAAATCTGTATATGATCCTTGAAGTATGTGGTGGTTCCTCACAAGTCCAAGTAGCAACTGATGTTTTGTCTCAGGATTCATTGTTGTAGAGATTTAAGGGGTGTTTGGATCCAGGGACTAAAGTTTAGTCCGTGTCACATCGGATGTTCGGATGCTAATTAGGAGGACTAAATATGAGTTAATTACAAAACTAATTACACAGATGGAGACTAATTTACGAGACGAATTTATTAAGCCTAATTAGCCCGTCATTAGCGCATATTTACTGTAGCAATACATTGTCCAATCATAGCCTAATTAGGCTTAAAAAATTCGTCTCGTAAATTAGTCGCAATCTGTGTAATTAGTTATTTTTTTTATCTATATTTAATACTCCATACATGTGTCCAACACATTTGATGGGACAGGGACTAAAATCCGGTCTAAGGAACCAAACACCCCCTTAGTGCAAGAAACACTTATCAGTTGTCACCTCAAGACGTCCTGAATTCAAGTAGTCGTCTAGCTACCTACCTAGCTTGATTGTTATTTCTTGCTGAGATCACTACTCAACAAGTAAAGACGTGTGTTTGAGAGGAACTAGAGCTAAAACTGACGCGTGAATTGAGCAAGCAAGCGTCTGGCATGACCAGCAGGCAGCAGCCTACCTGAGGGATGCCAAGGCTGGCAAGAGTGAGGCCAGCCATGACGTCACTCCTGAAGGACTTGAGGGTGTAGGTCCTCCCCCACTGCAGCACCGGGAACACGCACTGCAGCGCCGTGAGGATCCACGGGCAGCGCGGCGCCCGGCCACCGCCGCCGGGGGGCCGTCGCCGGAACGCCTTGCCGACCACGCCGACGAGCTCCTCGCGCAGGCTCGGCGGGCTGGGGCTGTTCAGGACAAGCTTCGCCGTGTCTGGCCGCTGCTTGTTGGATGATACCTCGAAGACGGACACGGTCGCCGACGACTCGACCGCTGCCGATGCCTCCATCGCTGAAGGCTGAATGAAGTGTTTGGGGAAACTCGGGAGCTGGGAGCTCCCTAGCTTTAAAAGAGATTTTGGTTCTGGCGGTTGGACGGAGAATCTTGCAGTGGGCGTGACAACGATCAGAGGAAGAGGCAGGCTAGAATTCCTCCTCTCCTGTAAACATCACCGGCCCTGGGAGACGGATCACATATATGCATGGACGGCGATATGATTCTCTGGCAAGAGGCCGGTTAGAGGAAGAAGACAGCCATCCCGTCCCCGTGCACGGATGAGCCCCGCCGCGGTCGAGGGAGGAAATGCTCACTTGCAGGGGTGTGGATGCCGGAGCAAAGTTGGCAACTTGGCATGTTGCTATATATGGGCTGCTCGGCTGGGTGTGGTAGACTGGTAGTGGACCGCTATGGACCATGCCACAAAGCAGGCCACATGCATCATCGGTCACCGGGGTGGGTGGTCACCGGGGTGGGCGGCCGAATTTTTTACATTTTAGTTTTTTTTAGTTTCTCACGGATAGATCTGACCGAAAGAATTTAAAAAATACATCTTTAGCTCGGCGCCATTGATTTAGCATCGAGCTAGGCGTTCATCACTTTAGCACCGAGCTCTGAACACGGTGAATGATATACCAGAGAGCTCGACACAAGTCACTCTGTCGCCGAGGCATGCCACCGTGCCAAGAAAGCGACCCCCGTTTGCGGCGGTCGCGTCGCCATGTCCGTGGTGGCGTCACTAGTCACTAGTCACTCACCAGCACTGCGCCCATGTCGATGCTAACTGTTGCCACTAGCCGATCGCGCTGTACGGAGTATGTTTATTGTCACTAGTACTAGTGAGCATACACTTTTTTTTTAGAAATACCAGTGAGCATACTTTTCAGTGCCTCTTTTGGTTCCGTTTCAGAGTATACTCCATACTACTTGTCGCTAGTGAAGCTCAGGGAAACCGTTTTGGTAGGACTACCACTTTTGCGGAGACAACTAGCCTGTTCAATGGTTGATTTCTAGATTGGTAAGCCCAGCTAACGCCGGTTTATTATAAGAAGAAAACATAGTTGACTGATTGATAAGTCCTAGCTGAAACAATAAACGAACATGCTGAATAAAATCCATAAAAAAAGTAAGCAGGAGACCGATCGATCAATTGATGGATCAACAAACGAAAATAAAATGTTCGTTGATGGTGTTAGGTCAAGGGTAAAACGTTGGTTTCAGATGGATCAACAAACGAAAATAAATCCATCCGGTAGAAAATTCTCGCTCGGCTGGCTGCTCGCTTTGGACCGGTCTTGGCATCGCACTGGCCGTCTACAGCTGCCGCAGAAAATTACGGGTATCGGTGCCGCTAGCAGGAGCGTACGCATATACGCAGGCACGTAGCAGGCTAGCGTAATCTCATTTTCACATGACAGTTGCAACGGCATCTACTGGTTACTGTCACGCTTTGTAGATATCGCCGTATGATATTGGTATCGTTCGCACAGCCACATGCAGGCAGATAAGATTACAGGCTTACAGCGACGGTCCATTAGCCCGATGATCGACGCAGCTGCCGGGGACTATTCTTCGCACCTGATCGAGCAGCAGGTAACGGCGACCGACGAGTGGCAACAGTTTGGCTGGTAGCATCGACGTGGGCGCAGTGCTGGTGAGTGACTAGTGATGCCACCACGGGCCACGGCGACGCGACCACCCCAAACTGAGGTCGCTTTCTTGGCACAGTGATATGACAGTGAGCTCGACGTTAGAGTGACTGGCACCGAGCTCTCTGGCATGTCATCCACTATGCCTAGGAGCTCGGCGTCAGCATCAATGACGTTGAACTAAGGGTCAATTTTCTGAATTCTTTCCGCGAAGGGTTTATTCATGAGAAATTTTTAAAAAAAGAGCTAAAATATAAAAAATTCGGGGTGGGCGACGTTTTGGAGTGCCTTTTGCCCTTTTCCTCCCCCGGCGATGATTGAATGTGCTGCTGCTAGCGCGCTAATAGTACTCCCTTTAGTTTCAACTTATAAGACATTTGATTTTTCTCTAAATACATACTCCCTCGGTCCCATAATAGAAGTCGTTATGAGATACGTATAGATCAAACTTTTTAACTTTGACTAGGTTAATATAAAAAGCGTGCAACATTTATATCTTCAAATAAATTTATTATGAAAGTATATTCAATGATCTTTCTAATTATACTAATTATGTATTATAAATATTAATATTCTTTTATATATAATTGGTCAAAGTAAAAAAAGCCGACTTCTCGAGCAGCGAGAACGACTTCTATTTTGAGATAGAGGGAGTAGCATTTATTATACATCTAGATATACATTATGTTTAAATACATAACAAAAACAGTGTATCTTATAATTTAAAACGGAGGGAGTACTACTACTTCATATGTGAATTAGACCGTGTTGAAGTGATAAAAATAAATGATACTGAATCAATTGGAATAAAATAATATGGAGCAGATAAGGCCAAAAGCAAATAAGACATTTGTCTCTAGAAATTTGAATATCTATATATCTCTTATAAAGCTAATCTCTACTACAAGTTCTATCTCAACATATAAGCTATCCACATCGTCTCTCACTACTAATAGTGATGTCACCACCCTAATTTTCAACCTCTTGATACAAGCTATCTATGTTGAAAGCATATAGATCTCTAGATGGGTTTTGGTGATTAATGACAATACGAGATTACTATGACTAACGTGTGTTTTGTAGAGGTAATTTAAGTTAGGTCATGGTAATGGCAATTGATTGGATAATCATGGTGTCATGCCCCTACGATGTAAATCGTTTCGGTTTTTAAATGATGGATGATAAGGTTAAGGATAGACTAGTTCTAAGTGTCGTTTGGTGTTGAAGAGACACTTAGAGTAGTTTAGAACTTTGTTTTTTCTTTTGCCTATACTATTAAGGCGGGTATGGACAAGTAGCTTGACCTAGGTGAGTCTAATGGGTTAGGTATGGTACACATGTCAAATCTAGCACTAGGTAGCTCCGGAGTAGCCCTAAGATCAATTGGAGCAAACTTCATTCACATATGATTTTGAGTTGGAAGTGAATGGATGGTCAAATGATTGACCAGACGCTGGTCTGGTTGTGATCGGATGCTGAAGGGTGAGTCCAGTCAGTTCATTTGATCAACTAGAGCCATCTGGTTATGATTGGACGCTGAGTGAAAAGTGACCGGACACTGGGTGCCTACGTCCGATCAACTCCAGAGAGGTTCTAGAGAGGGAGATTCCTGACCCGATGCGTCCGATCAGTGCTGACCGGACGCTGCTCAAGATTCGGTAACTGACTAGACGCTGAACAGCGAAGTGACTGGACTCTGGGTGCCAGTGTCCGGTCAATATCAGTAAGGTTTTAGAGAGCATTTTTGGTGTCCGGATGTGTCCGGTCAGTGCTGATCAGACGCAGGTCAAAGTCCGGTCAGAACTTAACGACTCTTTCTGACATAATGGTGGTGATAACTGGCCGGAGCGTCCGGTCATTCTGACCGGAGCGTCCGGTCACCCCGCAGAGTGATGACTCAACCTACGAACGTTATATTTTGAATGAGGGGTATAAATACTTACTCCACTTGTCCAAGGGAGGTCTCTTGCCCATTTGTTCAACTGAGAAACACACTTAAGAGTGTAAAGGAGAGCAAGAGCCTAGTGAGGTGATTGAGATTTGAGAATCCAAGATTAAGGCCTCATTAGTGCAAGGAGAGTAGCAAGTGTGCATCCACCCTTCTCGTTAGGCTTGTCGTGGTCAAGTGAGAGTTTGTGCTTGTTACTCTTGGTGATCGCCATCACCTAGATGGCTTGGTAGTGATTGGGAGTTTGGTGATCATTCCGCGGAGCTTGTGGATGACCCAACTCAAGTTATGAGCGGTTGTGGGTGATTCACCACGATGGAGTGTCGAAGAATCAGCCCATAGAGAGCACTTGATCCTTGCGCGGATCAAAGGGGAGCTACACCCTTGCATGGGTGCTCCAACGAGGACGAGTGGGGAGTGGCGATTCTTCAATACCTTGGCAAAACATCGCCGCATTCCTTTCCCTCTCTTTACTTTAAGCATTTACATTTGAGCAATTCATTTCTTGTTTTTACATTCTTAGAATTATAATGCTAGAGTAGGATTGGAACTTAGGGTGCAAAACTTTTATGCGGTAGAACAATAGAAACACATTCTAGGCATAAGGGGCGAAGTGGGCTAAGTGTAGGGTTTAATTATTGCAAAGAATTTTAGAATTAGCCCAATTCACTCCCCCTCTTGGGCATCTTAATCCTTTCAATTGGTATCAGAGCCTCGTACTCGCTAAATTAGGCTTAACCGCCTAGAGAAAGATGCCCCATAGGGATGGACCTCCTCCTATCTTTGAGGGAGATGATTTTCTTTATTGGAAAATCCACATGGAGGCTTATTTAGAAGCCTTAGATGTTGAAATTCTTAGAGCCGCCTCACAAGGCTTCCCAAAACCTAAGGATCCCACCAACCTTCAAGGCGATGAAGTTAATTACGAAAAATGGAATGCAAATGCTAGAAACATTATCTTTAGAGGCCTTTGCAAAGATGTTTTTAACTGTGTGTGGAACTATAAGGACGTCCATGCACTATGGTCGGACATTTATGTGCTCCATGAGGGAACAAAGAGTGAGCGTGAGAAACGCTATCATCTTGTTATAAAAAAGCTTAATTCATTTGAGATACTTCCTAAAGAAAGTGCTAATGAGATGTACTCACGCTTAAATGTTCTTGTAGAGGAAGTCAATGGGCTAGGACTTACACAAATGCAACCCTCCGATGTTGTAAGGAAAATCTTGAGTTTCCTCCCCATTGACAAATATGGGCATATTATGACCGTGCTTCATCAAGGTGATCTTTCCACCGCTACACCAACTTAAATATTGAGAAAGATTAATGCACATGAGATGTATATGCACATCACACCGTAAGATGGCTCTTCTTCCACCAAGAAAAAAGACTTGGCATTCAAGGCTAGCCAAGAGAACATGGGCAAAGCAAGAGTTGAACATGAGAGCTCAAGTGATGATGAAATTGATGATGCAAGTCTTGCTCTCATGGTGAGAAGAACCGCCAAGATGCTTAAGAAGCTCAACAAGAACGGTGTCAAGTTTGATGGCAAGAAAAAGAAGTTCTTCACTAGCAATAGAAGGAAGCCAATCTCTGAGATGGATTGCTATAATTGTGGAGACCTTGATCATCTAGCTCATCAATGCCCCAAGCCCAAGAAAGACAAGTACAAGAAGAAGTACAAGGGCAAGAAAGATGACTCAAGTGATGAAGATAATGATAAGAAGAAGAAAAACAAGCCATACAAGAAGAAGGATGGCAAGAAGAAGGATTTCCACAAGAAGAAAAAGAATGGCAAGGCATACATCGTCGGTGATTGGCTCACGGATATTGATTCATCAAGTTGCTCATCCGATAATGATAGTGAGAACAAGAAGGTGGCCGCTATTGTGATTGACTCTTCACTATCTTCACTGACACCACCGCCATCATCCTATACACACCTATGCCTTATGGCCAAGGGTGAAAGAAAGGGACAAAATGATGATGATAGTAGTGGTGATGATCATGCTATCAATGATGATAGTGATAGTGATGATGAATTTGAATTGCCTTCATATGATGATCTTGTCAAGTTGCTAAATCAATATACTAAAATTATTAGAAAGACAAGAGCTAAAAATAAAAAGCTAGAACTTGAGAATGACTCACTCTTAGCTAAACATGACATAGTGGAAAAAGCTAGTGTTGAGCTTAGAGAAGAAAATAAAACTATGTCATCCAAACTCAAGGAGCTCAAATAATCTAAAAGAGAGCTTAAAGAAAAATATGATAAACTTGAGGGGATACACAATGAGCTCACCACTAGCTACAATATGCTAAAAGAAGAGTATACAAATCTCAAGGTTAATCATGATAATCTTGTTGTCTCTCATGAGTTATTATCCAATGAGCCAAATAATGCTACTAACCATGTTGTTAAGATTGATATAGCTACATCATGTGATGATTTAATCATTGAGAGCATTGAACAAGATTCTAGTAGCAAAGGCAAGCAAGTGGTTGAGTCCGACAACTATGATGAGTATGTCAAGATCAAGAATGAGAATGAGAAGCTCAAGAAAGATCTTGAAAAGCTATCAACCACCAACACCATCATGATAGAGAACCTTGACCATGATAGTGATCTAGCTCTTGAGAATGAGATGCTCAAAGAAGAGAACAAGAAACTAAAGATGGAAAAAAATCATGATGAACTTAAAGAAGAGAACAAGAAGCTCAAGTTAGAAAAAGAATATCTCAAGATCGGCTTGAGCAAGTTTACAAGAGGTCAACATCTTCAAAGTGAGCTACTTATGAATACCATAATGAAGATGGATAGAAGTGGCATTGGGTATTTGGCACATCAAGAGAAGAAGGCTCAAGCTCAACACCAACAACAACACAAGTCAAAGCCAAAGCCAAAGCCAAAGAGGTGTTTTGAGTGTGGACAAGAAGGTCACTTTGCCCATGAGTGTCAAACTCTATCACCACAACCCTTGCCCAAGCATGCTAGACCCTTTGCTTTCAATGCTCATTACATGCTTAGAAAGGACTCTAGTGGAAAAATGAAAGTCATATTCTTTGGACCTCCTAATAAGAATAGGCCTAAGAAAATTTAGGTTGTAAAGTCACTTGTTGAGAAAGTCAAGGGCCCTCAATAAGTTTGGATCCCTAAAGAAGCTTGATCTCTTGTGTGTAGGTGAACTACAAGATTGGTGGAAGTCATTGGGTAATTTATAGTGGTTGCACTCAATATATGACCGGTGATTCTTGTATGTTCACCTCACTAGATGAAGAAGTAGATGGCCAAGAAAGGATAACATTTGATGATAATTCAAAGGGCAAAGTTCAAGGATTGGACAAAGTGGCAATATCAAATGATCATTCAATTTCAAATATGCTATATGTCACTTCATTGAGTTTTAACTTGCTATCCGTTGGTCAATTGTGTGATCTTAGTTTTCAATGCTTGTTCATCGAGAAGGAAGTGGTTGTATCTAAGAAAGATGATGATCAAGTTATATTTAAGGTATTTAGATACAATAACCTATATCTAGTAGATTTCACCTTTAAAGATGCTAACTTGAAGACATGCCTATTCACCAAAACATCACTTGGGTGGCTATGGCATAGAAGACTTGCTCATGTTGGGATGAGCTCACTCAAGAAGCTTATGAAGAATGAATTGGTGAGAGGGTTGAAGGATGTAAAATTTGAGAAGGACAAGCTTTGTAGTGCATGTCAAGCCGGCAAGCAAGTTGTAAACACTCATCCTACAAAAGCTTACATGTCAACAACAAGAGTGCTAGAGCTCCTTCACATGGATCTATTTAGACCAACAACCTACAAGAGCTTGGGAGGAAATCTCTATTGTCTTGTGATTGTCTATGACTACTCTAGATATACATGGGTATTCTTCCTTCATGACAAGACTGAAGTTGCATCATGTTTCAAGAAGTTTGCCAAGAGAGCACAAAATGAGTTTGAAGTGAAGCTCAAGAAGATAAGAAGTGATAATGGAAAAGAGTTTGACAACACAAACATTGAAGCTTATTGTGATGAAGTTGGAATCAAGCATGAGGTCTCCGCAATATATACTCCTCAATAAAATGGTATAGTTAAGAGAAAGAACCGGACACTTATCACACTTGCAAGAACAATGCTTGATGAGTACAATACACCCGAAGCTCTCTAGGCGAAAGCTATCAACACCGCATATTATGCATCCAACCGCCTATTCCTTCAAAAGTTTCTTAGCAAGACACCTTATGAGTTGCTTAATGGGAAGAAGCCAAATGTCTCATTCTTCCGGGTGTTTGGATGCAAATGCTACATCTACAAGAAGCGTCAACACCTAGGGAAGTTTCAAAGACGTTGTGATATTGGCTTTCTTGTTGGTTACTCATCAAAGTCCAAAGCATATAGAGTATTTAATCATGCCACTGGCTTGGTTGAAGAAACATATGATGTGGAATTTGATGAATCTAACGGCTCCTAAGGAGCACATGAGAATCTTGATGATGTAGGTGATAAACCATTGAGAAAGGCTATGAAGAACATTCTGGTTGGAGACATCAAGCCTAAATATGATGAAGATGATGTACAAGTGATTGATCCACCTTCTTCATCAAATGTGCCACAAGATGGTGATAAAGATGGGAGAGTAGAAAATGAAGATACTCATGTCTCTCATGATCAAATGGTGACACAAGCTCAAGATGTTGATGCTCCTCAACCTCCCCCTCAAGTGGTTGATAGAAGAAATTCACCTCTAATTTAAGCTCATCCATAAGATCTCATCATAGAGAGTCCTTCAAAGGGTGTAATGACCCGCTCTAAAAAATTTGCTTTATTTATTAAACATCACTCTTTTATCTCTTGTGTTGAACCTATGAATATAGAAGAAGCCCTTCAAGATTCTGATTGGATAAATGCCATGCATGAAGAGTTGACACAACTTCACTCACAATGAAGTTTGGACTCTCGAAGAGCTACCACAAGGTGCAAGAGTCATTGGAACAAAGTGGGTGTTCCGCAACAAGCAAGATGATCAAGGCATTGTAGTGAGGAACAAGGCAAGACTAGTTGCAAAGGGGTTCTCTCGAGTTGAAGGGTTGGATTTTGGAGAGACCTTTGCACTTGTTGCAAGACTTGAAGCCATTTGTATCCTCCTTGCATATGCATCGCATCATAAAATGAAATTATATCAAATGGATGTTAAACATGCATTTTTAAATGGCTTCATAAATGAACTAGTCTATGTTGATCAACCTCCCAGGTTTGAAGACCCTAGACATCATAATCATGTCTATAGGTTGTCCAAGGCACTATATGGGCTTAAGCAAGACTTAAGAGCTTGGTATGAACGTCTTCGGGATTTCCGCATTGAGAAGGGCTTCACCATTGGGATGGTCAACACCACACTATTCACTAAGAAACTTGATGGAGAAATCTTTATTTGTTAAGTATATGTTGATGATATCATTTTTGGATCATCAAATGAAGATTATTGCAAAGAGTTTGGTGAATTGATGTCGAAGGAGTTCAAGATGTCAATGATTGGAGAGATTACATTCTTTCTTGGTTTTCAAGTCAAGAAAATGAGAGATGGGATTTTTATCTCTCAAGAAAAGTATACCAATGATCTTCTCAAGAGGTTCAAAATAGATGAATATAAGCCAATCAAGATATCAATGCCATCCAATGGACATCTCGACCTAGATGAGGGAGGTAAAATGGTTGATCATACTCTCTACCACTCTATGATTGGTAGCTTGCTATATTTGACTGCATCTAGGCCCAACATCATGTTTAGTGTGTGTATGCATGCTAGATTTCAAGCTAACCCTAAGGAAGCTCATTTGGTTGCTGTTAAAAGAATCCTTAGGTACCTTAAGCACACACCTAGCATTGGTCTTTGGTATCCCAAAGGAGCTAGATTCTAATTCAGATTATGCCGATTGCAAAATTGATAGAAAACACCTTCGGAGGGTGTCATTTGCTTGGTAGATCACTAGTGTCTTAGTCCTTCAAGAAGCAAAATAGTGTGACTTTATCCACCGCCGAAGCATAATTAATTGCCGTGGGTGCTTGTTGTGCACAAATACTTTACATGAAGCAAACTTTGCTAGACTATGGTATAGTTCTAGAAAAGGCACCTCTTTTGTGCGATAATGAGAGTGCGGTAAAACTTGCTAATAATCCGGTTCAACACTCTCGCACTAAGCATATAGATATCAGCCATCACTTTCTTAGATATCATGTTGCTAAAAATGATATATCACTAGAAGGTATAAGGACCGAGGATCAATTGGCGGATATCTTCACTAAACCGCTAGATGAGGCTACTTTTTGTCGGTTGAGGAATGAGCTCAATATGCTTGATTTTAGTAACTTCATTAGAAAATGAGCTTGTGTTGTCCCTTGCATTGCATTGTAATATACAACATGTTTAATTTTTGGTAATGCATTTAGGGCTTGTCTAACATGGTTAAGATAACCATCGAAAAGCATGTGAAGAAGCTTAACCTTGGATCAAACTTGACAAGCAACTAGAATTATTTTCAAGTATTGCATTGCATATGCATGTGTGTTGCTTTGTCATTTCCTTTTGATTACCCTTTTATTGCCTATTTTCTTAAAAAGGATTATAGCCTAAGGCAAAATATTTTGAAAATTTTGAGGGTTTAAGAGAGGTCACTCACATCAGTCCTAATTGATATTTATTTGGGTCTTATTAAAGTTGGGACTTGATTAGGAACAGACAACATGAAAGAACTTTGAAGACTCGCTAAAAAAGGGCGACCGAACGTTGCATCGGACTCTGGATTCCAGCGTCCGGTCAGTTCACAGGAGGTGAACAGAAGCAGCACCGAAGTGACCAGACGCTAAAACAGTATTATCCTGTGTCCAGTCAGATGATGTCCCTATGTTCGGTCATTCGAAGAAGACGTAGTCTGGATCGACCGGACTCTGACTGCGTCTGGTCAGGGGTAACCAAACATGTCCGGTCGTGACTTGAGAGGTTTTGGACCTCTTTGTTGTCGACCGGACTCTGGGTGGCAGCGTCCGGTCGTTGCCACCAGGGCGTCCAATCAGTTGAAGTCATGTGGATCTCCAACTCTATTCTGTTTCCTTTTTCTTATCCAACACAGGGGCCACCATATAATCACCGTACGGTTTCACGTCGCCTTAACCTAATCTCGCACTGCCTCATCCAACCGCCACGTGCCTGCCCTAACCCTCACTTCAACTTCGTTGTCACCCTACCACCATGGCTATGCTTGCCTCCTCAGCTACGCCGCCGCATCTCCACCACTCATGCTCGCCCTAGCCACACAGTCGTACCATCATGCCCGCCTCTGCTATAGCGCCGCTGTTCCCGAGCTGTCCACATCTGTGCCGCATTGCTCCGCCGTGCTCACTGCATCCACACCTGTGCCGCGCTCGTGCCAACCTCACCCACGCGACCATGCCCACGTAGAGCCTCTGTGCCATAGCACCTCTACCTTGCCATGCCCTAGCCATGCTAATTTGACCTAGCCACTACCTCCACATCTTCTCGGCCACTGCATCGCAAACCCTAACCCTAGACTTCGTCGATCTCAGTGGTGCCCCATGGTTCATTCCTCTGCTGATTGGTCATTGGTTTTGCATCTAATTCTGTATCTACTGCTTGCTTCTTAGGGTTTTGCATCTCTAGATATATATTGTGATTATTTATATATCATATCTACTCCATCGTGTAGTGAATTAGTGTTCTTGAGGTTGTTTTGGCAGTGGTCAGTTAACTCGGGGCCAAGCCCGTGAGTACGGATCGAGGCCAAGCCTCGTGAGTGTCAGTTGGTAGTTAATTCTTGTCTATGGTAGTAGTTCTCTTCAGCTCTAGCAATGGCATGAGTCAAGAATGCCGGAGGTGGCCTAGTGATGAGGCTCCGAGGCCTCCACCTCGCGTGTCTGCTTAGGAGAAAGGCAAGGCAAAAAAGACCACAACAAAGAAGCGAAAGCTCATTGATGTGGAGGCTGAGAGAGTAGCAGCAGTGGCAGCTACCGCTGAGCGAGCAGAGAGAGGTGGAGCTCGGAGTGGTGTCCATATTGTAGATCAGCTTTCACCAGCTTAGAGGGTCACCGTCGAGAGGGTTGAGAGTCTTCATGGTAGTCTAGCTAGGACTGTCATGCTTGGAGGATGGTGTATCAGTATAGAGGAGAGTTAGCCTTAGTGGGAGACTATTGAGCAGCAGACACAGCCAACAAAGCAGTTAGAGTAGACCGAGGAGATAGAGCAGGCACCTCTGCCACAACTTCGATGCTTTGGTCATATATGTACTCAGGTGTCATCGAGGCCTAAGACACAGAGGAGGGGCTCTCGTTCGTCTCCTAGACCATAGGGTTCACCTCCGGTGACTCACCTTGACCTAAGGGCAGCCATAGCCAAGTAGGTGCAGCAGCTCTATTTCGTGCAGTTTGAGGACTAGTTTCCACTGAGGTGGGATGAGCGTGCTTCAGAGCACTTATATACACCACTACAGGAGGATTTCTATAATACTTATTTGAACAGTGGAGTTACATTTAGATCTTAGAGAGTTTGCTCCATTGAGTTACTTGTTGCAGCTACAGGCGAGCAGATTTGTCCTCATCTATCATATCTGTCAGGGTTGATAGACCTTCTTGGATGGACTGGCCACTATGTTCCATCATGGGTCTATGAGTTCTACTCTTCACTTTGGATCGACTCAAGGCATAGATTCATACACTTTGCATTTAGAGGCCATGACTACAGGCTATAGAGCTCGAGGGTCAGAGAGATTCTTAGGATTCCAGAGTCACCCATTCATCTTCATGAGGTTTGCTATGGTTAGATAGAGCCTCTGAGACACCCTCATGGTAGACTTGTGCCACCCACAGATTTGATCTAACCATGCTTCATAGAGCCATTCGGCGAGGGGTCGAGCAGGACACCATGTGACCTTACTCCTACAACTCGGCTTCTTGATGCTATCATGAGGAGGACTCTGCTCCCGAGGATGGGTCACCACGAGGGCTTGACTCGCATTCAATTGTGGTTAGTGAACTCTCTAGTGCAACAGACTGTATTTGATATTTAGGATGTCATACTATTAGAGATGGAGGACACTCTTGCAGAGGGGTTTAGAGGTCACCGACAACTACCTTATGCTCACTGGATCACCTTCTTGATTCGAAAGGTAGTTACACAGAAGTCCCCAGAGACGATGGCTGAGTACACAGGTGCTACTACTAAGTTTCCTCCATATAACATGACTCAGATGCTCTGCACTATAGTGCGAGGACACCTTGCCAGCCGAGCCATCGCCCAGAGGTGCTAAAGACAGTAGCCTAGCAGGATGAGATCATTAGGGGCATTGTAGTGACAGAGGAGGAGCAGCTAGATGCTCAGCAGGAGGGTGTGGTCGAGAGCGACCCTAGTGATAGTTCTGATGATGATTATCAGCCTATCCCTCAGATGCCTCCTCGACCACATGACAGAGAAGCCAGTGGCTCCAGCTCAGCACCACCACAACCACCGCAGACAGATCTAGCTCTTCTTGCCATACTTGAGCGGATGAGGTAGGACCAGGCATGCCAGGCACAAGAGACAATGGCTGCACTTGCATAGGTTCAGGCTCAATAGGATGAGTTCCTAAGGCAGCAGCAACAGCTAATGATCCAACAACAGTTACTTGGTTTCATGCAACATGTCTTTACTGCTATCGGGGCTGCTCCTCCATAGACTACACCTTAGCTAGGCTAGCCTGCCACCACTTTTGTGACTCTAGCTATATAGCTTAGTGGGCTTCAGAGTCAGGGATAGCCAGCTACTCAGTTTGCTTCACCTATAGAGCAGGTGTCCTAGTGGTTTGCTTCGCCAGTGACAGCCTAGGGTCCTCACTTCACTCCTATTGTTACGGGCTTCACTCTACCTCAGAGCTCTTTAGTGCTAGTGACTAACACCCTAGTATCTAGGAGTCCTGGTGTGACTTTTAGTGAGCTTACAGGGTAGCCTACACTGCCAGAGTTGCGAGTCCCTGTACCTACCATAGTTGCTCTAGTTACTAGGACTACAGAGATGCTCCCATCATTTGTTGCATCATCAGAGCCACCACCTACAGTGATACTTCTAGAGTCATAGGCCACTCTAGTTCCTAAGCAAACCCAAACTGCTTCACCTTCACTTCCAGTGATAGAGGGTTAGACTGCTCAGAGCTTAGGGTCAGAGGATGCTGCTGCATAGTTCTAGATTTCTCACCACACACAGCGCCTGACTCGTCTGCTCCTACCCCGCCGTCTGACCCTTAGGTTTTGGTGCTTGACACCAAAGTGGGAGAGAGATCGAGTATGTTAGATCTAGGGGGAGCGTTACATCTAGGGGGAGCATATGGTTTATTTCTTTTGGCTCTTTATGTGTGATACATTATGCATTCATGTTTACCTTCATGCATTGAATTACATACGTGTGATTGTGATACTTATGTGACATGTGTGCTCTCTACTTTGATTTATATATATATCATGTCATTTCATTATGCTCATTTGCTTAGCTTCCATGTTTTTACTCTGATTCAAATGAGCTTTACTTCATGTTGAAAACCTCATCTCTTTTACATACTCGAGGTTGTATTGTCATCAATCACCAAAAAGGAGGAGATTGAAAGCATCTAGGCCCCTAGTTGGGTTTCGATGATTAATGACAATACGAGATTACTATGACTAACATGTGTTTTGTAGAGGCAATTTAAGTTAGGTCATGGTAATGACAATTGATTGGGCAATCATGGTGTCATGTCCCTACGATGGAAATCATTTCGGTTTTCAAAGGATGGACTAGTTCTAAGTGTTGTTTGGTGTTGAAGAGACACTTAGAGTAGTTTAGGACTTTGTTTTTCCTTTGGCTGTACTATTAAGGGGGGGTATGGACTAGTAGCTTGACCTAGGTGAGTCTAGTGGGTTAGGTGTGGTGCACACTTGTCAAATCTAGCACTAGATAGCTCCGGAGTAGCCCTAAGATCAATTGGAGTAAACTTCATTCACATATGATTTCAAGTTGGAAGTGAATGGATGGTCAAATGACTGATCGGACGCTGGTCTGGTTGTGACCGAACGCTGAAGGGTGAGTCCGATCAGTTCATTTGATCAACTAGAGCCGTCTGATTATGACCGGACGTTGAGTGAAAACTGATCGAACGCTAGGTGCCTACTCCGGTCAACTCCAGAGAGGTTTTAGAGAGGGAGATTCCTGATCAGATGTGTTCGGTCAATGCTGACCAAACATTGGTTAGGATCCGGTAACTGACCAGACGTTGAACAACGAAGTGACTGGACTCTGGGTGCCAGCGTCCGGTCAACATCAATAAGGTTCTAGAGAGCATTTTTCATGACCGGACGCGTCCAGTCAGTGCTGAACGGATATAGGTCAGAGTCCGGTCAGAACTTAATGGCTTTTTCTGACATAGTGGCGGGGATAACTGATCAGAGCATCCGGTCATCCTGACTAGAGTGTCCGATCACCCTACAGAGTGATGACTCAACCTCCAAATGTTATATTTTGAATGAGGGGGTTATAAATACTTACTCAACTCATCCAAGGGAGGTCTCTTGCCCATTTGTTCAGCTGAGAAACACCCTTGAGAGTGCAAAGAAGAGCAAGAGCCTAGTGAGGTGATTAAGATTTGAGAATCCAAGATTAAGGCCTTATTAGTGCAAGGAGAGTAGCAAGTGTGTATCCACCCTTCTCATTAGGCTTGTCATGGTCAAGTGAGAGTTTGTGCTTGTTACTCTTGGTGATCGCCATCACCTAGATGGCTTGGTGGTGATTGGAAGTTTGGTGATCATCCGACGAAGCTTGTGGATGACCCAACTCAAGTTGTGAGCGGTTGTGGGTGATTCACCATGATGGAGTGTTGAAGAATCAACCCATAGAGAGCACTTGATCCTTGCGTGGATCAAGGGAGAGCTACACCCTTATGCGGGTGCTCCAACGAGGACTAGTGGAGAGTGGCAACTCTCCGATACCTTGGCAAAATATCGATGCGTTCCTTTCTCTCTCTTTACTTTAAGCATTTATATTTGAGCAATTCATTTCTTGTCTTTACATTCCTAGAATTGTCATGCTAGAGTAGGATTGGAACCTAGGGTGCAAAACTTTTGTGCAGAACAATAGAAACACATTCTAGGCACAAGGTGTGAAGTGGGCTAAGTGTAGGGTTTAATTATTGTGAAGAATTTTAGAACTGGCCCAATTCAACCCCCTCTTGGGCATCTTGATCCTTTCATATGTCATCTCCATGAAACGTAAGAAATATAGAAGACATCCATATATTGTTATTTGTTTTGCCATTTCATCATCTTATAATTAGATCTAGTTCTGCTAGTTTCTTTATTGGATTCATCCATTGCCTTGTCCAATTTTGATAAGAATGTATGTGATAACATGTAGGTTTAACTCACACATGCAATATTTCTAAGAAAGTCCCGTAGCAACGCACAAGGTCTTTTTCTAGTTTATTTATTTTCCAAGCCATCCATTCCTCAAGATCAGGAAAAGGATGCACCTAGGTTGATTCAAACATTTGAGGTATTCTTGAAACATTAATGGTTTGAGGTCACAAAACTTTTTATGGGTTCAATATGTAGGGAACACTAGATAAATCTTAAGTGCACATCTTGCTAGTTGTTTTGTCATTGTAACCACTACAAGTTATATCTCAACATGTAAGCTATCCACATTATCTCCCACTAATAGTTATGTCATCCCACTAACTTGCAACCACTTAATACAAGCTATCTCATCTCCATGAAGCGTAAGAAATATAGAAGTCATCCATATATTGTTATTTGTTTTGCCATTTCATCATCTTATAATCTAATCTAGTTCTGCTAGTTTCTTTATTTATTGAATTCATCCATTGCCTTGTCCAATTTGATAAGAATGTATGTGACAACATGCAGGTTTAACTCACACATGCAATATTTCTAAGAAAGTCCTACAACAATGCGTAGGGTATCTTTCTAGTTGCGACATTATCGGGCTCCGCATCATGACCTAGAGCTCATGACTCGGAGTGCCGCCAACCCTAGCCGTCGCCGCCACGTCCACCATATCTAGTCCCCCTCCCTCCCCCTCCGGCATATCACCGGAGACCGGAGGGAGTGGGGATCCATCGTTTTAATAAGTTTTTGTTTCCAGTAGATCGAGTCTTAGGGTTAGGGTCTCTCCATGTCAAGTTTTTTGGTTTTGGGGATTTATCTCCTCCTCCTATCCAACGATGGTGAGAGGGCAAGGTGGAATTATTTTCTTCATGGCGGCTCTATTGAAGATGAGGGCGACAACTACGATGTTAGCATCCTCACTGGTATGACATGGAGATTTTTATTTCCAGATGACGACATCAAGGCAGAGATGGTGTCGCCGCCATGGAATAATTTTCTTTGGTCTCTTCTTCATTTTATCGTGGTTAAATCTGGCTACGATGAAGGACTAGAGAGAATAAATTTCAGATCGATCTTCCTCATTCTTCCTTGGCAGAAAGAAGAAGGAAGACACCAGAAAGAAAAAGTTTCTCAACTCTGCCTACATGAATGTTGATCGTCATTCGTTGGGCATTGTTCTTAGGCCTTTTGCTGAGGGTTTGCCTGTGCGGCCATCCATATTGAAAAGCGTCGTACAGGTTTGGTTTTGAGATCTAGAGCTATTCACAGCGAGGGTACTATTTAGATGAAAATCAGTTTCTGGATATTTGTGTAATCTAGAGTGCTTGTAATGTATTGATGTACCCAGCTATTATCTAATATAATTCTTCTTTCGACACAAAAAGGGTATCTTTCTAGTTTATTTATTTTCCAAACCATCCATTCCTCAAGATCTGGAAAAGGATGTGCCTAGGTTGATTCAAACATTTAAGGTCTTGTTGAAACATTAATCATTTGAGGTCACAAAACTCTTTATGGGTTCAATAAGTAGTGAACACTAGATAAATCTTAAGTGCACATCTTGCTAGTTGTTTTGTCATTGTAACTTTGGAAAATGTGAAGTTGCAAAATAATTCCCATCTATAGAGATCTACATAGTGGGATGTTAAGGATCACAAGTGATAATATCTGCTTTTGTTTGGCATAGATCGTAAGTCGATGTCTACAATGCATTAAGGTGAAATGCAAGGTGTAAAAATGATGCAAGCACCAGACAAAGAAATGAGAAAAATCACCCCATGTTAGTGTGAAATGCAAGCATTAGAAGGTCCGGTGACCTAAGATTTGCACTAATTGGAGTATAGAAGTTAAACAATCAAGAACACATAAGAAGACAACATGTAAGGTTCAGTGATAAAAAGAAATCAATACAATAGACTATTGCACAATGACCTTACATAGTGGTTGATTAGAGAAGAAGTCACACCATATGATCCGGTGATAAAAAGTGCATAGACCAAAGTTGGGGTTGAAGAACATCATTGATTCGAATGATAACAGTGGTTGAACCTTCAGTGTACCAGAGTATTACACAACGCCTCCAGTGCTAGGTGGACACATGGCTAAAAAGCTCACTTGAAGGTTTGGTAATTAGGATGTGCACCGAGTATTGAACAGTGCACGTAGGCCCAAGGTTGCAATAGATAGTTTTAGGAAATTGCACACTAGTTGATTTGTGGTGATGCGTAGAGCGTGTTAGGAAAGTGAACTCTGTATTGAGAGAAAGGGGGAAGCCCCAATATGTACATGTATAATATGCAAATGAATCCCTATATAAGTGGGAATATACAAGCACACACATATCTCTAACAGAGCGGACCACTGTATTAATCGAGCTGGCAACAGACTAGTATATATAAGATTACATTGACATGTAAGAGAGATCCATGCCACGCGCATAGAGTGAGAATAGAGTTTGATTGGGCTTTGAGAGAGAATAAGAACTAAGTTCTCGATGTAATCTCAGGCTGTTGGGACCTTGGTGCCTTGAGTGGCTCACCAGCATTGTGGATAACCCTCAAGGTTGGTGTGGAGTGGCGGTGACATCCTGTTCAGGGACGAGAAGACCCTTCATTGGTGGAAAAGCTTCACAGTGGATGGTGGCAAGGTGATTGGAAGAGAAGGGTAGTTCGAGGCAAGCTTAGGTGGGTGGCTGACACTTCATTCCTTTCTTCAGAGGAGCCCTGGTGAGCCTGAGAAATTGACCGGAGGAATTAAGCTATGTGATTAGGCACGAATTCTCATTGGAGCACCGTGGACTAGGGGTGGGGGTTTGCCCACCGACACTAGGGCGTACATCCTTGTGTCTTTGTGAGTTTGTCCTCTTCTTTCTCACATTTACTTAGCACATTTAAACATCCACAACTGGAATGAGGTTCTTTGCTGAGGGCCGGATATGCTCAGCAAAGAAGCCTTTGCCCTTGGCAAAGGCTTTGCCGAGAGTTGCTCTCAGCAAAGGCCTGTTGGCACAGTACCTCACGGCAAAGGCTACTTTGCCGAGAGCCGCATCTCGGGCTCTCAGCAAAGGATTTGCCGAGGGTTAGCCGGCCGTCGGCAAAAATTTTCGCCGTGACGGGGAGAGGTCACGGTAAAGTTGATCTTTGCCGTGAGCCTTAGCAAGCTCTTGGCAAAGAATTTCTAATTTTTTTTCCAAAAAACTTTGCCGAGCGTCTGTCAGAAGAGCTCTCGGCAAAGAATTTTTGATTTTTTTTCCAAAAAACTTTGCCGAGCGTCTGTCAGAAGAGTGATAATTTTTTTGACATTTTTTGTGCCAAGAGCTATGGCTCAGCTCTCAGCAAAGGCTTCCTCTTTGCCGAGCGCTATGGTCATGCGCTCGGCAAAGATGGGATTCTATGTGTTCCAGAATTCCCAGCTTTGCCGAGGGCATGACCATAGCCCTCGGCAAAGCCACAGCCAGTTTTAATTTTTTTTTGTTTTTTGCATTTCTAGTCAACAAATAAACATATATATGACATCCACATCACAATAAGCACATCCACATATCAATAAACACATCCACATCACATAATTCACATCCACATCACATAATTCACATCCACATCACATAGAAGTCTCAAAGTTCAAAGTCACAAAGAAATCTCGACACATAGACAACCACAAGTGTAAAGTTCGACAAGCAACATAAAAAGAGGCATAGGAGGTGCCAAACTGGTCACGGCGACGGTCCAGGCTGAGAAGGCACCGCATGCGATCCTAGGGAGTTGACGAGGAGAAGGTTAGGGTCGTTCAACGCCGCCGACTGACGCTACACAAACAAAGAAGATGCAGAACGTGTTAGACAACATAAATAGATAACCAAGCACTACATGTACTTTTTACCACCACGACCACACCACCACCACCACCTCCACCAACCACACAGCCACCACCACGACCACGCCACCATCACCACTAGCACTAGGTTTCACTAGGTTTTACTAGGTTTCACTAGGTTTGACATTTAGAGAAACTAAAACATTTGTCATACTCACCGGAGTAGAATCAATCTGAGGTGGAGGTGTAGGCTGCAGCTGACCGAGTAGGAACTGTGGGACCATTCTACCTTGGGTCATCGCAAGACCCCGCATGTAGGAGAGCACCTCTGCCATCTGCCACTGATCCTGCTCCTGCTTGACCTCTAAAGCTACCAGCCTCTGCCGCTCGAGCTCCCGCTCGGCCTCCAAAGCTGCCAGCCTCTGCCGCTGCTGCTCCCGCTCAGCCTCCATCGCCTGCAGCTGTGCCTGCAACATTTGACGCCAATGTTTTAAGATTGTGGAGCTAAGGTATGTAAAAGTCAAAGAACTAGGAATGGAAGAGAACACTTACCTGGAGTGTCGACACCATGGTCGGGCGTTGGCGTATGGCCGGCATTGAGCTCATGCTCGCTGCTCGGATCTAGTGCAGCGGAGGAACAGAGGTTGTGTCGAGGACACCGTTGCCAAGCCAGAACCGCCCGTGCTTCTTGCCTTGCCCCACCCTCATCACGAGCTCTGGATCAAGCCACTCCTTAGTGGTCGGGTCATAGTCTGGCCCATGGACTGACCTTGCCATCTCTGTGTACGCAGAGATGCGAGGGGCAATGCTGGCGTTGGTGAACGACTCGGTAAGGACTTCCGGGGTCTAGTCAGTGGCGGACGTCGCCTTGCCCAAGTGGGACAAGGCGTATGCCATGAGGTGACCACAAGGGCGGCCACCATGTGACGCCGACTGCGAGAAAGACAATAACATTGTTAGAGTTGTTGTAGAATTGAGTGTTAGGTTAGAGAAATGGTTTCGCCTTACCCGAGCTTCTGAGAATTCAAAGAGGTTGCGGCTGCCTTGATGGTGTGGTACTCCTTGCATCAGCAAATGGCGCTCGCATGCTTCATCATGCTCCTTCTTCTAGTCCTAGCTAAGCCACATGTCCACAATCCTCTCCTAGTCATCTGAATGCCGATTGCACCAGTTAGGAATCGCCTACAGGCCATCAAGCAAACGATATATCAGAAGATCAAATTAAGGAAACTTAATCTCAGAAGAAATCAATAGTAATGTTCCATATTTACCGCAAGGTACTCCTCCTTGGTTAGCACCACCTGTCTTGCCTTGTCCTTTTTGATGCTACGCCCTTGGACCTTCGCGTAGTGCCAAATGTGCGCCTAATGACGCGCATCGTGAATCATGTCCATGACGTGCTTCTTACAAGAAGCGACCACCACTTGGTACGCCCTGTGCTCCTTACCCTCCTCGATTCTAAAGAAATAGTGCATAAAGGCGCGAGGTATCAATTACTTATTAGAAGAATGCCCAATGAATACGATGTATCTGTGGCTAAAAGAATACAATGTGTGCCTGAAAGACTTACCAATAGGTCCCTGACGACCCGCTCCGCCTTGTTCCTGTATCTGTGGCCACTACGATCCATGGCATCGGTGGCCAATTCGTAGTGGTCGAACTAAGTGGCCGGCTCGAACATGTCCGGTCTCACCTCCACCAGGCTAGGGTAGTGCTCCCTGCACAGATCTCCTAGGATGCCATTCACTTTGTGTGCCTTGGCTCCAGTCTCCACAAGTTTCCAGTTCCTGCACAAGTGATTACAAAAAGTATTAGTTTGTATTTTGATTTTCAACATTTCAAATGAAGAAGTTTTGAGCACATCTTAAGTTAGTTACCTATCCCCATTGGGTGTGATCAGCGGGTGGGCCACTTCAGGTATTGGTCGACGTGGGAGCTTCGTGGGACCACGCAAGTACACCATCGACACACCAGAGGAAGTGGACCCCCCTGCAGTCACCTTGTCCCCTGAGGTGGAGGACCCCCTGCATCCACATGCTCCATCGTGGCGGTAGGCTCCTCCATGGCCGTAGGCTCCTCCACGGCCGGAGGGGTAGTCGGCTGCGTCCTACTCGAACACCTGCGTTGCGTGCCTTGGCTCCAGTCTCCACAAGTTTCCAGTTCCTGCACAAGTGATTACAAAAAGTATTAGTTTGTATTTTGATTTTCAACATTTCAAATGAAGAAGTTTCGAGCACATCTTAAGTTACTTACCTATCCCCATAGGGTGTGATCAGCGGGTGGGCTGCTTTAGGTATTGGTCGACACAGGAGCTTCGTGGGACCACGCAAGTACACCATTGACACACCAGAGGAAGTGGATCCCCTGCAGTCACCTCATCCCCTGAGGTGGAGCACCCCCCTGCATCCGCATGCTCCATCACGGCGGCAGGCTCCTCCATGGCCGCAGGCTCCTCCATGGCTAGAGGGGTAGTCAACTACGTCCTGCTCGGACGCCTGTGGCTCCTCCACCTCGGCACCAGCTCCGGAGGCTGAACTGACGCCTTCGGCTCCTCCTGGCTGGCGTAAAGAGACTAGACGGACCTCCTAGGTGGCATCTCTTGCATTAAAAAAGAACAAAACAATTAGCATATATCAGTGTTATCCTAAACGCTAAACGGTAAACAGTCGGTCACCTACCGTTTAGCCCATTATTCGGACAAAACGGGAGTTTAAATGAGAAAAATGGCCGTTTAAACGGTCAAAACAACCGATTAAACGGAAACGGTGTACCACCATGTAGCGTTTAAACGATGTATAAACAAGCTAAACGGCCGTTTAGGCAAACAATGGCATATATAAACAATACATAATTAGAAAGAGATGCAAAATGAAGATAATTACATGCAAAATGAATATAATTACAAAAACAGATAATATTACATGTATTAGAAACGATCTCCACGATCGGGATTAGCTGGATTGTACATATCGTCATCGCTATCAACCATGTCCAAATCTTCATCCGCCTCCTCATCATCACTATCAACACCTAAGTGTAATCAGTCAAGGAACACTATGTCCTTTGGATTTTCCACCTCATCTCCAGAGTCCTCGTCCACAACCCTTTCGATGTCTATCTCCATTTCGACTAGCCCGATTAAGTCTATCTCAAGGCTCCCTTGTAGCCCCTCTTCGTGTTGATAGAACTCTCCATCATGTGTTTCTAGGTTCAAGTTGTAATCTTCATCGTTTGGGAGAGGTAGTCTACCGTGCGGCGATATTGTGTGAACAACATACCAACCCTTAAGGTTTTCCTTGGTTTAGCAAGCATATGGACTATAATAGACTTGCTTGGCTTGTGTGGCCACAATCCATACATCATCACCTTCATAGACGGAATCCTATCAAGTCTCGATTAGCCCAAGATGAGGGTACTGTCTCGATACCTCAAGATCAAACCACCGGCATTTGAATATGACAGGACTAAAAGGTTCAGCTCCACGAAACTAGAGTTCGTATATTTCTTCAAGTATCCCAAAATAGTCCTTGCCATCAGTTCTGGGCGTCAGAACTCCAGTATTTGTGGTCCTTCGATGCAGCCGACTCTGCTCGTAGCTTGTTGTGTGAAAGCGATACCCATTGATGTTGCCGGGTACCTTAGAACGGGGTACCCCAAGCGAACATCAAAGGGGTCGCTAAAGTCCCATCAAAAAATAAAGCTAGAAGGTAAGCCATGGACCCCTCACTCGCCACGATCGAGCCCACCAAGCCCTCCGCCTCACCTCGAGCCTCGTGCAGGAAGTCTCGACGTCCTGATGCGATCTCCACCTCGCGCGAGGCTCTCCACGGAAAGCCTCTGCAGGGAACGCCATCTCCGCCTCGTGTGAGGCTCCCCATGGAAGGCCTTGGCAGGGGGTACATTCTCCATGTTGCATGAGGCCTCTCGCGGAAGGCCTCGGCAAGGAGTCCAACCTCCATCTCGTGCGAGGCCTCATTCTCCATGTCGCTCGAGGCTGGTTCATTCGTGGCCCGTCGCCCCCCGCCTCGGCTGACCCTCCCGACAGCGCGTCATGTCTCATTAATACTTCAACCACTCCCACAATCTTAGCCGAACGATGGCTCGATGCCACAGTATGGCCGCCGGGACCCGAGGTCGCATCAGCGCCATACCGGCTAGGATAGGGCACGGTAGGAATTACCAGCCACTGTGTCCTAACACTGTGCCCACGATCAGTGCCCACACTACACTGTGTACTACGATCCCCACCTCAAAAACAACATCGCATGGACAACTTGGTCTAGGTCATCACCGCCTCCAAGACGACGCATCAGATCAGCCGCCCACTCGAGGCCTCGGCATTGTACACCAAGGTCTCCGCTATCTTGGGGTTCGTGCCTACCAAGACCCCCCCACTGTGGTGCGGCCTCGGCCCCGATCAAGCCTCGGCCTCATGCACAGTCCGTCCACAGTGGTTTGCACGTCCATCGCCGCACCCACTCTGAGACAGTCCCAGGGCTCTCATGACGCACAGGATCGGATGGGACTGGCACACCGCCCTAGTGCTCCAAGAACGGACCACTTCGATGGCCACACCGCCACAGGAATAGGCCATAGGGCTCGGACATGCCGCCCCTGTTGGCACGACGCCGCATAGTTAACACATGTACTGCCCTTGTCCTCCCTTTAGCTATAAAGGGAGATGACTTGGGCCACTTAGAGGGGGATAGACAGAGAAGAACACCTTGTAACACACACACACATGCACACATCCCAGCCTCCTAAGAGCAACATCTCAGACGGCCCACACAACACCTTGCCGAGACCTGGGACTAGCTCCCTCTCTCCCCTAGCTTGTAACCCCCTACTACGAGCACTTCGGTGCAAGGAATACAAGATCGATCTCTCAGACTGGACGTAGGGCATCGATTGCCTGAACCAGTATAAACCTTGTGTCTCTTTGCATCACCATCTAGGATTAGGGGCACGTAGTTCTAATTCACTGGTTGGTTGAGGACCCCCCTGGTCCAAAACATCGATAGTTGGCGTGCTAGGTAGGGGCCTCTGCATGTCAGTTTCGTCATCCTAGCAGGTTCTAGATGGCAGACCCCGTACGACCATTGCGTCTCGGCACAGTGGTTTGGTTTGGGAGCCTAGAGTTCATCTCCCTAGGGCATAAGTACGACATGGTACTCCTCACTCCTCGAGCCCCACCAACCGATGATGAAGTCACGCACCGCCAGCGCTTCGCCCTTGACTTCGACACCACCGAGTTGACCCACGCCTACGCCAATTCCTTGGAGGAGGACGAGGCATGGGCTGGGGTGGATTTCTCCGGACTCTGTGACCCTGAAGCCATGCATCGCTTCTTGACCGCAAGTGACTACTGCTTTGGCTACTCTAACTCCGACAATGAAGGTGCTTACGACCCCAATTGCGAGTGTTTCCACATCGGGCTTGGGATGTCGAGGGCGGGCGAGGAGGATGAGGGGGTAGGTAGCCATTCCCCGCTTCGCCCAGGTGTAGGCGCCGCCACACCTCCACGCATTGTCCTACCGGCCACACGAAATGAGAACGTCGCTCTTGCGCGACCTCAGCGCCCAGACCTAGAATAGCTCCATGAGCTCTAGGCCAAGGTCGAATAAGACCAACTCCTTCTGCAGCAGCTTTGAGACTCTCTTGAACAGGAACAGCAAGGTCGCGGCTAAGGCGGGGGAGCCCGACGGAGGGCCCGTGATGTGCATCACCGCATCCATGACAATAAAGGGAGTGAGCAACCCCCAGTCTTCAATCGCGCTAGCCAGAATGTCGCGGCTACGGCAATGCTGGTCCACGCAATGCCCGAGCCTTCTACCACGGAGGGGTGGCGGGTCTGCAGTGAGCTCTAGGATCTCCTAGAGACCGCTGCGGTTTAGTAGGCAGAGAGTTCCGCCTCCCGACGGCACAGGGGCGCCTCAAACCTACCCATGGCACCGCCTCGGTAGGACAGGGAAGCCTCGGTTCGTCCTGAGCCCGACCGAGCGCCGATAGCCCACAGGGTCCCCATGCTTCTGGACCGCCTCGGCAACCGACACGAGGTATAGGGAGACCATGAGGTGGTCAGCAGGCGATGATGCCACGACAATGAGGGGCCTGCTCGGGGCTACCACCCACACCAAGGCGGTTGCTACGATAGTGGGGAGGACCACAGTCCTTCCCCTGAACCGCCAGGCCCTCGGGTCTTCAGCAGGGCCATCCACGCTACTCTTTTCCCCGCCCGATTTTGGCAACCAGCCAATCTCACGAAGTACAGCGGTGAGACCAACCCTAAACTCTAGCTCACCGATTACCGCCTAGCCTACCAGCTAGGTGGCGCGGTCGATGACCTGCTCATCATCCGCAACCTCCCCTTGCTCTTGTCGGACTCAGCGCGAGCCTGGCTCGAGCACCTTCCTCCCTCACAAATCCATGACTGGCGCGACTTGGTTAGGATCTTCGTCAGGAACTTCCAGGGCACATACGTACGCCCTGGGAACTCCTGGGATCTTAAGAGCTACCGCCAGAAGCCGGATGAGTCTCTCTGAGACTTCATCTGGCGCTTCTCCAAACAGTGCACCGAGTTGCCCAGCGTCGGCGACTCGGAGATCGTCTAGGCTTTCCTCTCCGGCACCACCTGCCGAGACCTAGTTCAGGAGTTAGGTTGGAACGTGCCGCGCTCTGCTGCCATGCTCCTCGACATCGCCACCAGCTTCACCTCAGGTGAAGAGGCTGTTGGAGCCATCTTCCCCGATAGCGACACCAAGGGTAAGCAAAGGGACGAGGCCCCCGAGGCCTCAGCCTCCCACCACCCCAAGAGAAAGAAAAAGGGGCGTCTAGGGAAGCAGGAGGTCCTAGAGGCTGATCTGGTCATGGCCGCAGAACGCAAGAACCCCTGAGGCTTCAAAGGCCCTAGGCCTTTCGACGACATGCTCAAGAAACCCTGCCCTTACCACCAGGGCCCGGTCAAGCACGCTCTCGAGGATTGCTCCATGCTGCAGTGTTACTACGCTAGGCTCGGGCTCCCCAACGACGATGCCAAGCAGAAAGGCACCGGCGATTGGGACGAGGACAAGGATGACGGTTTCCCCGAGGTACGCAATGCCTTCATGATCTTCGGCGGACCCTTGGTGTGCCTTACGGTGTGGCAGCACAAGAGGGAGCGCTGAGAAGTCTTCTCGATCAAGGTGGCCACCCCCTGGTACCTCGACTGGTCTCGGGAGGCGATCACCTTCGATCGAGATGACCACCCTGACCATGTACCAAATCCCGGGCAGTACCCACTTGTTGTCGACCCGATCATCGGCAACACCCGACTCTCCAAGGTGTTGATGGACGGAGGCAGCGGCCTCAACATCCTCTATGTCAATACCTTGGAGCTCTTGGAGATCGACCGGTCGAGGCTCCAAGGCGACATTGCCCCCTTCCACGGCATCATGCCAGGGAAGCGCATGCAACCCATCGGACGCATCGACCTTCCCATCTGTTTTGGCACTCCCTCCAACTACCATAAGGAAGTCCTTACCTTTGAGGTAGTCAGGTTCGGGGGAGCCTACCACGCCATTCTAGGGTGGCTATGCTACGCCAAGTTCATGGCAGTCCCCAACTATACCTACCTCAAGCTCAAGATGCCAGGCCCCAGCGGTATCATCATGATTGAGTCCACGTACGAACATGCATACGACTGCGACGTTGAGTGCATCGAGTACACCGAGGCTCTTGCGGAGGCCGAGACCCTCATAGCCCACCTCGACCAACCCAGTGGTGAGGCGCCTGACTCCAAGCGTCACACAGGGGCATTTGAGCCTGCGGAGGCCATCAAACTCATCCCGATCGACCCTGCCTACCCCAACGACCGAGCACCAAGGATCAGCGCCACCCTCAACATCAAATAGGAAGCCGTGCTCGTCGACTTCCTCCGTGCGAATGCCGACATATTCGCATGGAGTCCCTCAGACATGCCGGGCATACCGAGGGAGGTCGCCGAGCATGCCCTGGACATCTAGGCCAGGTCTAGACCAGCGAGGCAATGCCTACGCCGCTTCGACAAGGAGAAGCACAGGGCCATCGGAGAGGAGGTACAGAAACTCTTGGTGGCCGGGTTCATCAAGGAAGTGTCCCACCCAGAGTGGTTGGCTAACCCCATGTTAGTCAAGAAGAAAAATGAGAAATGGAGGATGTGTGTAGACTACACCAGTTTGAACAAAGCCTATCCAAAGGTCCCCTTCCCATTACCCCAAATCGATCAAATTGTTGATTCCACTGCAGGGTGCGAGACCCTATCTTTCCTTGATGCGTATTCTGGCTACCATCAAATCAAGATGAAAGAGTCCGACCAGCTCGCGACTTCTTTCATCACACCATTTGGCATGTACTGCTATGTGACGATGCCCTTCGGCCTTAGAAACATAGGTGCCATGTACCAGTGGTGCATGACCCAGGTCTTCGGCGACAACATTGGGTGGACCATCGAGGCCTACATGGACAACATCGTGGTCAAGACTAGAAAGGCCGAGGATCTCATCGACAACTTGAGGATAACCTTCAAATGCCTTAGAGAGAAGGGCATCAAGCTCAATTCCGAGAAGTGTGTGTTTGGGGTCCCTCGAGGCATGCTCTTGGGGTTCATAGTCTCGGAACGCGGCATCAAAGCCAACCTAGAGAAGGTCTCAGCCATAATTAGTATGGGACCAATCAGAGACCTCAAGGGAGTACAGAGGGTCATGGGATGCCCTGCGGCCCTAAGCCGCTTCATCTTGCGCCTCGGCAAAAAAGGTTTGCCTCTGTACCGACTCTTGAGAAAATCCAAGCATTTTTCTTGGACCCCCGAGGCCGAAGAGGCCCTCGACAGACTCAAGAGGCTGCTCACAAATCCTCCCATCCTGGTACCCCCGGCCAGGGACGAGGCCCTCTTACTCTACGTCGTCGCAACAACCCAAGTGGTCAGCGCTACTGTAGTGGTCGAGAGGCAAGAAGAGGGGCACGCTCTACCCACCCAATGTCCTGTTTATTTCATCATCAAGGTGCTCTCCGAGACCAAAGCATGCTACCCTCACATCTAGAAGCTGATCTACGCCGTGGTCCTAGCCCGGCGCAAATTGCGTCACTACTTCAAGTCGCACCCAGTGACTATGGTATCATCTTTCCCCCTGGGCGAGATAGTTCATAACCGGGAGGCCTCGGGCAGGATAGCCAAGTGGGCCATCGAGCTTATGGGGGAAACCTTGACCTTTGCACCTCAAAAAGCGATCAAGTCTCAGGTCTTGGCTGATTTCGTGGCTGAATGGACAGACACCCAATTGCCACCAGCTCAAACTCAGACGGAGTGCTGGACCCTATACTTCGACAGATCCCTAATGAAAATTGGGGTAGGCACAGGTCTGCTGTTCATCTCGCCTCTCAAAGTACACATGCGCTACATGGTGTGGCTCCACTTCGCCACCTCCAACAACGTGGCAGAGTACGAGGCCCTCATCAATGGCTTACAAGTCACCATCGAACTTGGGGCACGGTGCCTCGACGTTCGAGGCAACTCGCGGCTCATCATAGATCAAGTGATGAAGGAGTCGAATTGCCTCGGCCCCAAAATGGAGGCTTACTGCAAGTTGGTATGACGCCTAGAAGACAAGTTTGACGGTCTCGAAGTAAATCACGTCGCGCGGAAGTACAACGAGGCCACCGACGAGCTGGCAAAGATGGCCTTGGCACAGGCCCCGGTCCCCCCAAACGTCTTCGCTAGAGACCTCCACAAACCTTCCATTGGCTACACAATAGAGGAGGGCCCACCTGTGGAACCCATGGCGAAGCTCAATGCCCCCTCTACTGCCGAGACCCCCTCGACCGAGCCCAACGTCATGGAAGTCAACACCGAGCCTCCACAGACTAATCAGGACGCAGATTAGCGAATCCCGTTCCTCGATTAGCTCGATCGAGGGGACCTTCCTGGCGACAGAACCGAAGCACGACGGCTTGCGTGCCGAGCCAAGACCTATGCCCTCTACAATGATGAATTGTATAGGCGAAGTCCCTTAGGTGTCCTCCAATGATGTATCACTGCCGAGGTGGGCCAAGCCCTGCTTTGGGACTTACACGCAGGCGCCTACGGGCACCATGCGGCGCCTCGGACGCTCGTAGGGAACACTTTCCACCAAGGGTTCTACTGGCTGATGGCGGTCGCCGATGCTACCAAGCTAGTATGCTCCTACGAAGGATGCCAGTACTATGCTCGGCAGACACATCTCCCGGCCATGGCCCTGCAAACCATCCCCATCACATGGCCGTTCACCGTGTGGGGGCTCGACATGGTCGGGCCTCTACAAAAGGCCCCGAGGGCTACACCCATCTACTAGTATCAATCGACAAGTTCTCCAAATGGATCGAGGCTCGTCTGATGAATCGAATCAAATCCGAGCAGGCGGTGCTGTTCTTCACTGACATTATCCACAGGTTTGGGGTCCCCAACACCATCATCACTAACAACGGGATGCAGTTCACCAGCAAAAAGTTCCTGACATTTTGCGACGACCACCACATCCATGTGGCCTGGTCGGCCGTAGGACACCCAAGGACCAATGGCCAAGTAGAGCGTGCCAACGACATGATCCTACAAGGCCTCAAACCAAGGATTCACAACCGGTTGAAAAAGTTTGGCAAGAAATGGCTCGTCGAACTCCTGTCAGTCATCTAGAGCCTAAGGAACACTCCAAGCCAAGCCACGGGGTTCACGCCTTTCTTCCTTGTCTATGGAGCTGAGGCCATCCTCCCCACCGACTTGGAGTATGGTTCCCCAAGGCTACAAGCCTATAATGAACAAAGTAACCGCACCGCCTGAGAGGACGCCCTTGATCAACTGGAGGAAGCCCAAGACGTCGCGCTACTACACTCGGCCAAATACTAGCAGAGCCTACAGCGCTATCAGGCCCGACGCATCCGAGGCCGAGACTTGAAGGTAGGCGACCTGGTGTTGAGGCTAGCATAGAGCAACAAGGGTCGCCACAAGCTGACCCCGCCGTGGGAAGGACCGTACATCATCGCCCAAGTACTGAAGCTCGGGACCTACAAGCTGGCCAATGAGAAGGGCGAAGTCTTCACCAACGCTTGGAATACAATTAAAAAGCGTTCTTTAGTTGGTCTAATTTTTTGAGAAATCCCCCGAGCCCATCGTAGGTCTCGGTAGTATAGTAACACGACAAGGGAGACTCGGCTCTGCCTTGGGAGAACCAAGCCTCCCTCAGGGGCTAGATGGGGGACTCCCCCCTAGGTCCCACGCACCATTCTTCAGTTGTTTTTTGCAAAAATTCCTACGCCAAGACTCTAGCAGGCTCTGACGAATCAGTTATAAAAACTCCTCGGACCAAGGTTTGTTTCCTAAGCAAGAGGCCGGTAGAGTCGCGAGATGGCCTATGCCTCCGGGCTACGGCACTCCCTCACTACCTCTCGCTCAAGGGACGGCTTAGGCCCCAAGGGGTTGTTTTGCAAATGAAATCTAATCAGGAGCAACAGAGGGCAGAGGCTCGGAAACATAAGAAAAACAACTAAGAAACACAAATACTTCAAAAATAAAGGCCTCGACGGCCACGAGCGTTACGATACAAAAAATAACCCCTACTCTATTTTTACATAGCCCCCGGGGCCCAGATCAAGGCTTAGGGCCTTCAGCACCGGCAGATGGTAGGGGAGGAACCACCTCCTCTTCGAAGAGCGTCGCCAGCGCCGTGCCAGGGCCCTCCGCCGCCTCCATCAGCTTCATGACCACTGCGTCTGCCTCCTCCTCATCATCAGGTAGGACATACCCATCACTGATGGCCAGGAGGTCCACGCCAACGTAGTGAGAAGAGATGACGGCCAGCGCGCGCTTGACACCCGTGTGCAGCGCTCCTCGAAGCCGCTCGCGCATCTAGTTGCTCAGTGCGATCAGACGGCTCCCTAGGGAGCTGCCTGACTGAACCCCTTCAACCTCCAAGGCCTCGCAGGCAGAAAGGGCAGCACATTTTAGTGCCTCGTGCTCCTCGATCTCGGTCTCGAGCACCGTCTACACCGTGCTAGAAGCCTCGGCGGCCCAAGTGATCTCCGCCTCTGACTCTGCACCATGAAAAATGGAATGAGGCCGAGCGAGGGAGAAAACAACCTAAGTTAGGGACGGAAGCCCATGGAACTCACCCTTGGCCTTCTACTCCTAGCATCGGGTCTCGACCTGACAGGCCTCGGCTTTCTCCTTCCAACGCAGGGCCTCGGCCCGGGAGGCCTTGACCTTCTCCTTCAACCGCTGGGCCTCGACCCGAGAAGCCTTGGCCGCCCTGGAAGCTTCACTCCCTAGCTCTGCATCATACAAGGAAGTTAGGGAGTGAACATAAGGAAAAGGAAACAAAACAAGGGGACTAAAACTCACCCTCGACCGTCCCCTTCCAAACCACAGCCTCGATTTGTGAGGCCTCAACCATAGCAAGGGCCTCATTCAGAGCGCCTTTTGTCAGCTAGTGCGCACTCTCCTCTGCCCCTAGCTGCCCGGCAAGAGCCTTGCCCAAGGCCGTTGCTTCTTCGGCCTGGGACCTGAAGGCATCCCGATCGCTGACCGCGCGGGTAAGCTCCTCCTCCAACTCCTTGACCCGCGCAGCTAGAGGGGCGAGCTGTGTCTGGGCCGTGGCCGCCTCGACCTTCGCATCGGCACAATGAAGGCGGAGGTCCTCCACCTCCACGCTTCGCGCCGATAGGAGCTCGTTAGCGTCAGCAAGAAGGCCCTTCTGCCGCTAAAGCTGGTCCTAGATGCCCCTCTCCCACCAGAGAAAGACCGACTTCCCAAGGGACCGGGTCTCGAGCTCCTGGGCGACTCCGGGCAGTTCGTCGGCCACCACGGACAGCGCCGTCCATAGCGACCGCTCCGCCAGTTGGTGGTATTGCTCGAAGGTGCCCTAGTGCCCGCCCTCGGCTGTGTCCTCGAGGGTGAATAGAGGCTCCCCCTCTGGGTCGTCCCGGCTCCGCCACAGTACCTGCAGGTGATCCCACCCACGAGGCTCGGGTCGCACCTGCACGAGGGCCGAGTTTCCCTCGTCCAAGAGTGACGCCGGCTGCTCCACAGCATCGGTCTCCTCGGCGTCGACCACCTCCCATGCCCAGGAAGTATCATCAGAGGAGATCGGATAGACCTCTGCCTCCCGGGCGCTCTCTCACAACAACGGCGGGCCCTGAACCAAGGGTGCCACCGAGGCCTCCACTGCCTTCATCTCCGCCTCCTTGACAGATGGCCTCACCGCCATTGTGATGGCCTTGGTGATCTCGGGGGCTTCGGCCTCCACAATTATGGCCTCGACGGCCTCGGGGGCTCCAGCCTCCGCCATCGCGGCCTCGGAGGATGCAGAAACACCGGCCGTGGCCACTGCGGTCTCGGCGGTCTTGGGCACCCTATCCTCCGTCGCCTCAGCCTCAGAGACCTTGGGGGCCTCGGCAACCAAGGTGTCGGGTATCTTAGAATGGGGTACCCCAAGCAAAACATCAAAATGGGTTGCTAAAGTCCCATCAAAAAAGAAAAAGCTAGAAGGTAAGTTGTGGGCCCCTCACCCGCCACGACCAAGCCCACCGGGTCCTCCCCCTCCTCGCCTCGAGCCTCGAGCAGGAGGTCTCGGCATCCTGACGCCAACTCTGCTTCACGCGAGGCTCCCCAGGAAAGGCCTCGGCAAGGAACGCCATCTCCGCCCCGCCCGAGGCTCTCCACGGAAGGCCTCGGCAGGAAGCGCGTTCTCCGTATCACACGAGGCCTCTCGCACGAGGCCTCAGCAAGGAGCCTGATCTCCATCTCGCATGAGGCCTCATTCTCCGTGTCGCTCGAGGCCGGCTCGTCCGCAGTCCGTCGCCCCCCGCCTCGATCGACCCTCCCGATAGCACGTCACGTCTCATTAATACTTTCAACCACTCCCGCAATCTCAGCCGGACAGTGGCTCAAAGTCACAGAATGGCCGACGTGACCCGAAGTTGCATCAGCGCCGTACCAGCTAGGATAGGGCACGGCGGGGGTTACCGGCAACTGTGTCCCAGTACTGTATCCACGATCAGCGCCTGGGATAGGGTATGACGAGGGTTACCGGTAACTATGTCCCAGCACTGTGTCCACGATCAGCGCCTGGGACAGAGTATGATGAGGGTTACCAGCCACTGTGTCCTAACGCTGCACCCATGACCCGCCACCCGCTCAAGGCCTCGGCACTGTACACCGGGGCCTCGGCAATCTCGGGGTTCGTGCCTGCCGAGACCCCCCCCCCACCGTAGTACAAGCCTTGGCACCAACCAGGCCTCAGCCTCGCGCACAATCTGTCCACCGGGGCTTGCATGTTCACCACCATGTCCGCTCCGAGACATTCTCGGGGCTCCCACGATGCACAGGACCTGATGGGACAACCACGCCGCTCTAGTATTCCAAGGACGGATTGCTCCTATGGCCATGCCGCCACCGGAACGGGCCACAGGGTTCGGACGTGCCACTCCTATTGGCACGACGTCGCATAGTGATATATGTACTGCCCCCGTCCTCCCTTCAACTATAAAAGGAGAGGACTTGGGCCTCTTAGGAGAGGGAGGAAAAAGACCGGATAACACATACACACACGCACACATTCCAGCCGCTTGAGAGCAATGTCTCAGACGGCCCACTCACACCCTGCCGAGACCTGGGACTAGTTCCCTCTCTCCCTTAGCTTGTAACCCCCTACTATGAGCACTTCGGTGCAAGGAACACAAGTTCTATCCCTTAGACTGGACGTAGGGCGCCGATTGCCCGAACCAGTATAAACCTTGTGTCTCTTTGCATCACCATCCGAAATCGGGAGCACGTAGAACAAATTCACTAGTCGGTCGAGGACCCCCCGGTCCGAAACACCGACAGTTGGCGCGCCAGGTAGGGGCGCTGCGTGTCGGTTTCGTCATCCCAGCAGGTTCCGGATGGCAGACCTGGTACGGCCATTGCGTCTCGGCACCGTAGTTTGGTTCGGGAGCCTAGAGTTCATGTCTCTAGGGCATGAGTATGACATGGTACTCCTCACTCCTCGAGCCCTGCCATCCAACGATGAAGTTATGCATCGGCAGCCCAGGCGCAGGCGGCGCCCGGGCAGCCACTCTCGCCGCGCTCGCTAGGCACGACGCGAGCAGGGCCACCCCGATGCTACGGGAACCCAGGGCAGCACGCCACTCCCCGCCGATATCCTACGACCAGCTGTTGGTACGGGGTCCCTGGCCAGGGACCTGTCTGGCCTGAGCTTGGACAAAGGGAAATCGCCGGTGGCTTGCGATGGCGCCCAGTCATCAAGCTCCGCTCCACCACTCCCCGAAGAACCAACCCTGGCAGAGCAGAATCTGGCAATGGCACCATCCTCATACTCCTTTGGGTTGAGAAATGCCGCCGCTTCTTACGCCTACGCATACGCTGCCACTCACGAGGATCCCTCAGAACGCTGCCAGCGCTTCGGTCTTGACCTAAGCACCCATGTCGACTCTCCGGATGAGGGCGAGGCATGGCCCGAAGTGGATTTCTCCGGGCTCCATGACCCTGGGGCTTTGCGATAGTTCTTGGCCACAAGCGACTACTGCTTCGGTTGCTCCGACTCTGATGACGAAGGCACTTATGACCCCACTCGCGAGTGTTTCCACATCGGGCTCGGGATGCCGAGGGTAGGCGAAGAGGATGAGGGGGCAGGTAGCCGCTCCCCACTTCGTCAAGGGGTGGGCGCCGTCACACCCCAACGCAATGTCCTGCTAGCCGCATGAAATGAGAACGTCGCTCTTGCACGACCTCAGCGCCTAGACCTAGAGCAGCTTCGTGAGCTCTAGGCCAAGGTCGAACAAGACCAACTCCTTCTGCAGCAGCTTCGGGACTCTCTCGAATAGGAATAGCAAGGCCGCGGCGAAGGCGGGGGAGCCCGACAAAGAGCCCGCGATGTGCATCACCGCATCCATGATGACGAAGGGAGCAAGCAACCCCCAGTCTTCAATCGTGCCAGCCAGAACGTCGCGGCTGTGGCAATGCTGGTCTGTGCAATGCCCGTGCCTTCTACCGCGGAGGGGCGGCGAGTCCGCGGCAAGCTCCGTGATCTCCTAGAGACCGCTGCGGTTCAGCAGGCTGAGAGTTTTGCCTCCCAACGGCACGGGGGCACCTCAAGCCTTCTCACAGCACCGCCTCGGTAGGACAAGGAAGCCCTGGCTTGTCCTGAGCCCGACCGAGCGCCAATAGCCCACAGGGTCCCTATGCTTCCAGACCGCCTCGGCAATCGACGCGAGGTGCAGGGAGACCATGAGGTGGTCAGCAGGCGACGACACCACGATAATGAGGGGCCCGCTCGGGGCTACCACCCACACCGAGGCGGTCGCTACAATAGTGGTGAGGACCGCAGTCCTTCCCCTAAGCCGCCAGGCCCTTGGGTCTTCAGCAGGGCCATCCGCGCTGCTCGTTTCCCCGCCCGGTTCCGACAGCCGACCAATCTCGTGAAGTACAGCGGCGAGACCAACCCAGAACTTTGGCTCGCCGATTACCGCCTGGCCTGCCAGCTAGGTGGCGCGGATGATGACCTACTCATCATCCGCAATCTCCCTTTGCTCTTGTCGGACTCGGCACGAGCCTGGCTCGAGCATCTCCCCCCCTCGCAAATCCACGACTAGCGCGACTTGGTTAGGATCTTCGTCGGGAACTTCTAGGGCACATACGTGCACCCTGGGAATTCCTGGGATCTTAAGAGCTGTCGCCAGAAGCCGGATGAGTCTCTCCAAGACTTCATCCGGTGCTTCTCCAAATAGTGCACCGAGCTACCCAGTGTCGGCGACTCGGAGATCGTCCAGGCTTTCCTCTCTGGCACCACTTGTCGAGACTTGGTCCGAGAATTAGGTCGCAACGTCCCGCGCTCTGCTACCGCGCTCCTTGATATCGCCACCAGCTTCGCCTCAGGTGAAGAGGCTATCGGAGCCATCTTCCCCGATGCCGACACCAAGGGTAAGCGGAGGGAAGAGGCCCCCGAGGCCTCAGCCTCCCACATCCCTAAGAAAAAGAAAAAGGGGCGCCTGGGGAAGCAGTAGGTCCTGGAGGCTGATCTGGTCACGGCCACAGAGCACAAGAATCCCCGAGGCTCCAAAGGCCCTAGGCCCTTCGACGACATGCTCAAGAAACCCTGCCCTTACCACTAGAGCCTTGTCAGGCACGCTCTCGAGGATTGCACCATGCTACGGTGCTACTACGCCAGGCTCGGGCTCCCCGACGATGACACCAAGCAGAAGGGCGCCGGCGGTTGGGACGAAGACAAGGACGACGGGTTCCCCGAGGTACGCAACGCTTTCATGATCTTCGGTGGGCCCTCGGCATGCCTTACGGCGTGGCAGCGCAAGAGGGAACGCCGAGAGGTCTTCTCGGTCAAGGTGGCCACCCCCTAGTACCTCGACTGGTCTCGAGAGGCAATCACCTTCGATCGAGATGACCACCCCGACCGTATTCCAAATCCCAGGCAGTACCCACTGGTCGTTGACCCGATCATTGGCAACACCCGACTCTCCAAGGTGTTGATGGACGGAGGCAGCGGCCTCAACATCCTTTATGCCAACACCCTGGAGCTCTTGGAGATCGACCGGTCGAGGCTCCGAGGTGACGTCGCACTCTTCCACGGCATCGTGCCAGGGAAGCGCACGTGACCCCTCAGGCGTATCGACCTTCCTATCTGCTTCGGCACCCCTTCCAACAACCGCAAGGAAGTCCTCACCTTCGAGGTAGTCGGGTTCAGGGGAGCCTACCATGCCATTCTAGGACAGCCGTGCTATGCCAAGTTCATGGCAGTGCCCAACTATACCTACCTCAAGCTCAAAATGCTAGGCCCTAATGGTGTCATCACGATCGAGTCCATGTACGAACATGCATATGACTGCGACGTCGAGTGCATCGAGCACGCCGAGGCTCTTGCGGAGGCCAAGACCCTCATCGCCCACCTCGACCAACTCAGTGGCGAGGTGCCTGACTCCAAGCGTCGCGCGGGGGCGTTCGAGCCCGCTAAAACCATCAAACTCATCCCGGTCGACCCCGCCTGCCCCGACGACCGAGCGCTAAGGATCAGCACCACCCTCAACGTCAAATAGGAAGCCATGCTCATCGACTTTCTCCGTGCGAACACCGACATATTCGCATGGAGTCCCTCGGACATGCTGGGCATACCAAGGGAGGTCGCCGAGCATGCCCTAGACATTCGGGCTGGATCTAGATCGGCGAGGCAACGCCTGCGCCGCTTCGATGAAGAAAAGCATAGGGCCATCGGAGAGGAGGTACAGAAACTCTTGGTGGCCAGGTTCATCAAGGAAGTGTCCCACCCAGAGTGGTTGGCTAACCCCGTTTTAGTCAAGAAGAAAAATGGGAAATGGAGGATGTGTGTAGACTACACTAGTCTGAACAAAGCCTGTCCAAAGGTCCCCTTCCCATTACCTCAAATCGATCAAATCGTTGATTCCACCGCAGGATGCGAGACCCTATCTTTCCTTGATGCGTACTCTAGTTACCATCAGATCAAGATGAAAGAGTCCGACCAGCTCGCGACTTCTTTCATCACACCGTTCGGCATGTACTGCTACGTGATGATGCCCTTCAGCCTCAGAAACACGGGTGCCATGTACCAGCGATGCATGACCCAGGTTTTTGGCGACAACATCAGGCCTGACACGTTCGAGGCCGAGACCTAAAGGTAGGTGACCTGGTGTTGAGGCTAGCACAGAGCAACAAGGGTCGCCACAAGCTGACCCCGCCATGGGAAGGACCGTACATCATCGCCCAAGTCCTGAAGCCTAGGACCTACAAGCTGGCCAACGAAAAGGGCGAAATCTTCACCAACGCTTGGAACATAGAACAGCTACGTCGCTTTTATCCCTAAATTTCCAAGCATTGTATATGTCGTTTCTTGAAATACAATTAAAAAGCGCTCTTTAGTTGGTCTTTACTTTTTGAGAAACCCCCCCCGACCCCACCGTAGGTCTCGGCAGTACAATAAACACAACAAGGGAGACTCGGCTCTGCCTCAGCAGAACCAAGCCTCCCTCGGGGGCTAGATGGGGGACTCCCCCTAGGTCCCACGCACCATTTTTTAGTTGCTTTTCGAAAAAATTCCTACGCCAAGTCTCTAGCAGGTTCTGACGAATCATTTATAAAGACTTGCTGGACCAAGGTCCATTTCCTAAGCAAGAGGCCGGTAGAGTCACGAGATGGCCTACGCCCCCGGGCTACGGCACTCCCTCACTACCTCTCGCTCAAGGGACGGCTTAGGCCCCACAGGGGTGTTTTGCAAATGAAATCTGATCAGAAGCAACAGAGGGCAAAGGCTCGGAAACATGAGAAAAACAACTAAGAAACACAAATACGTCAGAAATAAAGGCCTCGACGGCCACAAACGTTATGATACAAAAATAACCCCTATTCTATCTTTACATAGCCCCCGGGGCCTAGATTAAGGCTCAGGGCCTCCAGCACCAGCAGATGGCAGGGGAGGAACCACCTCGTCTTCAAAGAGCATCGCTAGTGCCGTGCCAGGGCCTTCCGCCGCCTCCAGCAGCTTCGTGACCGCCGCGTGGGCCTCCTCGTCATCATCAGGCAGAACATAGCCATCACTGATGGCCAGGAGGTCGACGCCAAGGTAGTGAGAGGAGATGACGGCCATCGCCCGCTTGACACCCATGTGCAGCGCCCCTCGAAGCCGCTCGCGCATCTGGCTGCTCAGCGCAATCAAGTGGCTCCCAAGGGAGCTGCCCGACTGAACCCCCTCGACCTCTAGGGCCTCATAGGTGGAAAGGGTAGCACGCTTTAGCGCCTTGTGCTCCCCGATCTTGGTCTCGAGCACTGTCTGCACCGTGCTGGAAGCCTCGGCGGCCCGAATGATCTCCGCCTCAGACTTTGCACCACGGAAAATGGAATAAGGTCGAGCCAGAGAAGAAACAACCTAAGTTAGGGACGGAAGCCCATGGAGCTCACCCTTGGCCTTTAGCTCCCAGCGTCGGGTCTCGGCCTGATAGGCCTCGGCTTTCTCCTTCAACCGCTGGGCCTCAACCTGAGAGGCCTTGGCCACCCTGGAAGCTTCACTCCCCAGCTCTGCGTCATACAAGGAAGTTAGGGAGCGAACATAAGAGGAAGAAAACAAAACAAGGGAACTCAAACTCACCCTCGACCGTCCCCCTCAAAACCACAGCCTCGATTTGCGAGGCCTCAACCGCAGCAAGGGCCTCGTTTAGAGCACCTTTGGTCAGCCAGTGCGCACTCTCCTCTACCCCCAGCTGCCCGGCGAGGGCCTTGCCCAAGGCCATCGCTTCTTTAGCCCGGGATCTAAAGGCATCCCGATCGCTGACGGCGCAGGTAAGCTCCTCCTCTAGCTCCTTGATCCGCGCCGCCAAGGGAGCGAGCTGCGTCTAGGTTGTGGCCGCCTCAACCTTTGCATCGGCACAGCGAAGGCGGAGGTCCTCCACCTCCATGCTTCATGCCGACAGAAGCTCGTTAGCATTGGCAAGAAGGCCCCTCTGCCTCTGAAGTTGGTCCTAGATTCCCCTCTCCCACCGGAGGAAGACCGACTTCCCGAGGGACCGGGTCTCGAGCTCCTGAGGAGGCAGAGCAGAGGTCGTCGATTGCGACAAAACCAAGGAAAGAATAACATCACGCGAGAAAGGAAAACACGAACCTGGGCGACTCTGGGCAGTTCGTCGGCCACCACGGACAGCGCCGTCCATAGCGACTGCTCCGCCAGCTCGCGGTACTGCTCGAAGGTACTTCAGCGCCCGCCCTTGGCCGTGTCCTCGAGGGCGAACAGAGGCTCCCCCTTAGGGTTGTCCCGGCTCCACCACAGTACCCGTGGGTGATCCCACCCGTGGGGCTTGGGTCGTACCCGCACGAGGGCCGAGCTTCCCTCGTCTAGGAGCGGCGCTAGCTGCTCCACAGCATTGGTCTCCTCAGCGCCGACCACCTCCCGCGCCTGGGAAGTGTCGTCGGAGGAGATCGGATAGACCTCCGCCTCCTGAGCACTCTCCCACAACAACGGCGGGCCCTGAGCCAAGGGCACGGCCGAGGCCTCCGCCGCCTGCATCTCCGCCTCCTACACAGACGGCCTCGCCGCCATCACGACGGCCGCGGTGACCTCGGGGGCTCCGGCCTCTGCAATCATAGCCTCGGTGGTCTCGGGGGCTCTGGCCTCCGTCATTGTGGCCTCGGCAGACGCAGAAACGCCGACCGCGGACACTGTGGTCTCGGCAGTCATGGGCGTAGGGGCCTCCTTCGCCTCAGCCCCAGAGGCCCTGGGAGCCTCGGCAACAAAGGGTACGATGGCCCCATCCGACCGTGTAGGGGCCGCCTCGGCAACCCCTCCTTGGGCGACCAGTTCCTTTGGGTTGACCCTCGCCGACGCCGCGCCGCGTTGGATGGCGGCTTGCGCCTCCACCACCCAGTGGGCAAAGGAGCCGGGGCTCGCCTTAAGCACCTTAAGGGGCGCCAAGGGGAGGTCGTCCGTAGGCTATTTCTGACTAAAGAAAATTAACCTATAGGGTCAGTGCGAGACCAAAAAGGCAAACGGAAGACACCATAACCCAGCCAAAAATACACTTACTTTGAACGGGGCAGCCCCAGCTTTGCCACAGCAAACCTCATCCGCGATGGTAGAGGCGGCGGCGGTGGCGTCGCATCCGTATCCATCGACACCGGTCGGTCCTCAGCGGACCCCGACGCCCCTTCGGTCCTCTGTGGGGCCGGTGGCATCGCCTCCACCGCCACCGGCTCCACCGCGACCGCTGAGCTTACCAGGCTGACGGCGCGTTTGCCTAACACCCGCGCCTCAGGCGTGTCGGCCTTGGCCCCAGAGGGGGGCACTGCTGGCCCCAGGTCCGCTTCTCCTCCCCTTCCCGGGAGTGCCGGGCTGCTTGCCGACACCCCGGGCGCCACCTCCACGATGTTAGGAAGGTGGTCTAGGGGGCTCGCCCTACCTCACCCTTGTCATTCCCGTCCGAGGCCTCCGTCGACAACGACGTCGACAGGGATTCCTCCAACGGGAGACCATCCTTCCGTTGCTGACGGCGGCGCTTATCCAGCGCCTCGCGCGCAAGGATGTGCTTCGTGTGCTTCACCGCCTTAGCATCCTTCCGCTTCTTCTGCACGTCGGCATGAGCGCGGTTGATCGCTCGCTGCCCTGCATCCTCGGGAACGGGCGGCGGGGAGGAGCGCACGTCCCTCATCCCCTGAAGAAACGACAAACGCTCATAAGGAAACAAGGGATAAAGGGAGATTGAGGAGGTTCAGAGGCTATAGCGGCACTCGACTTACCAGCGAAAGGAACCCCTGCGACGGTCGCATCGTGAAGGGGGTGAGGTTGCCGCCCCTCAACTTCGCGTCTACCGTCTCCCCCACCCGACGATGAATTTCCTCGTTAGAGAGGGCGGAGGAAGACATCCGAGTGCCTTCGACGGGCTCACCCGGCCTCATCTCGAACAGCCGCCGCCGCCGAGCCATCAGCGGCAGCACCCTTCGGCGGTGGAAGGCGGCCACGACCACAGCGACGGTGAGGCCATGGCCCCGTAGCCTCGCCAGCCCCTCCAGGAGCGGCTCCAGCTTGGGCTGGTCGACCTTCGGGACACCCCACTTCCATTTCTCTGGGCAACTGCCCATGATCCGCCCAGTATAAGGGGGAAGCCCTCCGTCGTCGTTGCAGAGGTGGAACCAACTCGTGTACCATCGGCGGTTGGAGGACGCGAGTTGGGCCAGGATGTAGAGGTGCAGGCGGTCCTGACGCACTTGGAGAGTGCAGCCTCCGGCCCTCGATGCCTTCCTCTTGCCTGATGTGCCTGTCGGCTTGGTAGTATGCCCCGCTCGAAACAGGTGGAGCCACAAATCCCAATGGGGAGCGATCCCCAAATACCCCTCGCAGACGGCAACAAAGATAGCCGCCTGAGCGATGGAGTTGGGATTAAAATTGTGGAGCTCCACGCCATAGTAGTGCAGGAGCGCCCGCATGAATAGGTCCACTAAAACGCCGAGGCCGCGCTCGTGGAAGGAGACGAAGCTCACGACGTAGCCATCGCAGGGCCTTGGCTCTAGCTTGCCGTACAGAGCAATCCACTCCGGCCTACTAGGGTCGGTCACCGGGCGGAGGAGTCCACCGTCGACAAGCGACTGGAGCATCTCATCGGTGATGTCCGACGGATCCCAAGGGTCCGCCTTGACAACGACAACGTTGCCGACCATGAGTGCGACAGAGGAATCGGGCGTGGTGGTGAGTTTTTCTCTCTCCCTCCATGCTCTCGCTTTTTTCTCGCTTTCTCCCTAGGCTCGCTCTTCTCTCCTCTTCTTCCCGGCACCCGCTGCTCTGGCGACGGCTCGACGGAGGTGGCAGGCAAGGTAAGACAAGGAGGGGCAAGACTCTTCGGGTATTTATGCAGGGAGGAGGCGAAACGAACGAGCGACGAAATCAGGGAGGTTTTCCCCGTCCAGCACGATTAACCACGAGCCGATTTCGACGGCCCACGCGCCCACGTCTCCCGCATTAAATGCGAGGACAGTTACGTCCCATCCATCACATCATGCTCGGCCACTACGATAGCAGGCGTCGTTTCGCCTCCCCATGAAACTGCCTCAAAAGACGCGCCACCCGCAGCCGAGCCGATAGGGAAGATATTTCCCACGGCCTGTTCCTTTCATAGGAAGGAATCGGGCTCTGAGCCTATTACGATCCAGGGGTTCGAAGGCTGGACCCCAAAGGGTTTCGACAGCCGCCCTAGGATAACAGAGTCAGGGGTGACTGCGGGCGAGCCTATATAGGGCCGAGACCTAAGCGAGCGAAATGCTTGGGATGCCCAAAGTCGTGTCCGAAATCAGCAGGAAAGTATCCGAATGGGATCCCACCGTAGGGAGGCACCGAGCCACCGAGGCCCAATGAACGGCCTCGGCACCCACTAGAGAAATCCTTTGGTACTCTTGGAGTGTGTCTCTGGACCGCTAGCCGTCCCCTAACGAACGGGGTTCGGACCTCCACTCGGGCTACCCGATAACAGCTCACCAGAAGTGCCACCGCTCGTGCCCATCGAGGGTAGCGAGGCACATTCCACCCCTCCTTCCGAGCAAAAAGGAAGCACGAGGGTCGTATAAAAAGTCAGGGGAACCCCTGACGGCCTTCTCGCCCTATGCAGAGGCTAGGGGGCTCCTCCTGCAAATATGCTGAGACCCCACGTTCCGGGCTCGCACCCAAAGGGGCCTCGGCAAACAAACCCTCACGCGTGAGGGGCGTATAAAAAGTTAGGAGAATTCCCGATGGCCCTCTCACGTAGAGGCTAGGGGCTTTTCCTGCAACCTCGCCAAGACCAGAATGGGCTCGGCAAACTAACCCTCCGTCCGAACGAAAAAGGACATGTGAAGATCAAATGAAACGGCCAGAACACCCAAGACAAAGACAAACAACCCAAAACCGCGCTAGAGGTTTCGCTACAAACACGATAAAAGGGCGCTGAGCCTGTTACGGTCCAGGGGTTTGAAGGTTGGGCCTCCAAAAGGCTTCGACAGCCGCCCCAGAGCAACAGAGTCAAGGACGACATCAGGACGAGCCTATGAATGGCCCAGGCTCGAGCGAACGGTCGCTCGGGGCGTCCTAAGTCATGTCCGAGACCAGCGGGGAAGTATCCGAATGGGATCCCACCGTAGGGAGGCACCGAGCCACTGAGGCCCGCGAACGGCCTCGGCACCCACTAGAGAAACCCCCTGGTACTCTTGGAGTGCGTCTCTGGACCACTAGCTGACCCCCAGCGAACGGGGCTCGGGCCTCCACTCGGACTACCCGCTAACAGCTCACCGGAAGTGTCCACGCTCGTGCCCATCGAGGGTAGCCTGGCACATTCCACCCCTCCTCTCGAGCGAAAGGAAGCGTGAGGGTCATACCCAAAGTCAGGGCCCCCTAACGAACCTCTCGCCCCACGCGGAGGCTAGAGGGCTTTTCTTCTGCAGCCTCGTCGAGACCCCCGCAACCCGAACTTGCGCTTGGGGGCTCAGCAAATGCAATAAGAACTACTCGTTCAGACACAGAAATGAAGAAAGCCCCTGGAGGAGTAACTCCACTCCCCTAGGGGCTTGGCGGCTACACCCGGTTGGTGCGCTCGCGCGCACCCACCAGAACCTTGAAAAAATAAACCCCAATTCTTACGGGGCAGGTATGAACCCAGCCTCGGCAAACCCTTAGGGGGAGTGCACGCACTCCCCCTGAGGCTCGGGGGCTACTGTCGGGTATCTTAGAATGGGGTACCCCAAGCAAAACATCAAAATGGGTTGCTAAAGTCCCATCAAAAAAGAAAAAGCTAGAAGGTAAGTCGTGGGCCCCTCACCCACCACGACCAAGCCCACCGGGTCCTCCCCCTCCTCGCCTCGAGCCTCGAGCAGGAGGTCTCGGCATCCTGACGCCAACTCCGCTTTGTGCGAGGCTCCCCAGGGAAGGCCTCGGCAAGGAACGCCGTCTCCGCCCCACCCAAGGCTCTCCATGGAAGGCCTCAGCAGGAAGCGCGTTCTCCGTATCGTGCGAGGCCTCTCGCACGAGGCCTCGGCAAGGAGCCTGATCTCCGTCTCACACGAGGCCTCATTCTCCGTGTCGCTCGAGGCTGGCTTGTCTGCGGTCCGTCGCCCCCCGCCTCGGTCGACCCTCCCGACAGCGCGTCATGTCTCATTAATACTTTCAACCACTCCTGCAATCTTAGCCGGACAGCGGCTCAACGTCATAGAATGGCCGACGCGACCCGAAGTTGCATCAGCGCCGTACCGGCTGGGACAGGGCACGGCGGGGGTTACCGGCAACTGTGTCCCAGCACTGTGTCCACGATCAGCGCCTGGGACAGGGTATGACGGGGGTTACTGGTAACTGTGTCCCAGCACTGTGTCCATGATCAGTGCCTGGGATAGGGTATGACAGGGGTTACCAGCCACTGTGTCCTAACACTGCACCCACAACCCGCCGCCCGCTCAAGGCCTTGGCACTGTACACCAGGGCCTCGGCAATCTCGGGGTTTGTGCCTACCGAGACCCCCCACCACAGTACAAGCCTCGGCACCGACCAGGCCTCAGCCTCACGCACAATCTATCCACCGAGGCTTGCACGTTCGCCGCCACGTCCGCTCCGAGACATTCCCGGGGCTCCCACGATGCACAGGACCTGATGGGACAACCACGCCGCTCCAGTATTCCAAGGACGGATCGCTCCTATGGCCACGCCGCCACCGAAACAGGCCACAGGGTTTGGACGTGCCACTCCTATTGGCATGACGTCGCATAGTGATACATGTACTGCCCTCGTCCTCCCTTCAACTATAAAAGGAGAGGACTTGGGCCTCTTAGGAGAGGGAGGAAAAAGACCGGATAACACATACACACACGCACACATTCCAGCCGCTTGAGAGCAACGTCTCAGATGGCCCACTCACACCCTACCGAGACCTGGGACTAGTTCCCTCTCTCCCTTAGCTTGTAACCCCCTACTATGAGCATTTCGGTGCAAGGAATACAAGTTCTATCCCTCAGACTGGACGTAGGGCGCCGATTGCCTGAACCAGTATAAACCTTGTGTCTCTTTGCATCACCATCCGAAATCGGGAGCACGCAGAACAAATTCACTAGTCGGTCGAGGACCCCCCGGTCCGAAACACCGACACAAGGGCACGCCGGCCCCATCCGACTTGTGAGCCTCGCCCCCGTGGGATGGAAGCGCTCCCTCCCTCGTCTGTGTAGGGGCCGCCTCGGCAGCCCCTCCTTGGGTGGTCGGCTCCTTCGAGTCGACCCTCGTCAACACCGCACCGCGTTGGATAGCGCCTTGTGCCTCCACCACCCAGTGGGTGGAGGAGCCGAGGCTCGCCTTAAGCGCCTTAAGGGGCGCCAAAGGGAGCTCATCCGCAGGCCGCTTCCGACTAAGGAAAAATAACCTACAGGGTCAGCACGAGACCAAAAAAGTAAATAGAAGGCACTATGACCCTGCCAAAAATACACTTACCTTGATCGGGGCGGTAGCCGCTTCACCACGGCAAACCTCATCCGCAATGGTGGAGGCGGCGGCAGAGGCTTCGCCTCCGTATCCATCGGCGTCGGTCGGTCCTCAATGGACCCTGGCGCCCCTTCAGTCCTCTATGGGGGCGGTGGCGTCGTCTCCACCGCCACTCGCTCCACCACGGCCACCGAGCCCACTAGGCTGACGACACGTTTGCCCAACGCCCACGCCTTGGGCGTGTCAGCCTCGGCCCTGGAGCGGGCAACCGTCGGCCCTAGGTCCGTTTATCCTCCTCTCGGGAGTGCCGGGCTGCTTGCCGACACCCCGGGCGCCACCTCCACTATGTTAGGAAGGTGGTCCAGGGGACCTCGCCCCAGCTTGCCCCTGTCATCCCCGTCTGAGGCCTCCGTCGATAGCGACGTCGACGAGGATTCCTCCAACAGGAGACCATCCTTCTGTTGTTGGCGGCGGTGCTTATCCAGCTCCTCGCGCGTGAGGATTTGCTTTGTGCGTTTCGCCGCCTTGGCGTCTTTCCGCTTTTTCTGTGCATTGGCATGCGCGCGGTTGATCGCTCGCCGCCTCGCATCCTCGAGAACGGGTGGCGGAGAGGAGCGCACGTCCCTCATCCCCTACAGGAACGATAAATGCACATAAGGGAACAAAGGGTAAGGGGAGACTGAGGAGGCTCGAAGGCTACAGCGGCACACGACTTACCAGCGAGAGGAACCCCCACGACGGTCGCATCATGAAGGGGGTCAAGTTGCCGCCCCTCAGCTTCACCTCTACCGTCTCTCCCACTCGATGAAGAATTTCCTCATCGGAAAGGGCGGAGGAGGACATCCGGACGCCCTCAATGGGTTCACCTGGCTTCATCTAGAACAACCGCCGCCGCCGAGCCATCAACGGCAGCACCCTCCAGCGATGGAAGGTAGCCACGACCATAGCCACGGTGAGGCCATGGCCCTGCAGCCTTGCCAGCCCCTCTAGGAGCGGCTCCAGCTTGGGCTGGTCGTCCTTCAGGATGTCGTACTTCCATCTCTCTAGGCAGCTCCCCACAATCTGCCCAGTGTAAGGTGGAAGTCCTCCATCATCGTTATGAAGGTAGAACCAGCTCGTGTACCACCATCGGTTGGAGGACGCGAGCTGGGCTAGGGTGTAGAGGTGCTGGCGGTCCTGGCGCACTTGGAGAGTGCAGCCGCCGGCCCTTGTTGCCTTCCTCTTACCCGACATACCCGTCGACTTGGTAGTGTGCCCCGCCCAGAATAGGTGGAGCCACAACTCCTAATGGGGAGCAATCCCCAAATACCCCTTGTAGACGGCAACAAAGATAGCCGCCTGAGTGATAGAGTTGGGATTGAAGTTGTGGAGCTCCACGCCATAGTAGTGCAGGAGCGCCAGCATGAATTGATCCGCTGGGACGCCGAGGCCACGCTCGTGGAAGGAGACAAAGCTCATGGCATAGCCGTTATGAGGCCTCGGCTCTGGCTCGCCATACAGAGCAATCCACTCCGGCCTAGTGAGGTCTGTCACCGGGTGAAGGAGTCTGCCGTCGACAAGTGACTGAAGCATCTCCTTGGTGACGTCCGACGGGTCCCAGGGGTCCGCCTCGACAACGACGATATTGCTGGCCATGGGTACGATGGAGGAATCAGGTGAGGCGATGAGTTTTTTCTCTCTCTCCCACGCTCTCGCTTTTTTCTCGCTTTCTCCCTAGGCTCGCTCTTCTCTTTTTCCTGGCACCCGATGCTCTAGCGATGGTTCGACAGAGGCAGTGCTAATGCAGGCAAGGTAAGACAAGGAGGGGCGAGACCCTTTGGGTATTTATGTAGGGAGGAGGCGAAACGAACGGGCAATGAAATCGGGGAGGTTTTCCCCCTGATCCGGCATAGTTAACCATGAGCCAATTTCGCCGGCCCACGCGCCCACGTCTCCCGCATTAAATGTGAGGACAGTTATGTCCCATCCACCATGTCACGCTCGGCCACTACGGCAGCAGGTGTTGTTTCGCCTCCCCATGAAACCGCCTCAAAAGGCACGCCACCCGTTGCTGAGCCAATAGGGAAGATATTCCCCGTGGCCTATTCCTTTTGTATGAAGGAACCGGGCTCTGAACCTATTACGGTCTAGGGGTTCGAAGGCTGGGCCCCAAAAGGGTTTTGATAGTCGCCCCAGGATAATAGAGTCAGGGACGACCATAGGCAAGCCTATACGAGGCCGAGGCCCAAGCAAGCGAAACGCTTGGGATGCCCAAAGTCGTGTCCGAGACCGGCAGGAAAGTCTCCGAATGGGATCCCACCATAGGGAGGCACCGAGCCACCGAGGCCTAGCGAACGGCCTCGGCACCCACTAGAGACATCCTTTGGTACTCTTGGAGTGTGTCTCTGGACCGCTAGCCATCCCCTAGCGAACGGGGTTTGGGCCTCCACTCGGACTACCTGATAACAGCTCACCGGAAGTGCCACCGCTCATGCCCATCGAGGGTAGCGAGGCACATTCCACCCCTCCTTCTAAGCGAAAAGGAAGCATGAGGGTCGCACAAAAAGTTAGGGGAACCCCCGACGGCCTTCTCGCTCTATGCAGAGGCTAAGTGGCTCTTCCTGCGACCTTGTCGAGACCCAGCAACCCTGGCTCGCACTCAAAGGGGCTCAGCAAAACAAACCCTCCTTCCGAGAGAAAAGGAAGCGTGAGGGTCATGCAAAAATACAGGGGAGCTCCTGATGGCCCTCTCACCCTATGTAGAGGCTAAGGGGCTCTTCCTGCAAACATGCTGAAACCCCACAAACTCGGACTCACACCCAAAAGGGGGCCTTGGCAAACAAACCCTCACGCGCGAGGGGCATATAAAAAGCCAGGGGAACTCCCGATGGCCCTCTTGCTCCGCGCAGAGGCTCAGGGCTCTTCCTACAACCTCACTGAGACCAGAATGGGCTCGGCAAACAAACCCTCCGTCCAAACGAAAAGGAAGTGTGAGGGTCGGACGAAAAAGTCAAGGGACCCCCGACCGCTCTCTTGCTCCAGGCGGAGGCTCGAGGGCTCCTCTTGCAACCAAGACTAAGACAAATGGTCCAAGCCCACGCTAGAGGTTTCATTACAAAACATGATAAAGGGCACCGAGCCCATTATGGTCTAGGGGTTCGAAGGCTGGGCCTCCAAGAGGTTTCGACAGAGTCAAGGATGGCTTCAGGGCAAGCCTACGAATGGCCGAGGCCCGAGCAAACAGTCGCTCGGGGTGTCCTAAGTCATGTCCGAGACCGGTAGGGAATTCTCCGAATGGGATCCCACCGTAGGGAGGCACCGAGCCATCGAGGCCTAGCGAACGGCCTTGGCACCCACTAGAGAAGCCCTCTGGTACTCTTGGAGTGCGTCTCCGGACCACTAGCCGTCCCCTAGCGAATGGGGTACGGGCCTCTACTCGGACTCACTCGATGACAGCTCACTGGAAGTGTCCACGCTCGTGCCCATCGAGGGTAGCCTGGCACATTCCACCCCTCCTTCTGAGCGAAAAGGAAGCATGAGGGTCGTACCCAAAGTCAGGGGACCCCTGATGAACCTCTCGCCCCATGCGGAGGCTAGAGGGCTCTTCCTGCAGCCTTGCTGAGACCCCCGCAACCCGAACTTGCGCTTATGGGCTCGGCAAATGCTATAAGAACTACTCGCTCAAACGTGAAAATGAAAAAAAACCCTAGAGGAGTAACTCCACTCCTCTAGGGGCTCGGGGCCTACACCCGGCGGGTACGCTCGCGCGCACCCACCAGAACCTCAAAAAACAAAACCCAATTCCTACGGAGCAGGCATAAACCAAAGCCTCGACAAAACCCTCAGGGAGAGTGCACGCACTCCCCCCGAAGGTCAGGGGCTACTGTCGGGTACCTTAGAACGGGGTACCCCGAGCGAACATCAAAGGGGTCACTAAAGTCCCATCAAAAAATAAATCTAGAAGGTAAGCCGTGGACCCCTCACCCGCCACGACCGAGCCCACCAAGCCCTCTGCCTCGCCTCGAGCCTCGCGTAGGAAGTATCGGCGTCCTGACGCGATCTCCGCCTCGCGCGAGGCTCTTCATGAAAAGCCTCGGCAGGGAACGCCGTCTCCGCCTCGTGTGAGGCTCCCCACAAAAGGCCTTGGTAGGGGGTACATTCTCCGTGTCGTGCAAGGCCTCTCGCAGAAGGCCTCGGCAAGGAGTCCAACCTCTGTCTCGTGCGAGGCCGCATTCTTCGTGTCGCTTGAGGCCGGTTCGTCCATAGCCCATCGCCCCCTGCCTCGGCTGACCCTCCCGACAGCGCGTCATGTCTCATTAATACTTCAACCACTCCCGCAATCTCAGTCAGACGATGGCTCGACGCCATAGTATGGCCAACGGGACCTAAGGTCGCATCAGCGCCATACCGGCTGGGACAGGGCACGGCGGGAATTATCAGCCACTGTGTCCTAATGCTGTGCCCATGATCAGCGCCCACACTACACTGTGTATCGTGATCCCTGCCTCGAAAACAACATCACGTGGACAACTTGGTCCAGGTCATCACCGCCTCCAAGCCGACGCATCAGATTAGCTGCCCACTCGAGGCCTCGGCACTGTACACCAAGGTCTCGGCTATCTTGGGGTTCGTGCCTACCGAGACCCCCCCACTATGGTGTGGCCTCGATGTCGATCAAACCTCGACCTCGCGCACAGTCCGTCCACAGTGGTTTGCACATCCACCGCCGCACCCACTCCAAGGCAGTCCTAGGGCTCTCACAACGCACAGGATCAGATGGGACTGGCATGTCGCCCCAGTGCTCTAAGGATGGACCACTCCGACGGCCACACCGCCACAGGAACAGGCCACAGGGCTTGGACATGCCGCCCCTGTTGGCATGACACCGCATAGTTAACACATGTACTGTCCTTGTCCTCCCTTTAGCTATAAAAGGAGAGGACTTAGGCCACTTAGAGGGGGACAGACGGAGAAGAACACCTTGTAACACACACACACGCACACATCCCAGCCACCTGAGAGCAATGTCTTAGACGGCCCACACGACACCTTTCCAAGACCTGGGACTAGCTCCCTCTCTCCCCTAGCTTGTAACCCCCTACTACGAGTACTTCAGTGCAAGGAATACAAGATCGATCTCTCAGACTGGACGTAGGGCGTCAATTGCCTGAACCAGTATAAACCTTGTGTCTCTTTGCATCACCATCCAGGATTAGAGGCACGCAGTTCTAATTCACTGGTTGGTTGAGGACCCCCCGGTCCAAAACACCGACAGACGTCATAAACGTTACATGACATGACCCTAAAGTTGAAGCCATCAGCAACCTACCGCAATTTGGCACTTATAGACACATCCCTGTAGCACTGCAAAGTCAGGCTAGAGCGTTATGTTATTCACACAAACGACCAACTTGAAATCAAGAAACAAGGGGGAAGTTGGATGGTACCTTCTTTTGGAACCAAGAAATGAAATCCTGCTCCTTAAGAATGGTATCAACTTCATGAGGGCGAGGTCACCTTGATTGACACCAGAATAGATTAACAAATTCCCTATGTAGACAAGAAACATGACGGGGTTGGATGCAGAATAGTGACAGAGTAAGTAACAAGTTCGTTGAGAACTTACTCGATATACGGTGCCACTTCATCTAGGTTGGCCAACAAATATAGCATGATACTGCACCACTCTTCATTGCTCAAGGTCTTTGGGCTCAATGCACTTGCTCTTCCGAGTGACCCTTTCAAAAGGCTAAGGGTAGATTTATTTTCGTCCTCATTGTAACGAGCCGGTCGATTATGCACGCTAGGAAGGTTGCCCTTATACTATGTTGTTGTGAAGTTTGACACCTCCTCGTTAATGAACGCCTCTGCCATGGAAGCCTCAATTCTGGCTTTATTTCCATATTTCTTGTGAATAGTCTTTAGACATCTCTCAATTGGATAGCACCAGCGGTTCTGCATAGGCCCCCCCCATTCATGCCTCGTACAGGAGGTGCACAATCAAATGATGCATCGACAGGAAGAAGCCGGGTGGAAATATCTTCTCCAACTTACAGATCAACTCAGGGGCTCTTTTTTCTAAGTCAGCCACCACATTTCAAGATAACTCCTTGGCACAAAGCTGGCAGAAGAAATAGCTCAACTCTGCCAGCATGACCCAGACATGCTCAGGGACGAAGCCTCGAACCATCGATGGAAGAAGGCGCTCAATCCATATGTGGAAGTCGTGACTCTTCATCCCTAAGACTCAACCAGTAGATGGGTTGGCCCCCCTCTTAAGATTCACTACAAACCCATCAGGAAACATTAAGTCCTTGATCCATTGGACTACAACCGTCCTATGCTTCTTTTCCAAGATGTAATCGCCCCTAGGCCTTCTCCATGTCTTGCCGGCTCTTGGTGGTCGCATCTCTAGGTGTGGTCTATCGCATAGCCTTGCTAGGTTCGCTCTAGCCTTAGGGTTGTCCTTTGACTTGTCAGTGTCCATGAGTGTTGCCCAGAGAGCTTCGGCGACATTCTTCTCAGTGTGCATTACATCAATGTTATGTGGCAGGGCCAGGTGCTTAAAATAGGGAAGCCTCTCCAAGCCCGACTTATGAGTCCACATATGTTGAACACCATACCCCACGAAACCAACTCCATCTTCCTTGGCGACAAGACCATCTATCTGAGCAAGAACCTTGGCGCCAATCATCTTCTGCGGTTTAGGGTCTGTCACTACGACACCTTTCATAAAGTTCTTAATGTCTCGTCTGAATGCATGGTCAAGAGGGAGGAATTGTCGATGTTTGTCGAACGAGGAAAACTTGTCATGACTCTTCAACCTAATGAACTACAGAGCTGCCTTGCATACCGGGCATGGGAACTTCCCGTGGACACACCAGGCGCTGAATAGACCATATGCTAGAAAGTCATGCATTGAGTAGTGGTACCAAACGTGCATTGTGAAGTTCCTCTTTGTAGCACGGTCGTATGTTAGTACCCCATGATCCCATGCACTGATCAACTCATCAATCAAAGGCTCCATGAACACACCCATATGTTTCCCCGGGTGACCAGGAATTATCAGTGACAAGAATATGTTCTGACATTGAAGAAGGATGCCGGGGGGGAGATTGAGGGGGATAACGAAGATTGGCCAACAAGTGTATGGGGCCGCCATCATTCCAAAAGGATTGAACCCATCTGTTGCAAACGCAACAAGCACATTACGAGCCTCTAGAGCTTTGTCAGCATAAATGCCATCAAATGTTTGCCATGCTTCACCATCTGATGGATGTACCATCTTGTCAGGATTGTATCGGATGCCATTTTTGTGCCATGTCATCTGTTTCGCGGACTCCTCGCTCATGAATAGCCGTTGGAGTCTCGGTATGAACAGAAGGTACCGTAGGACTTTCATGGGGATTCCAAGCTGCTTCTTCTACCCATCACTAGATTCTACCTCCACATACCTAGAGGACTTACACTTTGGATAGTACTTTGCTTCCGTGTGTTCTTTCCTAAAGAGGACGCACCTGTTCTCACAAGTGTGTATCTGCTCATACGACATCTTAAGAGCTTTGAGGAGCTTCACTGACTCGTACATGTTCTTTGGCAGCGCATGATCTACCGGAAGCAGGGTCCCAAAAACTGCCAGCATACTATCAAAGCAGTCTCGACTCATGTTATGCATGGACTTTAACCCCATTAAGCGTCCAATGGCATCGAGTTGAGAAACATTTGTCTTGTCATGAAGGGGCCTCTTAGCCGACTCCATCATGCGATAGAATGCCCTTGCGGTTTCCTCTGGCTCCTGCTCCTCGGTTTCATCCGTACATCGTACACTGAAGTGTGCTTGGTGGAAGTCATCCATCATGTCTAGTACCCCTCCATCACTATCAAACTCCTCCAAGCGTGGCCTCAATGCCTCATCTCTAATACGATGGCCTTCACCATGGCACACCCACCGGGTATAATCTAGCGTAAACCCAAACTTGCAAAGATGTTCCACAATGACCTTCCTGGTTTTCCTATTCCTGTTTGCACATTCGCTGTAGGGACACCACACCTCTGTCGCTGCTTGAGCACCTACACCAAATGCTTTGTCCAAGAAATCCTCAGTCTTCTGTATCCATTCACGAGTGACCTGATTCTGACTACGGCGGCCCGTGTACATCCAATCATGGTTATCCATCATCTACCATATATATAACAGAGTAATATAACCATCAATAGCATATGCATCGCTTGCCTACTATCTAATAGGTAGGGATAGATCCTAATCCCACCCGCAGATGCGTAGATGAGGTTAGTTTCCATGCTTCGCTCCAATCCGAGATAGAATTTCGGTAGCACATCCCCGTTGTTCTCCTGATACATGTCCTGGAAGGGAGAGTGTGTATCTGGAGAACAACAGGGAGGTGCTGCCGAAACCCCATCTTGGACCGGACCGGACCATACAAACTAAATCATCTATGCATCCGCGGGCTATCCAAATAACGTGGACAATCCAAAATAGATACGGTCACAGATATGCAGAGATCCGCATGCCTACGACCCTATCTCTTTCGGACAGGGGACGCCTAACTGGTTTACGCGATCTAGCTAGGGTTATGGACAAATGGCTTATACCTAGGGTGGCGGTGGAGTGGAGAGGTGACGCGGTGCATGCAGACCCGAAGGAAGACGCTCGGGGTACTCCGGGTCCCCTCCGTCGGGCTCTTCTCTATAAAACAAGAAACACAATTTATAAGTTCAAAATTTCGGTAGAACCTCCCCTGTACGGGGAGGCTTCCAAAATCTACAAGGAAAAAGACGGCACGATGGCCGACATCCACAATTTCGGCACGATGGCCGACACAGCGACATATGGCACGATGGCCAACACATCCACAAAAGGCATGAAGGCCCACTAATCCAGAAATGGCATGAAGGCCAGCAACAGGCGGGAGGGGGGCTTTACCTTGGGTGGCAGTGTAGTCGGGCGACATGGAGTCGGGATCACCCTCGTCTTCGGCTAGACGCGGGGAAAACGGCGACGACCGCTCGGCGTGACACGACGACGCGAGGGCGTGACGGTCGTCGGCCTCTCCTTCTCCCCTCCTCTCTTCTCCCTTCCTCTTCTCCCTTCCTCCTCCAAATGCTCTCTGCACAGCCGACAGGGGCGCGCGGGGCCGGCCGAGGACGCGCTGGCCACGGGGGTGGGCCACCGGCGGGCGTGGCCAGGGGCGCGCTGGCCGCGGGGGTGGGCCACCGGCGGGCGTGGCCGAGGGGCGGTGGCGGTGCCCGACCACCGGGCGAGGCGGGGGACGATGCGGCCTCGACGACGAGGGCGCTCGGCGGGCCGGGCTGCTGCTCTGGCGGCGCGGGGATGGGGTGGGGGCGGGCTACGGCGGCGCGGTGACAGGGCGGGGGGCGGGGGAGAGGCTGCGGCGACGCGGGGGACCGGCGGCGGCGAGAGGAAGGGGATGCGGGGCGCGCGCGGGCGAGAGGAAAGGCTGACTGGGCCGTGAGGGGCGTATGTGGACTGGGCCTTTGCCGAGGGCCCAGATCCGGGCTCTCGGCAAAGTTGTTTTTTAACTCTTTGCCGAGAGCCCTTTGAGGCTCTCGGCAAATACAAAAAAAATTTGGTTTTTTCCCCAATTTTTGTCTAGTGGCTAACAATAATATTTAAAAGACATATTTAAAATTTGGAGCTTTTTTTATTTTATTAGCTATATTTTATAAGTTTATTTTATTTACTTGAATTCTTCCCGGTAATTCAAATTTGAACTGCAGGTGCAACGAATATTGGAATTGGGTGATTCAAAAAATCATATTCATGGTATTGTATGTGGTGTGAGACCGTATCTAGTGACAGATGCCAAATTTGGCACATCGTTTTCACGGAACACGGCGAGGAACTTGCGTGTAAAGTATTTTTAAATTATATAAAATGGAAACGAAGTCCAAAATTCACGAAACTTGTCGAGGTGTCATTTCATCGCATGTATAGGCTGTGATAAAAAATTGAGTAGATTTCGAGCAAGTTGCGACGTCCGATGCCTAAAACCCAGACATCTCCGCATGTGATCACATTTTATATAATTTAAAAATACTTTACACGCAAGTTCCTCGCCGTGTTCCGTGAAAATGATGCACCAAATTTGGCATCTGTCACTGGATACGGTCTCACACCACATGCAATACCATGAATATGATTTTTTGAATCACTCAATTCCAATATTCGATGCACCTGCAGTTCAAATTTGAATTACCGGGAAGAATTCAAGTAAATGAAATAAACTTATTAAATATAGCTAATAAAATAAAAAAAGCTCCAAATTTTAATATGTACTTTAAGGTACAACAGTAAACCCAAGGAAAAAATTTGGAAGCAAAAAAAACAAAAAAAATATTTTGCCAATGGCACAGAAACGACACTCGGCAAAGTAATTCTTTGCCGAGGGCCAAATTCTGACCCTCGGCAAAACAGACGGCAGGTGAAGGCCGTTTGCCTGCCGTCACAGGTTGTCGACGGCCTTTCTTTGCCGACGGCCGGACCCTCGGCAAAGGGCCCAGTTGCCGAGAGGAATTCTTTGCCGACGGCCTGGCCCTCGGCAAATATGGTTTTGCCGACGGCCTACCGTTGCCGAGGGCTGACTCTCGGCAAACCTTTCTTTGTCGAGAGCCCGACATTTGGCTCTCAGCAAAGACGCTGGCTCTTGGCAACGGGCCTATTTCCGGTAGTGATCGTCATTTACTCTTGTTATTGTCCACATTTACCTTTCCTAGAGTGCCTTGAAGTAATAGGATTGGCTATATGTTGCAAACTTTTTGGGGTGGTAAGTAGAGCACTAGATTAACCCTTGTTTGCACATCTTGCTAGTTTGTTTAGGTTAATCTTATGATTTGTTGAGTAGATCCCTAGATTAGTTGTAGTAACCCAATTCACCCCTTCTCTTAGGTCACGGACTCACGGTAACATGATTAGATACTGTCGATGTTTTACCACCGATAGCCTGCCACGGGGGTACCCGGGGCAGTATGTTCGGGCTTCGGCGTATGCCGAACTCGATGGTTAACGCAAGACACAGTCGATTTATCCTGGTTCAGGCCCTCGATCGTAGATCAAGTAATAACCTTACGTCCAGTCGGCGTTAGCCTTTGCGTTGGATTGATTGTCAAGTGTTGTGTTGTACAAATCGTCCTTTCGTCTCAGGAGTCCTGCCCTCCTTTATATAGTCAGGAGGCCAGAGTCCTAGTCCGTTTATAATGAGATTTCCTAGTAGGATTACTTAATAGCTATACTACTAAGATTACATGGGGAGAATCCTAGTTGGACTAGATATTCTCTCTCCCTTGCGGGGTATCCTGTGGGTCCCGCATCGACAAGCCCCCGAGCACTTCATGGTTGAGCTCCGAAAGTCTCGCTTTGCTTCTTCAAGTCTTGTTGAGTAGGAACAAAATGTCATCCGAGTACTTTCTAGAGTGAAACCTTGTAGCGCTTCTTGGGATCTTCGAGTGGTGAGTGCTTTTTGAAGAAAAAGTACATCCACCTGGTTGTAGCCCCTGAGCCTCTTGCTATTTGGAACAAGGAGCTAGAGGATCTTGTCTTGAAGTTGCTCTGATTGTTCGTTTAAGTTTTATGAAAAAGAACTCGAATATGGCTCGTTCCGGGTTCTTTTTGTCGTAGTGTCTTGAAGTGATCTGCGTTGAGGAAGTCTTTTGGTGACGTGCGCTTTTTCGAAGAAAAAGTGCACTCACTGAGTGTAGCCCTTGAGCCTCTTGCTATTTGGAACAAAAAGTTGGAGGGTCTTGATTCTTGTCTTCAAAAAATTATGTGGCTATGTATCCTGCTTTCTCCGAGTTCTTCTCTTTTAGAAAAGAAGTCGGATGAAGAGTCTTGATGTGTTGTCGTCATTGTAGTCTTGAGCTTCTTGTATTCTTGGTCCTTTGTCTTTGGTTCCGAGCCTCCGGGGGGTAGTTGAAATGAAAGGCCGAGCTCCCTAGCTTAGTGTTGATTAAGCTATGATGTTGGCCGAGGCCCCGAGCGTATATCCGTGTTGTTTTGTTCGGGAAGAACTTGGATGTGAGGTCTTGGCGTATTCTTTGATAGTCTGCTGTTGTCAGATGTAGTTGTATGGTGGTGGTTGAGTGTAAATGCCTTTTGTTCACGGGTTGTACTATGCTGGTATATTCTTCCGAATATGCCCGTCTTCGAGTACTGCCTCTTCTCGCCTGAGTCGTCCATTATTGTGTCCTGTCTTTTCACTGTGTCCTTTGTTAGGCTTATTTCGTTGGTACTCCTAGTCCATGTGCGCCGATCCTTTGGTCTATAAATACTGTCCCGGAGTGCTTGTTTTCATTCATTGGATACTCTGTTGAAGCCTTGGTGGTCATGAACATGGTAGTTTGTAAAGTAGAGCAGCCCCCGGGCATGTTTTGTAGTTTCTGTGTGTCTTGTCGTAGCTGGAGGAAGTCTTGTGATAGGGATTAGAGGTAGACTAATCCCGCGATAGCATTGTGTCAGGATGTACGTGGTGGTGGTTGGAGGAAGTCTTGTGATGTGGGCTTCGTTCCTTCATCCAGCAGTTCTGGGTTGATCCTCGTCGCCTGTCTTGAGACCGTCCGGTGCAGATCAACACCATATCCAGCATCACATCGGTCTTGGGTAGATAGATGCCTGCCGGCCTTCTTTGCTCCATGTTGCCCTGCCGTGCTGCCGATTTCCGCCTTGGATGCACTGCGTTCGTCCTTTGAAGAAAACAGTGTAGCTGATGGCGGTCTGTCCTTCCGAGTAGCAATTTGGGACACGTAGTCGTTCCAGAGCCTAGTCGTGTCCGTGTTCCTCTTTGCTACTTTGCTTTTCGTGGTGCCGAGTTCGTTGGGTCTTGTAAGATTTGTAATCTTCTATTTTTGAAGTCACTTGTAATGTAATGAATCTTGTCTTCTGAGTTGTCTTTGACTTTTCTGTTGTGATCCCTGTTGTTCATGAGACTACCGAGTTCTTTCTTACATAACCGGGTTCTTTTGTTCCTCGTGAGGTAGCCCTTTTTTTCTTCTTGGTTCAATGAGTTGTTCTTGTGGCTATCTGATAACCCTGTTGTGGTGCTGCGCGGATAAGTCTGAAATCTGCCCGTTGGTTTGTACCGTTGTGTGGATTCGTGCCCTCCGTCATTTTAGCTGCGTCGGTAAATGGACCGTTGCGTTCCCACGCTGTGCTTTAACGGGCCTTATGGGCCGTTTGTATCACTGAGAAATCTATTTAAAGACCTTTTATCTTCCTTTCCCTTGTCGCCCAGCTCTTGCCTTTAAACCCTAGTTCTCAGAAACCCGCCGCCGTCATTGTCGTCATCGCCCGAGCACCATTATTCTAGCTTCATCCTCCTTAGCGCCTTTGTTGCTTCCGTCAGTTCATGGGAAAGAAGAAAACCGCAAGCAAGTCTCAGGCGACCTTCGTGGACGAGGAGTCATCCCTGTCTTTGATTGAAAACTAGGAGTTCGTGGCCATGAGGGCAGCTCAGAAGGTTTGGCCGGCTCCAACAACCAGCGAAGACCAGCTGCGCGAGCTTGTTAGTGATGGCTTGATCCAAAGCAAAGTCATCGCTGAATGGAGAGTTCCGGGCGAGCATCGGGTTCCGGCCCCGGGTCCTGGTGAGATTGTCCTTTTTGTTTCTTTTGTCCACGCTGGACTTTGTCTTCCTGCTTCCGTCTTCCTTCATCAGTTTCTTGGGTATTTCGGGGTTAGTCTGAACCATCTAACCCCCAATGCCGTTCTCCATCTTTCTGTTTTTGTTCACCTTTGTGAAGCCTTCCTTGGGATCCCTCCTTCTCTATCTCTTTTTCGCTTTTTCTTTCGCCTGAAACCTCAACCCCGCCGCGAGGAAACCAGTGCCCTCGGCGGTTGTGGGATTCAGTTTCGCCAGGGTCTCAAAATCAAGTTTTTTGATTATGACCTGGTCGATTCTGTCAAAGATTGGCATGCCGAGTGGTTTTACGCTGCCAATTTGATCCCTTCTCTTGTCGTTCACTCCGGATCTGGTCCTATGGTGAATGACCGATGGGACAAGAAGCTTGAGTCACCTGCTGAGATTCAAGCGATCCAGCCACTCCTTGATAGGATTAGCATGCTGAAACAGCAGGGTTTGACTGGCTTTGGTATTGTTTCAAGTTTCCTTTGTCGCTGGGTTCAGCCCTTGAAAGAGCGGGAACATCTCGGCTTTGAGTATTCTAGGGCCGAGGATCCTTCACGCATGGTCCCAGCTCTTGAGCTGACCGGTGAGGAGGTACTCGAGCGCCTTCAGAAGATGTTGAAAGGAGTGAGCGTCATTCCTCCTGCCATCTCTAAGTTCTCGGCCATCAACCCGCCCCTAGCTATGAGTTGTCTATCTTTTTTTATTTGAGTTCTTTATGTACTCTTGCTGCGTCCGTTCTTGCTTAGCTTTTCCTTGTCTCGGTGTTTTGTCTTTTTTTGCAGGAGCTTGGGCGGAACTTTGTTGATCCGATCCCCCTTGATGTTCTCCCTGCTGTGGCGGAGACTGGGGATCGTCTAGCTGGTACTTCTGCAATTAGTAAGTCTCAAACTTTTACAGCCCTTCCTGGGGTTTCTTTCAGATTTGTTGATGTATATGAAGAGTATGTTCCTCGTCTAGTCCCTCGCGGTCCTCGCAGTGTCCCGAAGAGGGGGCGAATGGACGGGTCTTCATCTGGCTTGCCTGTCTCCAAGAAGCCTCGCAAACCAAGTACTCCCTCAGGTACTCCAGTTGTTGCTAGCATGCTCTTAGGTGAGCACATTTAGTACTCTTTGTTCTTTTATTTTCATGTTTCTCTCTTGAACTGAGTACTTTTCATCTCTTTTTCAGCAGGTGCTCTGGTTTCGTTGGCTGAGGAAGAAGAGGATGATGAAGTCCCCCTCGTCATGTGGCGGTGAGTTGTTTTTCATATTCTTGTTGCATTGAATTTCTCCTCTTTGTTTTGAATTTTAGTCTTGGACTTTTTGAAGTAATCGGAGGTCGGGTGTGAGTTCTTCTGAGGCTCTCGCGCCGACTTCTTCCGAAGCTCCGGGGTCGAGTTCTTTGGTTGCCTCTGCCCCGAGCTGTACTACTCCTCCGGTGCGGAGTTCTTCCATGGCTCCAGCTCCGGCTTCTTCCGCGGCTCCGTTGTCGGCTGTCCCGCTCCCATCGTCGGGTGGCGGGGACGTCTTCGCCGTCGTGGTTCCCCCTGCGAGGCCTTCTCTTGGCTTCGCAAAGAAAAAAGTAGTCGGGTGAGTAGATTCTTGCTTTATCTTTTTGGCTTTTATCTTCCTTCCTCTGGTTCTTATTGGTGCTTCCTTTTATCACTTTTCAGTGTTTCGTCTTCTCTAATTTCTTCATCGACTTCTTCTCTGCCTCCCGCCGTGCCAACGAGTTCTGAGCCTCGAGACTCACAACATTCTGTTGATGAAGTCGCGGTGGGGGCTTCAGAGCTACCTGGCGGAGTCGCGGACTTGGTCGCTCCGGAGGTAACTATGGCCGTCGCGCCGGGTCCTTCTGGGGGTTTGGCTCCGGCTTCCCTGGAGGTTGCTCTGGTCGCTCCTCCTTCGCCCCAGCCGGCTTCTCTTTCCCCTTCTTTTGCCTCCGGCGGCCCCTCCCTGTCCGATGACGTGGTGCAACAGTTCGATGCCACTCATCGGTTATCAGAGCTGACCGCAGCCTGGGGGAGCTTGTCGACCCTCGCGACTTCTTTTGGTGAAAAGCTCTAGGTAAGTTTTACTGCCACTTCTTTTTTGCATGCTTGTTTTTCTTCTATCCTTACGCCTTGTTTCTCTTTGCCTCTTTCTGCTCAGTCTTTTTCTCGTGATCATTCTGGCTTCTTTTTCTCATCTGAAAATGAGAGGAAGTTGTCTTCGGAGGTGGACGCTCTGAAAGCCGATCTTGACCTTCTCCGGGTTGAGTTGGAGACGGAGCGTCAATTGCACCAAAAGGAGGAGAAAGCCCTTCGCGCCCGGGTAGTGGAGACGGAGAAACAGAGAGATGCTACGGTGGAGTCTGCGAAGAATGAATGCAAAGGTGCTGCGGGTTCTGCCTGTTTCTTCTTGTATTTTGACTTTTTTCCGCTGACTTGTTCTTTGGTGTTCTGTCTAGCTCTCCGAGTTGAGAAGCAAAAGCTCTTGGAGAGTATTGATGAAATGAAGGCCCTTGTCCGTTCTAGTCATAATAGAGCTGAGGAGGTAAATACTCATGCTGAGGAAGAACTCGCCCTTGCTAGGCTGATTAGGCGTGGAGCTGACAGAGATCTTGTGCAGGCCCAAAAAACCATTGAAGGCTTGTCCGGGAAGCTGGCGACGGCTACCGAGAATTGGAATGCCTTGTGGAAATCTTTTCGTTCGGTGGCCGATGTCCTTCGGACTCCAGCGGATGACGGGCAATCTTGGGCGCAGTTCATTCCCCGGATTCTGACTCGTTTCCAAGAGTTCGCGAAGAGGTGTGCCCAAGTATGTACCAAGAATGTGCTGGCCCAGGTCCGGGTCCTTGCTCCAGAAGTGCCTCTCTCCAAGATAGCAGAAGAAGCTGAAAGCCAAGAATATCTTGACGCCGTTGAAAGGATGGAGCCCGAGGTTGAAGATCTAGCCAGTAGGGTTGTAGATAGTCTAAATATTGATATTTCCCTTTCTGATGACAACGCCTGACTCGACTGAGCGTCCTCTTGTAATATTACACTTCCTTTTAAATGAAGATTCTTTATCTTTGTCGATGTATTCTTTGCCTGGGTGCGGTTGAAGTTACTTGACTTGCTGAGTACCTTGTCTTGTTCCCGTCTCTGCTCCGTAAGACAACTCTGTGCGTTATTCTGACGAGGCCCCTCGATTTGTCGAGTACTTTTCTTTTCTTCTTTCCTTTGTGATCCGTCGAGTGCTTTGTCCGTGCTATGACTCGGCATCCGAGTGCTTTCTTGAGTGGCGCTTGTGCTTTCCTGAGGAAAAAGTGGTCCTATCTGGTTGTAGCCCCCGAGCCTCTTGCTTTTCGGAACGAAGTGCTGGAGGGTCTTTTGAAGTTGAAATTTCGATCGACTCAGCCAATTTGCTTTTTGTTAGCTTTTAGCTACCCTCATTGGCGAGTTCAAGCGTTTTTCAGCTATTTTGCTCTTGGCCGGGATGCTTAGGCATGTTTTCAGCCATTTTGCTTTTTGTTTCGGGTGTTAGCTTTTAGCTACCCTCATCGGCGGGCTCAAGCGTTTTTTCAGCTATTTTGCTCTCGGCCGGAATGCTCAGGCATGTTTTCAGCCATTTTGCTTTTTGTTTCGGGTGTTAGCTTTTAGCTACCCTCATCGGCGGGCTCAAGCGTTTTTTTAGCTATTTTGCTCTCGGCCGGAATGCTCAGGCATGCTTTCAGCCATTTTGCTTTTTGTTTCGGGTGTTAGCTTTTAGCTACCCTCATCGGCGGGCTCAAGCGTTTTTTCAGCTATTTTGCTCTCGGCCGGAATGCTTAGGCATGTTTTCAGCCATTTTGCTTTTTGTTTCGGGTGTTAGCTTTTAGCTACCCTCATCGGCGGGCTCAAGCGTTTTTTCAGCTATTTTGCTCTCGGCCGGAATGCTCAGGCATGTTTTCAGCCATTTTGCTTTTTGTTTCGGGTGTTAGCTTTTAGCTACCCTCATCGGCGGGCTCAAGCGTTTTTTCAGCTATTTTGCTCTCGGGCGGAATGCTCAGGCATGTTTTCAGCCATTTTGCTTTTTGTTTCGGGTGTTAGCTTTTAGCTACCCTCATCGGCGGGCTCAAGCATCTTTTCAGCTATTTTGCTCTCGGCCGGAATGCTCAGGCATGTTTTCAGCCATTTTGCTTTTTGTTTCGGGTGTTAGCTTTTAGCTACCCTCATCGGCGGGCTCGTTTTACCACCGATAGCCTGCCACGGGGGTACCCGGGGCAGTATGTTCGGGCTTCGGCGTATGCCGAACTCGATGGTTAACGCAAGACACAGTCGATTTATCCTGGTTCAGGCCCTCGATCGTAGATCGAGTAATAACCTTACGTCCAGTCGGCGTTAGCCTTTGCGTTGGATTGATTGTCAAGTGTTGTGTTGTACAAATCGTCCTTTCGTCTCAGGAGTCCTGTCCTCCTTTATATAGTCAGGAGGCCAGAGTCCTAGTCCGTTTACAATGAGATTTCCTAGTAGGATTACTTAATAGCTATACTACTAAGATTACATGGGGAGAATCCTAGTTGGACTAGATATTCTCTCTCCCTTGCGGGGTATCCTGTGGGTCCCGCATCGACAGATACACATGTTCCCTAGAAGCTTGTTCCACCACAAACACTCAAAGAATATGCTACATAAGTGCTACATGCTCGAGCATTTGTTTGCTTAAATACAAGAGTGAGAGTGGCTAGAGAGGTAGAACTCAAATTCACGAGAAGTATAATTAGCTCCAACAAAAGATATACAAGGCATTATATCACACCCGATCTTCTCCGACTCACTCATTGATTATATTTCAGCTCGAAACCACTGAACTGGGAGTGGTGAACAATTTCTACTAGATGCTAGTTGGTGGACAGTAGTGTCGGTATGGATAACCAGTAGAATTCTCGCATAAAAAATAATTCAAAATTCTGTATGAGTCATTTATCGACCGGCATGCATGTCAGTCAGTAGGTAGCAAAATGTAGGATGAAGACTACTATGAAAATTATTCTTGACTATTTTCGATTGGATGGAGCACAGAAGTTTAATTGTGTTTTCAGAGAAGCATGCTTGCATGTTTTGATTCAGTCTCAGTTAGTCATTCACATCACGGTTTGGGTTGCTTAATAATTCATAGTGATGTTGGTCAACTCTTCTGATGCACTTGCGACCATGTGCTCACTTTCTGTTACCACATATCTTGAAATGCATTATTACGCATAAAGATTCTAACATCAATTATGCTAAAAGAATATTATGAACATATGACCCATGCACTGATGATGCACATTCCGGATATGGGAGAAGAGAGTAATTCCGTTTGGTATCATCTGTCGCCTCAAGAATGTCAACTTGGCTATTGTGGATGCACCCAATGTTGCTACTTGCTGTGGATACATCATACACATGCTGGTTCAGATAAGCATTGGATCACGCATATATACGATGAGTCTGTTGTGGCGACCGTACAGCTTGGCTCTGCGACTCTGCGTGGTATATATGAATAGGATCCAGCAATTCCCTCAGCCAGAGAATAACGATTATTTATCCGCATTATTAGTTAGTATTAATTGTGTGGTAGGGTGGTGACCATAATGTTTTGTTCAACCCTGACACTGGATTTGTGTCACTGATGACGGCAGAATTTGCAGAGACGTCGATAGATACGCTCATTATAACCACATAAAAAAGCTAGTAGCAACCCCCAACCCGGAAGCTATGCAGACAGTAGTAGTAGTAGTTAGCAAGGGCACGTGCAACACGATCCTATGAGCCAATGATTAGGCAAAGCGAAACGCCGAGACCTGAGCCCGGAACGCATGCATGATTGCAATTTGCTGTTGGAGATAGTAGTGCCTTTGCATCCCACCGGTGCCGGTGGACAGACGACCGACCGAGGAAAGTTGCAGTAAAATTAAACTTTCCTCACTTCCTAGTTAGTGGAGATGCCCTAACTATAGGCACCACGTGCGGCTAGGAAGGTACAAGTATAATGGTGCTTGTTGCTAATGCATGCTGCCGTGATTGCATACGCACGTACTTCTTCAGTTTTTTTCACGAGAATATGTGGATTGATTGATTTCTAGCTGAATCAAGAACCTTGTGGCGCGCGCATGGAAATCACCATGCATTACCGTACCGCCCGTCCGGGTTAGGCGTCGCCAACCCTGTCCCTTCACTTGGTTTAATTACTCATAATGGAATAGAAGTATGGAAGTCGTTGTTGTGTCGGGAAAAAAAAAATCTGCATTGGCTTATGCATGACATGTCTGAGCTCGACGACCACACGAGGTATATGTGGTCGTGACCAGCAAGCCACATAGGTTATGGTCATGCTGAAGTATATTTTCAGCTGACAGATTCAAATCGATCTGCACAACTCCTCCGTACACACGGTGGATGAGTTGTGCAGATCGATTTGAGTGACATGTCAGATTTAGGCGGTCTGCGGTATGTAGGTCCAGTTCTGATGCCAGGTGGGGATCATATCTTTTTCCTGATTTCTGCCTGTCCCTTAATTGGGCCAGCGCCAGCTAGCTCGTTGATTAACTATAACAGCTCAATTTATTTGATTCCCTTGATTTGCTTTGCTTCTGTTTCCTCCATTGTTCACCTGGAGAATGGAGATTGAAGGAATCATGTTCGATCTCTGCTGTTCAATAGATGCAGGAAGGCAGTGCACTAGCCAGCAGCAAAGATACCATTCATCAGATGCAGGCACGCGCATAGCCATTAGCCAAGGAGTGGGGAATGTTCGAAACTTCAAAGCAGCCATTGTTTTATGTTTACTGAAAGATGCTGCTGGCCATAACTAACCATTAACCATTAGCTAGAATCAAAACCCCATTCAAACTTTCTTAGACTACGACTGCCTTTCTTTAGAGATATATTTTCTTGTGATGGAAAACCCCATTCAAACTCGATCAAGTTATGGCCAGCAGCATCTTAGACTATGACTGCCTTTTTTAGAGATATATTTCTAGTTAGTTACAGCAGAGTCCCGATCAAGTTGGTTTACATACACATCGATCTATCTATGCTCTATACATCAAGTGAATAAGATATCTTGGAAAACCGCAACCTATCAAGATCCGGTCCACGAAGGAAATCAATCGTATGTAATAAATAAAGGACTACTGTAGTGATTCAAGGAAACTACGTACAATGTTATTGGGGGATCAAGTGAGTGACGACGAGTCGATGATGACCTACCATTCGGCTGTTATAATCAATTGAGGTAATATTCTACTACTATAATAAAGTGATATAAGAAATGACTTAAGAATGTTGTAAGCTTTATTCTCTCATTTATGATCCTGATGAAAAAATATGGATTTTTTTAGTTTTTCCTTAGGGTGTGCTCGACGGAACTGCGTAGTTTAGTGTCATCTCTTGAGTACTTAGTGTCTAATGAAAGTACTTCTGGGAGGCATTAGATTAGGCGGTTCTGCCACAGTTTAGCCCATTTAAACGGTCGTTTAGCCCGTTTAAGTGGCCGATTAGACTTAATAATGGCTAAACGGTAGGTGTCTAACTGTTTACCGTTTAGGATAACACTAGTCAGTCGACACTGTTCAAATGAACGTGCCAAACGAACATTCTTGGTCGGACAATCAATAGTGTTGGGATGCCCAAACAATTAACAATAAGCGACAAGAAATTCAGCGATGTCTATTAAGAGTGGTCACTATTCAAGTGAAGGTACTAGACTACCCGATAGTGTGGACAAGGGTGTAGCTCATCATCTACCGATGAACAACAAGCAAGCATTGTGACACCGGCCACCAGTCACAGTCCGAGCAGATCCTGGCCGCTGGCAGCTGCAACCGGCCAGATCCGACCGCCTGCTCCCCCGGCCCCACCAGCTGTGGCCGCTAGGCACGTCCCTAGCCGCCAGCCCTTGCTGGCGTTTGTAGTCGCTGCCCCAACGGGGCCAGAACCGGCCGCCAGCCCCGTTCCAAGCATATCTGACCACCGACCTCCCTAGTTCTGTTGACCGCGAAAGCCAGCCTCGGCACGGCCAGATCTGATCGCCGCTAGGCCAGCCAGCCGTAGACACGCCATGGGCTGGCGGGGGGAGGGGGAGGTCTACGCCGGCCCCGGCCGTGGGGAGCCTGGTTCCAGCCGACCGGCCGCCCTAGCACGCTGGAGTTAGAGAGGGAGAGGGGGGAGGTGGAGTAGTGAGGGGGGAGAGGGTGGCACGAACACGAGCCCCTTTTGGGGGCCCACTGACGGGCCGCTGGCACCGCACGCCGAAGGCGGCGACGGTGGCTGGAGGGGTGGCGAGGAGGGGGTTACCCTGGCGGCGCGGTGAGGTTGCCCCTCAAGTCGCCCATTGCGGAAGCTCGAGCGGAAGGAATCACGCATGGGCACAACAAGAATAATCCTATTCTGTCCCTTGTGGGAATAGGTAGAGGGAGGTGGGCTTTGGATAGCCAACAAATCTGTGATGAAGTAGGTGGCCAGCTGAAGATGAGTTTTTTTTCTCTAATACTCAAATATAGGGTAAGGGGCTTGTTTAGGTAGTCTGTTGGAGATGCTCTTGCACTCAGACTCTAAAATTACCTTGAGTGCCATATAATAAACTGAAGTGGCATCATGCATTTAAACTTCCACATTTATTGAGTAAAAAATATTTACCTTTCTCTGCTATTAACAAACTTAAAATAACTATTTAAATCTGCACCGAAATTACCTTTCTCTGGCATTAACACGAAAATAACCCAAAGAGTATGCTTCTACAGCTATTATTGATATATAAAAACTAACTCAAAATATACATATGCGATGCATGTCACCATAAAGACCAGGTATACAAATGTGCCACAGTGATGGGAATTTATACCATTGTTTTGTTTTCAAGGACAACGTTTCCATAATAACTCACGTACCGATGGCGATGATAATACCAATCTGTGCTAATTAAATTATGTTAATACTTCGTAGAAAAAATCTACTCTAACCTCCGCACATTTTTATTGGAGAATCAAATGAGCAACGACTACCTATCATGTATTCTGTCACGAACCTTATCGGTCACAGCGCTGAAAGCTTATCCAGCGGCAGTTGTTAAGGACACTAGCCCAGTCATCACCTATATAAGTATCTATATGTACGCCAATAATTTCAGCAGAATACTAACGAAATGTTCTGTTAAGGCACCGACCCAATCATCACCTATATGCACGCCAATAATTTCAGCAGAATACTAACGAAATGTTAATAGAGTTACGTGTCCCGGCCGCAACCTCGAACACATTTTAGTAGCACTCCTTGTCTAAAAACAAATCAGCAATCATTGTACATCGATTGCCTATTCAAGTCAAATGTGGCGAAGTCCAAAGAGTTATCAACCATAGATAAGACTGCGCAGTGCCTCTACGTCCATCTTGTATATTTGCCACGCTCCATTTATCATATCCTGCTATTACTAATTAAAGGATCCAAACCAGACTGCATGTTAATCCTCGTGAAAGAGCTAGGAAAGAAGAAAAATACTATAAATAATTCTCATAAAAAAATAAAAAGAAACAAGTCTCTCATTTAGTAGGCTATAATCATTCGTGTCGCTAATATTAGACATTGAATCTATTCATGCATTTTTAAGTACCATTTCTTTTGTTATGCAAAATACATAAAGTAGCTCTCTAAATTTGTATCTAGATTATCCATATCTGTTATTATGGAAGCCAATGCAAATTATCCCCTAAGTTCACGTTTAAATTGCCAATAAAGATAATATAAATTAAATTAATATTTGTATCCAATTTACCCGCCCAATAGCATTAAAAAATTGTGTGTTGTTGTCGACAGTGGTCATCACAGAACCGCATGAAATCCCTGTAGTTGGGAACTCCCAAGCAGTAAATAGGCTCTGATCTTGTCTTTGAGCCGAGCCCGTACTTTTTCAGCGAACGAATAGTGTTTTTTTTTCTCACAATAAATCAGCGAATAGTACTTTTAGTCATGGCTTTTCAGCAAAGCGAACAAGGCCTAGTGTCGAGGAAGAACTTGACCACTCGCCTGACCATGATCTTGGCGACCGGTTTTGCCTCACACTTCGTGAACTCGTGCATCGCTGCAAAGAGGTGTGTAGCCACTAGACGCTTTCTTGAAGAGCCTCACAATGTCGAGCCCCTGTTTGCAAGCGATCACGTGATGGGGATCATCTGAAGCTCTGGTATGTTTGAGCATGTGTGTCAAGCGAAGAACTAGCATTGCAGGTACGCACAATTTATGATCAGTTGATCACTAGTGATGCTTTCTAGTTCCTTTGGTAAGGATTGAGGTGGCAATCTTATCTCGAGGATTTATTAGCCTAGTCTTCGGAGATATTTATAGGAGTAGGGCCCAAGTGTGTGCAGTTCATAGGGGTGAGAGTGCGTGCGTTATAAGCATTTGCATTATACTGTATAATCTCAAAAAGATGTTTTACCTTTTTCCTATGGCCCGTGTGTTTTCCCATTTCTTTTTTCCTACTTTTCCCTTTCCCAAATATATTCAGTCTTCCCTATATAAAAGATATAAAAATAATAATTATTAAGGGTCTTTCATCTCTTGACCTTTTTCTTCTTATCTTATAGTAATCTTAATCAACAAATATTTCCACCACTAAATAGTTACGTAGTTTTGATTAGAAATAAAGCTTATTTTTATTAGAACCTGGATCAGGTCCAACTAATCTAATCGTAAAGTGAAATCTTAACCAGTTTGTTATCTAATATAAATAAATATATGGACATATCAATCCTTGACACGACAACAACTAATTTCTTACCGACTTTAATCAGATATTAGAATTACATATTTTTTTATAGGTCCTCAAACAATTCACGGAACTCAATATTTAACTCTACCGATGAATGGATAGTATAAAAATTAAAGTTATAATCTATTTACGAGTAAATATTTATTTACCTTGCGATGGGAGAAAAAAATCTATCAATGTTGTATTTTAATTCAATACAAATTTAATAAAACATTTTCATATTATTCACGATACTAATAAATGAATGTCATGGTCATCATAAAATAAAATTTTAGCTTTTAAATTCTATAGAAAAGATAAATATAAATAGATATGTAACATTCTCGTCCTTATTTATCATTAACGTTTGGTACCTTTTTTTCTTTGAAAATAATGTTTGGTACCTTTTATTTCTGTTGTTACATCGCACGTGTATGATAATCATCAAATAAATCTTCACGACATAGCCACATAGGTCTTTGAGACTCTCATGCAACAAGTGTATTTTTCGTTATAAGGCTAGACATTTTTTACTAGTAATAATATTATAATACGCCAAAAGATATCGATCGGTACGCGATCCCACCGCTTTTCATCCAACCAACCGTCTTCACGAGACGCTCAAACACGTGTACACGTACCGTCAGTGTATACATAGAGCTGACCTTTATGTGTGAAAACATCCTAGTAGGTTTAGATAGGATTTCTTTCACGTTATGACCGTAGTGTTTATTTATAATCCTCACTAAAGGTTTTTATAAGAAAAGATATAAAATCTGCTAGCATATATTGTATAAAAATGTCCACTATGTAAATGCTCCACCATGTCATTAAATTAATCTTTGCTTCATCTGTAACTCTGATAACATTGTTATATTCCGCTGTTATAATGAATTGAGGTAATATTCTACTACTATAATAAAGTGATGTAAGAAATGACTTAAGAATGTTGTAAGCTTTATTCTCTCATTTATGATTCTAATGGAAAAATATGGATTTTTAAGTTCTTCCTTAGGGTGTGCTCAACGGAACTGCGTAGTTTAGTGTCCTCTCTTGAGTACTTAGTGTCTAATTAAAGACAAGTACTCCTGGGAGGCATTAGATTAGGCGGTTCTGCCACAGCTTAGCCCATTTAAACGGTCGTTTAGCCCGTTTAAGTGGTCGATTAGACCGAATAATGGCTAAACGATAGGTGTCTGTCTGTTTACCGTTTAGGATAACACTGGTCAGTCGACACTGTTCAAATGAACGTGCCAAACGAATATTCTTGGTCGGACAATCAATAGTGTTGGGATGCCCAAACAATTAACAATAAGCGACAAGAAATTCAGCGATGTCTATTAAGAGTGGTCACTATTCAAGTGAAGGTACTAGATGACCCGATAGTGTGGACAAGGATGTAGCTCATCATCTACCGATGAACAACAAGCAGGCATTGTGACACCGGCCACCAGTCACAGTCCAAGCAGATCCGGCCGCTGGCAGCTGCAGCCGGCTAGATCCGACCGCCTGCTGCCCCGGCCCCACCAGTTGTGGCCGTTAGGCACGTCCCTAGCCGCCAGCCCTTGCTAGTGTTTGTAGTCGCTGCCCCAGCCGGGCCATAACCGGCCGCTAGCCCGTTCCAAGCAGATCTGACCACCGACCGCCCTAGTTCTGCCGACTGCGAAAGCCAGCCTCGGCACGGCCAGATCTGGTCGCCGCTAGGCCAGCCAGCCGTAGACACGCCATGGGCTGGCGGGGGGAGGGGGAGGTCTGCGCCGGCCCCGGCCGCGAGGAGCCTGGATCTGGCCGACCGGCCGCCCTAGCACGCTGGAGTTAGAGAGGGACAGGGGGGAGGTCGAGGAGTGATGGGGGGAGAGGGTGGCATGAACGCGAGCCCCTTTTAGGGGCCCACTGTGGGCCGCTGGCACCGCACGCCAGAGGCGGCGACGGTGGCTGGAGGGGTGGCGAGGAGGGGGTTACCCTGGCGGCGCGGTGAGGTCGCCCCTCGAGTCGCCCATTGCGGAAGCTCGAGCGGAAGGAATCACGCACGGGCAAGAATAATCCTATTCTGTCCCTTGTGGGAATAGGTAGAGGAAGGTGGGCTTTGGATAGCCAACAAATCTATGATGAAGTAGGTGGCCAGTTGAAGATGAGTTTTTTTTTCTCTAATACTCAAATATAGGGTAAGGGGCTTGTTTAGGTAGTCTGCTGGAGATGCTCTTGCACTCAGACTCTAAAATTACCTTGAGTGCCATATAATAAACTGAAGTGGCATCATGCATTTAAACTTCCACATTTATTGAGTTAAAAAGATTTACCTTTCTCTGCTATTAACAAACTTAAAATAACTATTTAAATCTGCACCGAAATTACCTTTCTCTGGCATTAACACGAAAATAACCCAAAGAGTATGCTTCTACAGCTATTATTGATATATAAAAACTAACTCAAAATATACATATGCGATGCATGTCACCATAAAGACCAGGTATACAAATGTGCCACAGTGATGGGCATTTATACCATTGTTTTGTTTTCAAGGACAACGTTTCCATAATAACTCACGTACCGATGGCGATGATAATACCAATTTGTGCTAATTAAATTATGTTAATACTTCGTAGAAAAAATCTACTCTAACCTCCGCACATTTTTATTGGAGAATCAAATGAGCAACGACTACCTATCATGTATTCTGTCACGAACCTTATCGGTCACAGCGCTGAAAGCTTATCCAGCGGCAGTTGTTAAGGCACTAGCCCAGTCATCACCTATATAAGTATCTATATGTACGCCAATAATTTCAGCAGAATACTAACGAAATGTTCTGTTAAGGCACCGACCCAATCATCACCTATATGCACGCCAATAATTTCAGCAGAATACTAACGAAATGTTAATAGAGTTACGTGTCCCAGCCGCAACCTCGAACACATTTTAGTAGCACTCCTTGTCTAAAAACAAATCAGCAATCACTGTACATCGATTGCCTATTCAAGTCAAATGTGCCGAAGTCCAAAGAGTTATCAACCATAGATAAGACTGCGCAGTGCCTCTACGTCCATCTTGTATATTTGCCACGCTCCATTTATCATATCCTGCTATTACTAATTAAAGGATCCAAACCAGACTTCATGTTAATCCTCGTGAAAGAGCTAGGAAAGAAGAAAAATACTATAAATAATTCTCATAAAAAAATAAAAAGAAACAAGCCTCTCATTTAGTAGGCTATAATCATCGTGTCGCTAATAATAGACATTGAATCTATTCAGCATTTTTAAGTACCATTTCTTTTGTTATGCAAAATACATAAAGTAGCTCTCTAAATTTGTATCTACATTATCCATATCTGTTATTACGGAAGCCAATGCAAATTATCCCCTAAGTTCACGTTTAAATTGCCAATAAAGATAATATAAATTAAATTAATATTTGTATCCAATTTACCCGCCCACTAGCATTAAAAAATTGTGTGTTGTTGTCGACAGTGGTCATCACAGAGCCGCATGAAATCCCTGTAGTTGGGACCTCCGAAGCAGGAAATAGGCTCTGATCTTGTCTTTTGAGCTGTACTATTTCACTGAACGAACAGTGTTTTTTCTCACAACAAATAAGCGAACAGTACTTTTAGTCATGGCTTTTCAGCAAAGCGAACAGGAGCTAGTGTCGAGGAAGAACTTGATCACTCGCCTGACCATGATCTTGGCGACTGGTTTTGCCTCGCACTTCGTGAACTCGTGCATCGCTGCAAAGAGGTGTGTGTAGCCACTAGACGCTTTCTTGAAGAGCCTCACAATGTCGAGCCCCTGTTTGCAAGCGGTCACGTGATGGGGATCATCTGAAGCTCTAGTATGTTTGAGCATGTGTGTCAAGCGAAGAACTAGCATTGCAGGTACATATAATTTATGATCAGTTGATCACTAGTGATGCTTTCTAGTTCCTTTGGTAAGGATTGAGGTGGCAATCTTATCTCGAGGATTTATTAGCCTAGTCTTCGGAGATATTTATAGGAGTAGGGCCCAAGTGTGTGCATTTATAGGGGTGAGGGTGCGTGCGTTGTAAGCATTTGTATTATACTGTATAATCTCAAAAAGATGTTTTACCTTTTTCCTATGGCCCGTGTGTTTTCCCGTTTCTTTTTTCTACTTTTCCCTTTCCCAAATACATTCAGTCTTTCCTATATAAAAGATATAAAAATAATAATTATTAAGGGTCTTTCATCTCTTGACCTTTTTCTTCTTATCTTATAGTAATCTTAATAAACAAATATTTCCACCACTAAATAGTTATGTAGTTTTGATTAGAAATAAAGCTTATTTTTATTAGAACCTGGATCAGGTCCAACTTATCTAACCGTAAAGTGAAATCTTAACCAGTTTGTTATCTAATATAAATAAATATATGGGCATATCAATCCTTGACACGACAACAACTAATTTCTTACCGACTTTAATCAGATATTATAATTACATATTTTTTATAGGTCCTCAAACAATTCACGGAACTCAATATTTAACTCTACCGACACATGGATAGTATAAAAATTAAAGTTATAATCTATTTACGATGTAAATATTTATTTACCTTGCGATGGGAGAAAAAAATCTATCAATGTTGTATTTTAATTCAATACAAATTTAATAAAACATTTTCATATTATTCACGATACTAATAAATGAATGTCATGGTCATCATAAAATAAAATTTTAGCTTTTAAATTCTATAGAAAAGATAAATATAAATAGATACGTAACATTCTCGTCCTTATTTATCATTAACGTTTGGTACCTTTTTTCTTTGAAAATAATGTTTGGTACCTTTTATTTCTGTTGTTACATCGCACGTGTATGATAATCATCAAATAAATCTCCACGACATAGCCACATAGGTCTTTGAGACTCTCATGCAACAAGTGTATTTTTCGTTATAAGGCTAGACATTTTTTACTAGTAATAATATTATAATACGCCAAAAGATATCGATCGGTACGCGATCCCACCGCTTTTCATCCAACCAACCGTCTTCACGTGACGCTCAAACACGTGTACACGTCCAGTCAGTGTATACACATCGAGGAGATCTGGAGATGGCATCCAGAACAAGTGGCACAGCACACTCCTCGCTGGATGAAATCCCATGCGCATGCGCTCGATCTCAGATACCGTTTGGTTTCCTGGCCGGTAACGCAATCAGAAACGGAAACAAATGACGGCGGGAGTTGTGGGGGTACCGTGGATTCCTTGATTTGATTGGGTCGTGCATGCTAACGTTAATGAGGCTGGGTTTAGTTCGCGAAATTTAGGAATTTGACTACCGTAGCACTTTCGTTTTTATTTAGCAGTGTTCAATCATGGACTAATTAGGCTCAAAACGTTCGTCTCGTGATTTCCAACCAAACTGTGCAATTAGTTTGTTTTTCGTCTATATTTAATGCTCTATGTACGTATCGCAAGATTCGATGTAATGGCTACTGTAATACTTTTTGAGAAACTTTTTGAACTAACACAGCCTGAATACAGATTCAAAGAATCTTTGATGTACTTGATACAGAGGTAAAACATCATATAATGGGACGGAGGGAGTATTTAATAACGGCCGCACGGGACCAAGCGGTCGTATCGTCATTTGGTCCCGGAAGTAATCCATTTGCATTATATTTCGCGGAACTAAACGCGTTGTTAGTTCGTGCGTCCAGCCAAACACGCCTTTCACCCATGCGCCCGTCCGCCCCGTCGCGCGCTGACCCTCCCCTACGCCCCCTGTCCGGCCTAGACGATGCTCTTTTCTGCGCGTGCCAAGTGACCGGTCAGAGCTCGAGGGATGGCACGCACGCCGCTAGTGCTAGGGCCTCTCACAGCCTGTTCACTTGATTGTGGCTTGTCGTAAACGATCGTAAATTTTCAGCCGGAACATTATTTTTCTCTCACACAAATCAGCCAGCAGTACTTCTTCACGATTCAGCAACAATACAAACCAACCAATCGAACATGCTGTGGATCGGCTCTCGCTGTCCGCTGTCGCTACTTGCTAGGGGTAGGGCAAGGGATCGGTCATCGGTGGCAACATTTCCGTGGCGGGCGACGACGGGTAAGCGTCCAGTCGTGGCCTGGTGGGCGTGAGGGATCTCTGTCCCGATCGAGGATCAACTGCCGACGGCGACGACCGGACGGAGGACGACTGCTGCAGTGGAGGCCGGGCCGGCGGGAGGCTACGCCTGCGACACGGCCGCCGCGCGTCTTTGCCCCCAACGCGCTCGAGAAGCTGACGGCCGGCTAGAGACAGCCATACACGGACAGCCAGTGTGAGGGCTGCACAGAACTGCCCCACGTTATTCATGTAACACGGATTGACTTCTCTTTTCGTCCGTGTTTTCTACCTTAAAAAAATACTCCTTCTATTTTAAATTATAAGTCATTCTATTTTTTCCACATATACCCTGTCCACTGTAACAGCATAATCTTTACATTATTTTGGCTACCTACGATCATTTCCAAGAGTTTCTTTAAAACAACTATTTATGAATTATTAGATAGTAAATTAGGTTTTGATTATCTATATCTCCTATACTTAAATAGGAGAACCTCATTAGCCTATTTTTCTGGCTTCTCATGAAGCCATGTCAGCATCAACCCACACCATCACCTTCCCCGCATGAACTTTAGTGGTCCATCCATACACAAATGCATGTCACCCAAATTTACTGCCGCAATTGATGCATGAGCCCTTGTTTAGTTCCCCCAAACTCCCAACTTTGGTACTATGTAAAAAGAAGATTCTCCGTCACATCAAACTTGTGGTACATGTATGGAGTACTAAATGTAGATAAAATCAAAAACTAATTGTACAGTTTGGTTGAACTTTGCGAGACGAATCTTTTGAGCTTAATTAGTCAATATTTGGACAATAATTCACAAATACAAATGAAATTGCTACAATGTTTGCCGTCACATCAAACGCTGTGCAAATACCGAATCCGGCCAGAACTAAACGCGCCCTCAATGGACTTCTGCACTCCTCTCTGCCCTCTACGGTGTCAGGCTCCTCAGAGTTAGAATTAGAAGAGACATCGATGGACTTCTAGACTCCTCGGAGCAATTGATGCATGAGGAAAACTGAGCAGTGAGCGGTCATCTCATCTCTCCTACTTAAAGCCACTGATTGCCCACATCGTCGCTCTCCACTGCGCCATGGACTTGCTCCTCGCCTCCCTATGCTCCGATCTAGAGGAGCTACTCAACTACGGCGAGATCGTGGTGGCACGTTACGACGCCATAGGCCACGCGCGGATAGCAGGCTCCAGGATGCTCTTGTCCTCGCTGTGGCGCTGGCGCCCACTGTCCTGCACTCCTCCTCCTCGGGCTTCTTTAGGCAACGGGGCTAGGGGCTGCGCCCGAATTTTTTACTTTTTAGCTCTTTTTTCAAAAGTTTCTCACAAATAGACTCCTGACGAAAAGAATTCAGAAAATGGATCCTTAGCTCGGCGCCATCGATGCTGGCGCCGAGTTAACACGTCTCAGGCGCCAGCGTTTCTGGCGCCGAGCTCTTAGGCGCGAAGCAGACGTGGTGGTGACATGACAGGCAGCTCGGCGCCAACAACCCTGGCGCCGAGCTCAGCGCCAGAGTTGCTGATGCCGAGCTATCTGTCATGTACCCCGGCCATGATCATGGTGGGAGGCTGGGACTGGGAGTGGGAGCAACAGCAGCAGCCATGGAGTCCAGTCCAGTCCAATGCACCCTGTTCCTGCATGTGATGGTCTCCGACTGCGCGCCTTTCCTGTCGGCTTTGGCCACCCATGGACTCCAAAAAAAAGTAAAAAAATAGAGTAGAGCCAGTAGAGCCAGGTAGCCTACACTAGCAGCAGACGATGAAGATCTTATACCTTAGAATTCGCGAAAGCCACGCACCGTCCGCGTCGATCAAAGCTACCGCATCCCTGCATTGCATGCCTTGCAGCTGCACTGCACTGCATGCAGGCAGAAGAGTACAGTTACATGCATGCTTTCTTTTTTTCAACGCAAGCGATCGAAGAACGTGTAGCTGTAGCGCTTTGCTTACAGGCAGGCTTCTCTTTCCATTTGAGAGAGAGAGGGAGACGGCTCATTTGTCATTAGGCCACGCACGTATGCATCGCACCCTGCTGCCAATGAATGACGACGTATCTTTCTAAATTCCTAGTATTCCTTCCATCCTAGAAAAAAATGCAATTTTAACGTAGTGTCATGTTTTAATATCTTAAATTTGACAAACTAAAAATAAGAAATATCAATATTTATGATATCAAATAAATACTATTAGATTAATTACGAAATGTATTTTTATAATAATTGATTTGAAATCATAAATATGAATATTATTTGTTAAAAACTTAATTAAACATAGTTGCATTTTCTTAACGGAGTGCTAATAGTTTCTTGCATTGTGAGTGTTAACGATACTAGTATCTAGGAGTACGTGCAAAGCGTTTGTTGTCCTAGGAGTACTATCAAGTAGTACTAGTTGTTCGGTAGTTGACGTCAAAACTGACTGATCCCTTCATTCACTGGAGACTTTAATTTAACTAGTGGCCATGCACCAGTGACACACGCGCGTGTCTCTGTGAAAAGACATATTTATCTCTATGAAAAGGCATATTCATATCTAAACATGTGATGAAAATCACTCCTATGACACCAAGGACCAAGCATTACATTTGCGGAGCACACATGTTTGTGGTTATGATAATCAATAATATATTACATTATTGTATATTATTACAAGCAATATATATTAGCTCGACAAATATAGTACCAGAAAAAAAGCAACAATACTTATTTTATTTGCTAGCGTAACAATACTTGCCAATTAATTTCAAAGATCCTAAATAAAAATTCATTATTCTCCTTATAGTAACCATTGCTCTCACCTTGAATCTCTCGGGACTTTTCAGAGCACTGACCTACTACTACACCGATCGGTTCTGTGTGTTAATAATTACTAAGCAAGGTGGATTAACAAACACCTGAGTACTACTTGATAGTACTCCTTCCTGCTACATAAAATAAAGTGATCTTGTTGCACATGCTTTGAGACTGATGAAAAAAATCGATCGCTTGCGTTGAAAAAAAAAGAAAGCACGCATGTAACTGTACTCTTCTGCCTACATGCAGTGTAGTGCAGCTGCAACGCATGCAATGCAGGGATGCGGCAGCTTTGATCGACGTGGACGGTGCATGGCTTTCGCAAATTCCAAGGTACAAGATCTTCATCGTCTGCTGCTAGTGTAGGCTACCTGGCTCTACTGGCTCTACTCTATTTTTTTACTTTTTTTTTTGGAGTCCATGGGTGGCCAAAGCCGATAGAAAATGCACGCAGTCAGAGACCATCACATGCACGAACAGGGTGCACCGGACTGGACTAGACTCCATAGCTGTTGTTGTTGCTCCCACTCCTAGTCCCAACCTCCCATCATGATCATGGCCGGGGTTAAAACAGACAGCTCTACTATGTCACCGTCACGTCTGCTTCGCGCCTAAGAGCTCGGCACCAGAGACGCTGGCGCCGAGACATGTTAGCTCGGCGCTAGCATCGATGGCGCCGAGCTCAGGATCCATTTTCTGAATTCTTTTCGTCAAGGGTCTATTTGTGAGAAACTTAAAAAAAAAAAGTTAAAAAGTAAAAAAAAAATCGGGGGCTGCGCAGGGTCGCTATGGTCTCGGTCATCCTCGGCTCCCTACGATCCGATCTAGACGGGCTACTCCACTACGGTGAGTCAGGACTCTGGAGCCTTCTCTCTACTCCATGATCCGTGAGTTCTTTATGATGCTGTGGTCATGCCGTTCAACCAAGTTCAGTTATGGTGATGAGGGCTCTGAGCTCAATTGGTGTGTAGTAGGTTTTCGATAAAATGACCGCTTGAGTTTGGTCGCGAGTAGTCGAGTAGATAAACAACACTCCCAGCTCGAACACCTCCTTGAGCGCCAATAATACTGATGGCGCCGCTTCGCAGGCAACCCCAGACAACCACAATAAGAGCTGCTTATTTTTTCTTCTATTGGATGAATTCAAGCTGTTGAATGTTTCTTTAGGGGTGGCCCAATGCCCGAATCAAAATGGGGGCAATATTTTATTCTTCTGATTAGTGCAATGTCGTAGGATGATTCTGTAATTTAGCATTGTATTTTTTTTTTGTTTTGAGTAAAGATTTGTAAGAAAAGAACTAGAGGAGAGAAGAAAGCTGAAACAGAACAAAGCCCTTGCTCACCAGGGAGCTCATGTTTCATGTGACCGTGAACGACAGAGCAGCGCCAGAGTGCGCATGGCGCACGTGGACAAGCAGGGAGAGGCCGTTTTTGACAATGGCATGCAGGCAAGTGCTGGCTCATTTGCATCAGCAGATCTACAGCAGGCTTCAGCGCCTCTTCAGTTCATGCGTAGCAGCATCCTTTTTTGATTTTTGAGGTGCAGGTCCATTTGTAGCTATGTGGAGCGGGAGAGCTTATGTATATTTTAATAACCATGTAAAGCAGCAACTCCAAAGATCTGTGATGAGTGCATCAAATACCTTGACGTCATAATCCATAAGCACATATGGGAAGGCGAACAATACACATATAACCCCGTTTCTGCTAACAATCTTAATTCTTACTGTTGTCGGGGCTTCACAAAATAGCTCTGTTTAACATATTTTTGATGCAATTTACCAAGCAATAGTTTTGAGGCATAAGTGCAACCATGATTATGAATTAACGACACTTTTCAAATTATCAACCTTTTGTTGTCCTTCCATGTTAGAAAGATTGCACAACTATATTGTCACATAATTTTTAACACATGTAAAGCTCTACATTTCTAACTCCAGGAATCAACATCCTAAGAAGCGCAATAGAATTACCGCAGCAACGCGCGGGGTATCATCTAGTACTCTTATAAAGATAAACCTCACTAGATGTTTTCTCTCTTCATGCAATGTGTCCACAACATTCCCCACCAAGTGTTCCACTAACTTGCAATCCTTTCATGCAAGCTATCCATGTCATCCCTTATTAATTATAAAAAATGTCCACATCATTTCTATTATGTGTAATACTTTTAATCTTTAATCTATTAACGTAAAGTCATCTACATATGCTATTTGTTTCATCACTTATATTTCTATAATGTGATCAAATGTTCTATTGGTTTTTCTTCTATTAGCTTACTAATTTTTTACCAGATCCGATATAATAAAATAACATACAAGTCAAATTCATATATATACACATGGTATACAACATTCCATATAGTAATGCTATATATAAAATAGATTTATTTTAAGAAAATTCTGCGGCAACGCGCGAGGTATCCTTCTAGTTTTATAAAATAGAAAGCCACCTTTGAAGCCAAATGAAGGACCAGATTTGTTTGTTTTTTATGGTTCGAGGACATTCATTACATGGTTTAGTAGTTAAGATTAAAAATCAGACTACCATACAAGTTGGAGGTTGAAAAATATACTTTACCCAAAGGGGGGGGGGGGGGGGGGGGCGCATTCTAGACATATATCCTGTCTAAATCTCCTCCCCACCCCCCCACCCCCCCACCCCCCACCCCCCACCCCCACCCCGCAGATCACATATGTATATCTGAACCCCCTAGAGTTTAAACACCACATAACTAGTAAGGGTCTATGATTTTCATTAATCATGGTCTTCATATGGATACTAGGTTTTTTTAGTGAAACAAGAGGGGCTTGCCCTACTGGATTTTATTGAAATTTAAAAATAGAGGGATACAAAAGGGGAAGAGGGAGCTTAAGAAACAAAAAAGGAAATAACGAAGATAAACCAAGCTAACGAGATCAGACTAGATTGTTTAACCATAATTCTATCGAGGGGAAGTATTTCTTTTTGGCACGCAAGATGAGCAGCGTAAATTCTTTTCTGAACTCTCTCTTTGAGTCTTGGATTGATGGTTGGACTTGACTGAAGATTAGTCCGTTTCTTGCTTTCCAAATTGTCTCGCACATGATTATTATAATTTCTGTGGCGAAGGGCACTTGTAGCTGTCTTCTGAACATTTCCAAATTCTAGAGGAAGTCCAACTGATGATCTATGTCAATCTGCAACCAGTTCCAGCAGGAAGTCGCAAAAGGACAGTACTGGTGATGCTATAGATCACACGACATAGATCAACCATCCTCATTAATCAATCAGTCTAAGAGAAAGATAAGAGCGTGATTCCTTTGGTAAAATAGAAGGCAACATTTTGCGTTATCTAAAGATAACCATTTTAAGTTTTAATTTGATATTATATCACATTTGTTGTGTTTGGATATTTGAAAATAACAGGAGTAGATCTTGTATCGAAAAGTGGTTTCACAATATAATATGCCTTCGTTATGTTTATAACAAAGTTTTGATGACCTCCCATCACGAATAAGTTATACTATAAAACTTTGCTTATTTTTTATGGAAGGGAATACTAAAAAGAGGTTAGGAAGATGATGATAATACTAGTAGTAGCTTCAACCTCTTTTTCATACATAGAACCTAATGAGCACAAGCCCAAAGTGGTTTCATTCTAGTGAAAACACCTCTAGTGCAATGATAGATTTTTGGGTGCATGACTCTATGATGGGATGATAGTTTTCCTACATTATCTATAAAAGGTAGTTTCGTTCTAGTGAAACCACCTCTGGTGCGATAGTGGATTTGTGAGTGTTCGGCTCTATGTCGTGGCCAAAGGTTTTCGCCATTGTATTAGGAAAAAAAAAGTGGTTTCGTCGATGAGAAGTGAACCGCTTTTTGGCAACTACAACTATATTTCTTATTAACGTATTCATCTTGCCCCATAGGTGGCACCAGCGGTTTTCCATCGCCAGCCGCCGCCATCTTCTAATTATTCCAAGAGCAAAGATCTAAATAATTCAAACAAACTTTTCTCTAAAAACAATATAGACACACACGTTTACATATACACGTGCACCCTCACCTTTTATGAATACCTCTAAGACACTCCCACATACAACCTGCATAGTCGATGGCATTAACTAAAAAGCCACAATACAAGTTGCATATGGTGCCATCCAAAACTGCATAGTCGATGGCATTAACTAAAAAGCCACAATACAGGTTGCATATGGTGCTATCCAAGAATGAATTTCATGTACACTTTGACCACAAAAATTATTTTTCAATCTGGTCGTAATACAACTGTCTCTAAAATGCTTGTGATTAATAATTACACAAGGCCCTCTAAACTTCCTAATATAAGAGCACCTCCAAGAAATTAGCCAAAAAGACTAACTAAATTTACTGATTTAGCTACTCTCTAAAATAGATTTGACAAAAAATACTAGAGTACTCCAACACACTCTGTAAAACCAAGAGGGTGGATGGCTAGTGAGGTACGCTATCCAAAAATAGAGAGCGAATGAGGTGGGATAAAGAGCTACTAAATTTAGAGAGTTATTTACTGAGTCTGTTGGAGACGTTTTTCCTTTAATAATAACCAATTTACTTTTATAAAACGATTTGGCTAATCTCTAATACTCTAAGTATAAGCTCCTGTTTAAATTCAACTGAAGTCAACTTGGCCAACAGATACTTTTGTGGATGCATTGAACCTGGACAGATTTGACCTTCTCTTTCGTCCGGCTCTGCACTTGTCCTCCTTACCATTCTTCTTTAATAATAAAAAAAAAACAGCGGAACTTTCGTCACCTAAGACCGAGCTGCACCCCTGACCCACAATTGCGTCCACATTCCAAACAATCCTCTGCCATCCAATCTGAAAGATAATAGCAGTATCCCACTGTGGGGCCCGGTAAGTCCAAAAGGCAAAGGCAAGGAGGAAAAGTTCTCGAGGTCGACCAGACCACCAACACCAAGTGCCGCTGAGTATTGCAGTAAGGAAGAGAGATCTCTGTTCTTTTACAGTCGCTTTTCTTTTGTTTTACCGGAAGCAGAATTTTTTTGGATATCGTAGTCGTAAACTTTGAGTTCCTGCCTTGTTTATTCCGTTTGTTAGTACGTTCTTGGACTTGGATTATTGGTTCTTTGCGTTAAATGAAGCTGCTTTCCGAATTCTAATCAGAACTAATCCTCTTTGTGCGATAGGATTATTGTATTACTGCTTGGTGATCATTTAGCCGGTCATTTGGCTCGATCAGATTGACTGGGCTAGATGCAATCACCCATAAAGGAGCGCTGTTGATCGCTTGTTCAGGGAAACTACCAATAAGGTTGGTCTAGTTTTTGTTCTTTCGATCAGGTTAACAGAAAGAAAAATCAGTCTAACAGACTGAACTTTTTTCTCAAAAGGTTTAGCTCACTGAATATTTCAGAGGCTGCAATTTTCAGTTGCACATATACTCCGAAAGGTCGACTTCTAATGACTAGAGGTCGATGTTGCATTAACAAAATAATGATTTCTGACGTTTTTTGGAGGAAAGAATAGGGTAAGTGACGCGTTCATTGAGTGTGAATTTGATGCTTCTTTGTGAGATGTGGTTGTTAGCTTGAAAGGGATTTGATTTGACATCATGAATGTCTTTTGTTCTCTGGAACAATTTTATAGTGAAAATGTACCTGTCATTCATGCATGAAAACTTGAAACAACCACTTTCTACACGTATGCTACTACAGAAAAAATGAAGATTGTAGGCTGTCTGGTTTCCCACTGGAAAATAAGGAACATGCCATCGTAAATGGAAATTGTTCATAGCTCAGTTAGTTTTCATGCTACTGTTCTTCTACTCGATAAAGTATAAACTTGCTAGTAGTACAAAATCATTTGAAAAATAGTACCGATATGGGGAGAAATTGAACAAGGTAAAGATAAAGGCATGGTATACACAATGTAGTCTTTCAACTTACAAGTTAATTAGAGACACCAAGAGTGCCTAGACTCTCTTGAGAACATTATATTTCCAGTAGTTAGTGGACTTGAGAACCCTCCAACCTAGTAATTGCCAACAGAAGTCACTAACACAATATTACACAATATTATGATGGCCCGAACATAAAAACTTTGAGAAGTGCAGTTCCTGTCCCTCAGTTCAGAGTTTGCCTGAATATTTGCTGAGTACTCGTATGTATCACTGGCACCCCAGGAAACTGCTGTATTTTGGATAGCGTGACTGTCCAGCTGCAACTTGAAAAGATTATAGTCGCAAGTTGTCAGGTTGACTCTGCATGTTGTTAGTTTGATTTCATGGATCCGCGTCCTGATCGGGGCGCCCAACCACTCCATGGTTGGTAGGCCTCTGTCGCACAACACCATAAAAGAGACATGGGGGCCGGGGCACAAGGTATGAGGTTGACCTGAGCCGTCGTAACCCGCCTACAGAGAAACCCTAACTTGATCTATAGAAAGCGGTGCTGCCAACGACAGGAAAGACCCACTGCCTTCGCCGTCGCCAATGGAACGCGTCTCCACTGCACGGCGCTCAACTACAACACCGCGCCACCGACGGCCACGTCACTGCGGCGCCATGGCTGCGACTGCGCTCGACATGTGGTACACCAAGCAAGTTTTCCTATCTAAGTTATGCATTTACCCACTGATCTGCACCTAGAGGTTCTAGAATTTCTATCAATGGTACCAGAGCCAGGCTTTCTAGGGTGTAGATCTAGTTTGGGGATAGAAAACTGAAAAGAAATAGAAAAGACAGAGAAGTAGAGGGTCCGATCCGGTTTGGAGTGGAACCCTAACCCCAGTCGGGGTGAAGAAATCAGAAGAAAGAGGGTTCAATTCGGTCGATTTGGATCGACCCAAACACGAACCCTAACCCTAACCCGCAAATAGTAGGCGGGGAAGATGAACAGTGGGTTCGGCCAAACCCGAACCCTTGACCCAAACCCTAATCTAGAAGAAAGAAAGAAAGAAAAGAGAACATATCGACCGAATCTGCGACCGGGGAAGGGGAAGAAGCAAAGAGACAGAGGGTTTGAACCCTAACTCAAACCCCAAGCACTAACGCGAACCATAATCCATCGGGAAAAGAAAAACAGTAACTGATCCCTAACCCTATCCCCAAATCGGACCAGCTCTGAGAAGAAAAGAAAGAAGATCCAAAAGAGAAGAAGGGGAAAGAGAAAGAGCTAGGAAGGCGGCTTGCCTAACGAAACCCTAACCCTAACTCGCGACGAGGAAGGGGAAGAGAGTGAACGGACAAGGGGAAGGAGCTCCTACCTAGGGTCCGCCCACTCCATCTCCACCGCCGGTCGTCGCATGGACGCCGTGCGGGAAGTCAACCCCAGCCGCCGGGGAGGGAGAAGCGCCGCCGCACGACCTCCGCCTCGGGCTTGGACCAAAGGGCACCACCGTGGTGCCGCTCGACGGTGCCGCACGCGGCTCCGGCCACACGCGTGCGCCGGTGAGGGGTGCCACGGCGGAGCCACCATCCCTTACGTCACGTCCGCCTTGAGCTCGACTACGCCCTGTCGCTCGCGGGGCTGAGAGAGAGAAAGGGGAGAAGAGAAGTGAGCTATGGTTTTAGGAGCCGTTTTTTGATCCGCCGAGACGCGCGCGTGGCCGTTTGATCTGCATCAACGGCGAAGATCAACCAGGCCAGATTGAGCCCTAGGCGGGAGCGCGCAGCGGGTGACTTTGCCGGCCCAGGCCCAGGTTACGGCCTGGGAGGCGCCGTGGGCGCGCGCGGGGGTATTTGGACCGGATCGTTTTGCCGGTTGGGCTAAAGTACATTGTTCAGTTTGAATCCATTTTTTGTTTTTCTTTTTCCAGTAAATGTTTATCTCCTGGAAAATGATTAATGGCTCAAGAAAATTAGCAAAAGAATTTTTTTGTGGATAAAATTCATAAATTATGTTTAAGTTTCCGCCGTAAAGTTTAATGCTGATTATCTTCTAATTAAATTTGAACCAACAGGAGAATTTAATTTGAAGAGCAGTTATATTTAGAAAATTATGATTATGTTGATTCTCTAATTAAATTAGAACCAATGGGAAAATTTAATTAGAGGAGTAGTCCATTTTTTGTTTAAGTAAGATTATGGTATTGTCATTTTCTGACCAACGTTGATGATGACAATATTCTAACGAATTTAAGTTTGAAGTTTAAATCTCTGAAAATTTTTACACCAATGTGGTGAATTTTTCATAGAGTTAATAAGGACCAAGAAATGCTCCTAAACTAATAGAATATATTTTGTTAACATGTTTTCACTGCAATGAAGTTGATTATCTTTTAATTAAATTCGAACCAACAGGAGAATTGAATTTTGAAGAGTAGTTATATGGATTTCAAATTAATTTCTGAGTTTTATGCATTAATTCTATTTTCTACCTAATGGTGATGTAGAATTGATACAGAAGCACCTTGTATGTTTTAATTCGACGAGATCACTCGGCTGCATGCCAACGGGCTGCAATGCTGGGGTATGTGAATGAAAAGACTTGAGTCAAGCCAGTTCAGGACAATTTTTGTTAGTTTATTAATTTTCTGATTAAATTAGAACCAACGGAAAGATTTAATTAAAAAATAAAGTATAAGTGAATGTTTTAGTCATTATGACTAAGTTTTCGTATATATGTATCCCGCATGGGGAGAAGTTTTGGCATAGTAATTATGCTAGTCCATCTAGCATGACAGGAGAAGTTTTGCAATGACTCAATGGTTTTGTATCCCGCATAGCAAGAGAAGTTTGGGTAGCTATTATGCTATCATAGTATTGACCATGGCATAATAGAAATGCATCGTCATGGTCAATCCTAACCAAACGATAAGAAAAAGATACAAGTGTGACTTGTAAAAGTATTACTAATGAAAGACCTCGTTGAGTTCATAAAATGAATTAAGAAAAGTGTACTCCTAAACGGATCAAGAAATAACTTTGTTTACATGACACAATCATGTGAATAAAGTAAGTTATAAGTATCTCCTCATTTACAAGCTTTCTAAATAGTTATCGAAATTATGACAGTAAAGTTCATGCCATATTTCGAGAGAGGAATATAAAGATCAATTAAGAAAGACACTCTTCATTAAGAGTGAGATAAAGACCGTTGAAGAAGTACACCAGTTACAACAATGATACCCCTAAATAGAGAAATAGCTAAATTCCTCGACCTTTTAAAGTTCCGACATAAAAATAGTGTAGTCAGTCTCAAAGATGTTAAGTGGTGCTTAAAGCGCCATATGAGATTTTAACGGATTAAACCCAAAATAAGATATTTAAAGATACACTATCTTTAGAAAAGATGGAAAGATCTGGAGGAGCATAGTATGTAGAGGTATGTAGAGACCTAAGACTTGAAGAGAAGAGGGACCGCGTGCCTACTCCAATGACTCAGGAGCAATAAGTTTCTTAATACCTATTGATGTTGTATGACTAATACAACACCTGTTGTTGGCTCTTCGAAGAAGATGAATAATATAAACAAGGATCTTGCGATATAGGAGCCTGTAGAATCAATTGTCTCTTGGCAATGAAGAGCAACAATAGCTCCATATGAAAATGCCAGTAGCTGAGGCCCCAAAAGATCTCAAAGAATTAGTAAACCAGTTTTTCCAATGACTATAAAGTCTATGTTAGTAAAGAAATTCAAATGAAGGGTGATCCCACCTCATTTGAAGAAGTCATGAGAAGCGTTTACTCGTTTAAATGGCAAGAAGCTATGGAGGTTGAAATGAATTCGAAGAATACCAACGATGTTTGGGATTTAGAAGAAATTCCTAATGGAGCCAAAATAGTAGGTTGTTAATGGGTCTACAAGACAAAATGTGACTCCAAAGTGATTGTAGAAAGATATAAAGCACGACTTGTGGCAATATGCTTTACGCAAAGAGAATGAAAAGATTACAATGAGATTTTTCTCTCCAATCTCATGTAAGAATTCTTTTAGAATCATAATGATGTTAATGGCACATTACAATTTAGAGTTATATCAGATGGATGTAAAGACGACATTCCTCAACAGGGATTTATAAGAAAACGATTATATGGCACAACCCAAAAGGTTTTGTCGTGGAAGAAAAGAATGTATGGGATGCCGCCTGTAGAAATCTATTTATGGGTTAAAACAAGTCTCTAGACAGTAGTACTTGATGTTGATGAAACAATAAGAAAGTTTGGGTTTGAAGAAAAATAAAAAGGACAATAGCGTTTATGTAAAGTTCAAGAATGGAAAATTCTTTTTCCACATCCGGTGAATAGATAACATTGCACTCACTAGTAGTGATGTTAATCTATCATTGGAAAAGAAGAAGTTTTATCCTCAAGTTTCAATGTGAATGATCTTGATGAAGTATCATTGGTTCTAGGAATCAAAATTCACCGAGATAGAAGAAAATAAGGGTATTATGACTATCGCAAAGGCAAACTTAGAAAAGATTCTAAAGAAGTAAAGTATGCATGCGAGTAAACCTACGCCTGCTCCTATAGACCAGGGTAATAGTTTTGGAAACTTTAAGTGTTCCTAGAACTAATATGAGATCGATCAAATGAACATGGTTCCATATGCTTCAGCTGTTGGAAGCTTGATGAGTGTACAAGTACAAGTAAGAACTTACCCTGACGTAGTTTACGTATTCGGGATATTTTGGCAGAAGTCCAGTTCAGATATAGATCACTAGAATTGAGTTGAGAATGTCTTGCAATTTTACAAAGTATCATAGGCCTCATGCTGAGTAAGAAAGAATAAGTACTCTCAAGTAGTTGAGGGTATAAAAAGTTAAGTCTTGGCGAGATGTGTAGTGAAATCCACAGCAATTGCTAACACTCACAGTTGTAGTATTATTGTGGAAAAGCTCCAAAGAAACAGTTATGGTGTCATCAGTGATGCATACCATAGTATAGCTTGTCATGAGGCTTAAGGAACAGGCAAAAGGAGGTTAAGAGAATTTATACCCGGATTTAACAATGGTAGACAACAGAAATAACCATTTAAAGTAAGTTAACTTATAAGACAACAAGTCAAGTGTGCTGCCAAACACATTGACACTAAGGTATATGTTGTAAAAGAGAAAATCCATAATCATTTTGAAAAGCATTGAGCACATAAGTACCGAGTAAGTACTTGCGGATCCGCTTACCAAAGGCTAACCACCCAGTGCGTTCAGAGAACACACAGTCGACATAGGTTTATGGGAAAGCCTATGATTTCTTGATACTAAGGGCCTAGTTGAGTATCTGTTTCAAAACAGAGAGATGCGTTGTAGCTGTTTAATCTAATGGCAACAGACCGTGACGATGAGGCACGCTCTATACACTGATCTGTGATGAAATGGGAATAAGATAAAGTAAGTTATGTTTAAGAAATAAGGTGAGATCAAGAGGGAGAATATTAGTTTGATCTCCACCACGGTCATGGCCCCTTGGATCCGCGCCCTTATCGGGGGCGTCCAACCACTCCATGGTTGGTGGTCTCCAGTCGTACAGCACCATAAAAGGGACATGGGGGCCGGGGTACAAGGTACGAGATTGACCTGAGCTGCCGTAACCCGTCTACAGAGAAACCCTAACCCGATCTAAAGAAAGCGGTGCTGCCAGCGACAGAAAGACCCACTGCCTTCGCCATCGCCAATGAAACGCGTCTCCACTGCACGGTGCTCAACTACGACACCGCGCCACCGGCTGCCACATCACTGCAGCGCCATGGCTGCGACTGCGCTCGACATATGGTACACCAAGCAAATTTCCCTATCTAAGTTATGTATTTACCCACTGATCTGCACCTAGAGGTTCTAGAAGTTCTATCACATGTTTCTTAAATCAAATACAGACTTGTAAGTTGTCAACTTTGATTTTCCTTTGTTTAAAAAAAACTTTGATTTTAATTCCTATCCCTAAATCGCAGCTCATATTCTCTCAACCGATGAGAGTGAGAAAGCAATCGATGAGCTGTGCATAACCTATTCGCTAGTTAGTCATTATTTCCAGCCTCTACGTTGAACGTGGAACGTTTTCCGATAAGGATTCATATAGCTTGCTCCCCATCTTGGGCTCTTGGCCGTTGGCCCCTATTGAAAATAGAGGTTTGACCTTGATCTCTGGCTGGAGAGCCTTCTTGCATCTGCATATGCGTATATATAATGGGCAGTCCCTAGCTTCATCACGACGCAGCGAAATAGGACTTCTTCACAAGTGCTTCTGCTAACAGGCATCGTCGCATCGCTGTGTAGGTTTTGTCTCTGACAATCCTTAGCTGTATATATGTTTACACTTTATACACCATGATGGAGTAACAATCAAAAGTTGGTTTTCTAAGAAACAACTCATCAGTTGTTTACTGAGACCAGAGTGCTTGTTTTAGTATCGTACGTCCATGCGTGTGTTCCTTCATCTGATCATCTCATTTTCAGATTCTTGTGTTAACATGCTGCCAATGTGATTCCTTTTGTGATTTCCTACTCCTCATCACAGATATTCCTGAAACCAGCCGTCCATCCCACTGGGAGCACCGCAGATGCCGCAAACGGTGTCTGATGGGGGAGAAGACGACCACGGCGCCGACGTTGCTAGCCGGACGTCATCACACCGCCGCATGGAGCACGGGCATGGGTATAAGGTCGGCGTCCCGCCGAAGAAGAACTTCCTCACCGAGTTCTCTGACGCGGTGAAGGAGACGTTCTTCGCTGACGACCCACTGCGGCAGTACAAAGACCAGCCCAAGTCCAAAAAGATCTGGCTCGGCCTGCAGCACATCTTCCCGGTGCTTGACTGGATCAGACACTACTCCCTCGGCAAGTTCAAGGGTGACTTCATCGCCGGGCTCACCATTGCCAGCCTCTGCATACCCCAGGTCAGTTGAGTTATATACCTCGCGTCAGCAGCAGCACGGGTTCATGCACTGACGCTGTCTGATACAATCTGTGGCCTAACAAAACCGTGCTTTCAACCACAGGACATCGGTTATTCTAAGCTTGCTAACTTGCCAGCAGAGGTTGGATTATGTAAGTGCACTCATTCACATATGCATCTCTTCGTTTTAATTGAGATCACTTTCAACTATGCTGATCAGAAATGTGGTCGCCATTTTTACAGACACTAGCTTCGTGCCGCCTCTGATATACGCGGTGATGGGCAGCTCCAGGGATATAGCCATCGGTCCAGTGGCCGTGGTGTCGCTGTTGCTCGGTACTCTCCTTCAGAATGAGATTGACCCCAAGACACACCCGCTTGAGTACAGGCAGCTAGCGTTCACTGCGACCTTTTTCGCAGGGGTCACTCAGGCAGCGCTCGGATTCTTCAGGTGAGCGGCCCTAGTGATTGTTAACCTGTCAGTTCGTAGCTGCTTTGGCATGAGCATCTCATCTAGTCTGAAACTCAACTCTGCCACAGGCTAGGGTTTATCATAGAGTTCTTGTCTCATGCTGCCATTGTCGGATTCATGGCCGGTGCTGCCATCACCATTGCTCTTCAGCAGCTGAAAGGATTCCTTGGAATTGCAAACTTCACCAAGAAATCTGATATTGTATCTGTCATGAAATCAGTTTGGGGAAATGTTCACCATGGGGTAAGACACTGTACCATGTGGATCTTTTTACCTGCCTGATGAAAACCACGATAGTTGAGACTTTGAGTGTTTGACGCAATATATGTGTCTGCTATTTATTGCAGTGGAATTGGCAGACAATACTGATAGGAGCGTCCTTCCTTGCATTCCTTCTGGTTGCCAAGTACATTGTAAGACAATACATTACATGCTCCAAGATGGCAAGAACTCTTCTTGGTTTTCTTTTGACTATATGTGATCACACCGTTTCTTTGAATAATTCAGGGGAAAAGGAATAAAAAGCTCTTCTGGGTGTCTGCAATCGCACCTCTCACTTCGGTGATCATATCCACATTTTTTGTGTACATCACTCGTGCAGATAAGCATGGTGTTGCAATTGTAAGTCATACTTGACTGTTCTTGATGTTAGCCATCGGAAAAATATGCAAGTGCATCTTATTAGTTGAAGCTAACAATAAAGATCATCACTGCATAACTGCAGGTCAAGAACATAAGGAAAGGCATCAACCCACCTTCATCTAGTCTCATATACTTCACTGGCCCATACTTGGCAACAGGATTCAAAATTGGGGTAGTAGCTGGAATGATAGGCCTAACGGTGAGACAAACCCTTTGATAAGGAAACAGACTTCTTAAGCTTTGATGTTCAAAATTATGATAACGTGGAAAACTTTTCTATGACAAAAAAATGTGCTAATTAATCAACTGATGCAAACTTATCAGGAAGCAATTGCAATTGGAAGAACATTTGCTGCCCTCAAGGATTACCAGATAGATGGGAATAAAGAAATGGTGGCTCTAGGAACCATGAACATTGTTGGTTCATTGACTTCTTGCTACATAGCCACAGGTAACAATTAATTCAGGAAAAAAAAACAATTCATAGCCACAGGTAACAATTATTCTGACAGAAGTCATTCATTGTAGGTTCTTTCTCACGGTCAGCAGTTAATTACATGGCTGGCTGCAAAACAGCAGTGTCAAATGTTGTTATGTCAACTGTCGTAATGCTTACATTGCTGTTGATCACCCCATTGTTCAAGTACACTCCAAATGCCATCCTTTCCTCAATCATCATATCAGCAGTGCTTGGTTTAATTGACTATGAGTCGGCTTACCTTATCTGGAAAGTTGACAAACTGGACTTTCTAGCATGCATGGGAGCATTCTTTGGAGTCATATTTTCATCAGTGGAGTATGGCTTGCTCATTGCGGTGTGAATCACAACTATTTCGTTTATGCTACCAACAATTGAGTTCTTATATAGTAGACAAAGAGCTGATGACTGTAAAACCTTTTGTGAATAGGTTGCGATATCTCTTGCTAAAATTCTTCTCCAAGTAACACGGCCAAGAACAGTTTTACTTGGAAACCTTCCACGAACAACTATATACAGGAATGTAGAACAATATCCTGATGCTACCAAGGTTCCAGGGGTGCTAATTGTTAGAGTGGACTCAGCTATATACTTCACAAACTCCAACTATGTTAAAGAGAGGTAAAATGCTTGTATTCAACATGAGCTTCTGCCACAGGAATGATTACTACTATAGGGTTTCATAGTAGCATATTTGGCTTTCTTTTTGTTATTACCATGGATACAGCCTTTTTTGACAAAAAAGAGGTGAACCATGCTATACTTTAATAGTTCAAGCAGAATGTACAAGCATTAAAAAGAAAGCATAAGATGCTAGTGCTTAGAAGAATTTTCACATAAACCTTTTATATATCTATATACTGCAGATTAGGATCTGGCCTGCAGGGCAGATGTAGTTATGTGTTTTATAGATCTGTGAATCATACTTTGAAATTTTGATATATAATTTGATGGATGTGATAACTAGCATTCTTTTTATATCTATTCGAATTGACTCATCCATAATTTGGAGGGTAACCTCAATGCAAAGTCTTTTATCTGATCAGAAAAAGAAAGTCAACAGTTCCTTGAAAGTGCAAGGCTACATCAGATGCTCTTCTAAGATTGGCTACATGTGCAAATACGATATGTGATTAGTATTCTAGTGGCATGAGATTGCATTAGATGCATTATTGAGTCATGTTCAGTATTCTAATAGAGAATGTTACGATTTAAAATCAGCTAAAGAGGAAAGCAGTGATTAATTAGAATCTAATTTTCAGAATCCTGAGGTGGCTAAGAGACGAGGAGGAGCAACAACAGGACCAGAAGTTGCCAAAAACTGAGTTTCTAATTATTGATCTGTCTCGTAAGTCACAAGAACATATCTGACTATATGCTATCTTTTTACTTAAGTTCCATATAGTGATTGAAAACATTGTTCTGACTCTCAACAGCTGTAATTGATATCGACACAAGTGGAATCAACGCTTTGGAGGAGTTGTTGAAGGCTCTTGAAAAAAGCAAAATTCAGGTAAGACGCCAGATCTCATAACAAGCATTTACAACTACTAGCAGTCTGGTAGTGATACTGCTAACATAAAAATTCACTGAAGAACCCTCACTAAGATCAAAATCCATTCCTTTTACTTACAGCTGGTTCTTGCCAATCCCGGGCCAGAGGTGATCCAGAAGCTCCGCTCAGCTAAATTCACAGACATGATTGGTGAAGACAAGATCTTCCTCACGGTCGGCGACGCTGTGAAGAAATTTGCTCCCAAGGTGGCGGATAATGTCTGAAGGAGTTTCATAGTCACGTCACGTAACAGTATGAGTAAGGAGAAGCCTATCTATTCTTTGGCAAAGTCGAGTGGACACTGGACAGTGCGGATTTATAGAACAGAAGCAGAACAGAACGGGAGTAAATAACATGGTTTGCAGAATGGTAGTAAATAAAGAAGATGCTCCGGAGTTGGAGTGCATCACGCTTGCGAGATGTGGTTGGATAGAATGCAGATGGTGGCCTAGTTGGGCGTCTATGTCAGTCCTTGTGGTTGTGGAGTCTGTTCCGCGTTGGCAAGCACTTGGTGATGGAGATCGGAGGTTTGATGGACCAGAAGATATGGTGCCTGATGATTAACATATCATCACTGATCGTGAAAGAAGAGTTACCTCTTTGGGATTACAGGCTTTGTGTCTATATCTTACAGTAATTAGCCCATTTCCTTGTAATTTCAGGTTTTATGATGAGGTTTTACACTTGGCTTATTATATAAATATATTTGAGCATGGGCATGCATGTGTAAGATGCATCGGGCCCGAGTTAACTGGTAGTGAAGCAGAGAGACACGAGGCTCACCTGACCGACAGGAACCACCTAGCCTGGCCGAGATGCTGACCGCCAGTCGCCACAGCCGGCCGCCAGTGTACGGCAGGAGGAAGCAGCGCGGTTGCTCGCCCGCCGACGGGAGCCGTACGCCCGCATTCTCGGCTCTCGCCCGGGCGCCCGGCCGGCGGCCGCCATTGATTCGGCCATGACGGCCCGACGTATGGGCCGCGGATTATCGACATAGCCGCGTGGGCCGTGGCCTTTGGGCTCGGTCCAGCCGGAAAACTACGCGAGAGTTTGGGCGCAATCGATGAGCCCATCACTTTGTTCGTCTTCCTCCCAACCGCCGCCGTCGGGTGCCTCGTACGGAATCCCCACCGGCCACACCGCGCGCCTACCACAAAATCCCTCACCCTCACCTCACCTCCGCCGCTCCGCCTCTCGCGATAGCCACAAGCCCAAAAAATCCATGGAATAGTCTCAGCTACAACCGGATACCGCGCCGATCGTCTCCAGGATTAACAGCGTGAGCTGGAAACTAGCGCGGCAGGTGCGGCGGTGCGTCACCTTTGCTGGCCGCTTCACGCCCTTGCAGCCCGCCTCCCTTGGAGTGTCCCTACCGGCACGCGGACCGCGCCTCCGGGTTCCTTCGCTTCGTCTCGTGGAGGCATTCCCACGAATACCTGCGTGGCATGTCCGCCACGCTCCTGCACGCGCCGTCTCGGGCGCCCCATACCTACCGCCACCGCAGGACGCACCTGAAATCCACTTGATCAAGCCCTGCGATAGCAAGGTGAGTAAGGTGCAAACACGCAGAAGGTGAACTCCATGCATGTGCTCAGTCAATGAGAACTAGAGATTGGTGTTTCCGCGTGTACCTCGATGTTGATACATCTGGGCAAGGCTTCGAGTGGCCAGCACTCAACTCTGCCATGGACTGGTGCGATCAGATGCTGAGCGATGGTGTCCGGCCAAAATTTCAGTTATCTACATTCTACAATGCCGGCGGTCAGTGGTCAGTGCATCGTACAACGATGCGGATATGTTGAGCCAATCATGAAGAAGGTTTTCAATTGAGTGACACCCAGCGCATTCATCTATACAGTGACTTGGATTCAGCATCTGCGGTATCCTGTTGAAGCATGGATTAATGGTTAATGGTAGGGGATGGGGTTGTTTATGAGCCCAATAGCAATGTGCTCGGTTCTAATCAATGGATTATGCCGTAAGTGGGAGGTTGAGGCATTGGAAGATTTAATTATACAGATGAAAGGTCACATTGATCTGACAGAAGTGTATCCATATACGGATGTACTGCCAGTCTGTACTCTGTCACAATGGCTGCACTACGGGATTCCTGGCTTCTGAGCAAATATATACAGCATGCACTTCTTGTTTGTTCCGAATTTGTGTTTCGGGGATGCTCTAGGTTGGTGTTGGACTGTTCCACAGGATGGCAAGAGATGGCGCTCATTAATACATTATTACATGCAATGCCTCAGCAAATGATCGAGACCAGTATAGTTGAATCTGCATTTGTTTATGGTATCAAGATGAAATGGGGATATTGGTATGTTTCACTGAACCGTAGGATACAGTATGAGAGAAAAGGACTTCGCATTATTGGTGAGGACAGGATTATGGGAGAGTCATCGAGCAGCGCTTGAGAGGAACGATACAGATATCAACAAACCAATTTGGTTTCATGTCCGAAAGGTCAACCACAGAAACAATCTTCTTAATAAGACAAGTTATGGAACGGTTTAGAGAGCAGAAGAAGGACCTCCACATAGTTTTCATTGACTTGAAGAAGACTTATGATAAGATAACTAGAAATGTTATATGGTGGGCTTTGGACAAACATAAAGTCTCATCAAAGTACGTGACCCTCATCAAGGACATGTACAACAATGTTGTGACTAGTGTTCGAACAAACGATGGTAACACATATTGTTTCCCGATTAAAATTGGACTTCATCAAGGGTCAGTCTTAAGCCCGTATCTCTTTGCCTCGGTAATGGATGAGGTTACCAAGAACATACAAAAGGATATCCCTTGGTGTATATTGTTCGCTGATGATGTAGTGTCAGTGGACGAAAGTTAGGTGGGAGTAAATAGGAAACTAGAGTTATAACGGCAGACCCTTGAGTTTAAAGGTTTTAGATTGCGCAGAACTAAAACCGAATACATGAGATGCAGCTTTGGTGGAGCTGCACAGGAGGAGGGAGAAGTGAGTTTGGAAAGTCAAGTAGTGCCAAAGAAGGATACCTTTCGGTATCTGGGATCGATGCTACAGAGGGATGGAGATATTGATGCAGACGTTAGCTATAGATTCAAAGCAGGGTGGATCAAGTGGTGACAAGCTTCTGGCATTCTGTGACAAAGAGGGTACCACAAAAGCTAAAAGGTAAGTTCTATAGAACGGCGATTAGACCGGCTATGTTGTATGGAGCAGAATGTTGGCCTACAAAGATTCGACATGTTTAACAACTGAGTGTTGCAGAAATACGTATGTTGCGATGGATTTACGGTCACACAAGAATGGATCGAGTTCGGAACGATGATATACGTGATCGTCTAGATGTAGCACCAATTGAAGAAAAGCTTGTTCAACATCGGTTGAGGTGATTTGCCCATGTCCAAAGGAGACCTCCAGAGGCACCAGTGCATTGTGGAGTCCAAAGCCAAGCTTATAATATGAGGAGAGGTAGAGGAAGACTGAAATTGACATAAAGGAGGCAATAAAAAGATATTTGAAAGTTTGGGATATACCTAGATATCTATGTTTGAATAGGAGTGCTTAGAAAGTAGCTATTGAAGTGCCTAAACCGTTACTTCTCTTGGTCGGTTTTAACTCTAGTCTACCTTAACTTACTTGGGACTGAAAGGCTATGTTGTTGGTGGTGGTGGTGGTGAGGATAGAAATGCACTGTTAATGATTACTAATGTGTTGAAGCAGGACTTTTCAGCCATCCACAGACATAAAACACCCTCAATGAAATTACTGTGGCTCAGCAGGCTCTACTAGTGCTCTACATTCTGGAGTATAAAAGGCTCTAAAACTGTAAATTTGATAAGTGGCTATACTGAAGCAATGAGCTGACTTGATTTTTCTTTCTCGAATATTCACCATGTTCCATGCTTGATCATCGATTATATCTAAAAAAGGTACCTAGCTCTGTCTTTAAACTTATTTTCAGATATCAGCAAGGTGTCAAGGTGTTTTGATAAACCATATTGATGATTCCAATCATTGCTTTTCTTAGTTATGTGCTACCAGAACTTATTAATAATTTGGCATTTTCAGCAATTGTGAATCAGCGAATACTACTGAATACTGGTGCTTTGTGATACCAAAATGAATGAAGGATTATAGTGTCAATTCCTCCTAGGTTGGTTTTGTTCTTATGAATGATTATAGTGCCTTCGTTTTTTGCAGCTAGTTGTGTTATTATGTTCGTTGGTTCTCTTAGAGTAGTTGATAGTCGTTCGGTCCCGAATTGTTTGTATGTAATTGCTTAATTGTAAACTTTGTTCGATCCCTGTGAGGTTTTGCAGGGATCATGTTGGTCTTGGTAAGCCATGGCTTACTAAGTCCATGTGTGTTATAACCCTCTTTTCCTCTTAATATGGAAAATGCACTTAGACACGGCCATGAAAAAAAAAGATTATAGCTTACCTAATGGCTGATCTTATACTGAACTAATCTTAGCTTTCTCGAGATATGTAACTGGGTAAACGGAGGCACTTATATCTGTTCTATTTTACTTGCCTTTTAGCATATCATTGTCTTTAATGAACTTCAGTCATCATATCATTTGCTTTCTTAGGGTCTGTATGACACAAGGGGCTAACCGTTGACATATATTTTGTATGCCAAAGAAAACATGTGCTAATTTTTTGCTAATAAGAGCTAATAGAGTTAATTTTTGTCTTGGGATCCAAACAGTTACTCCCTCGGCCACGGAAAACAAGGCATACATGTATTTCAAAATTTAAATTTTTTTTTATCTTTGAACAACAATTAGCCTGATTATATGAAAAGTCTATAGTACAAAAGCGGTTACATTACATTTCATATTTAGAAATAATTTTCTAATATTCAAACTTTTTATCATATATTACAAGAGAAATTAGTGGTCAAAGTATGATCTTGAAAACCACACCAAGTCAAATCACGGCTTCTATTTTAAGATGGAGAGAGAGTATATTTTAAGAAAGTTAATAAAATATGTAATAAAATCTACTATGATAGATATAAATGCTTTTCATGCATATTTGTGGCATAATTTTTACAAAGTTGACTGCATGCATGCGTTCTTGGAAAGGGGGTAGACAAGGAAGAGGAATAATTTGAACCAGATTTTTTTTTGGAAACTATGCCATGGAACTTCCCGTATGCTTTGTGAGGAGGCTCAAAAGTTAAATGAAACAACTTTTTAAGCTAAGAGAAAGGGTTTCGATGTTCTATCACTTAGTTTTCTTTTAATAAATGTTGCCACTAGCGGCTTATTGCCCCTGAAGGCACATGATGTATAGGCCCTATTCGCTTGTCTTATAATCCGTACTTTTCAGCTTATTTTTTCAGTCAGAGCAGTGCTTTTCTCTCACAACAAATCAGTCGAAACAATGTTTTGGCTTGTTTTTTCAGCGAAGCGAACAGGGCCATAGTGCTGTTGTGTGTTGGCCTAATTGGATCTTAGATTCAGATCTGGAATTATCAGAGGGCAGCTTGACCCTTGGCTGCTTAGATCGAATGGAAATGCAATGGCCTATTTTACAATGACACTCCCTTGCCCTTTATAGGCAAAGGGGATTTTCACTTGCTACAACATATTCTAACCACTAAAGTAGATGCTGAGTATATTTCTAACACTAGGCTTGGAAGCCAAGAAAAAGTAAAAGTGCAGGAAAAGTAACATATAAGAGCTTTAGCACTAGACTTATCTATCAACCTCCCCTTAAGCCTTGTGTCGAGCACTAGAGGTGATCTGTTGTAGCCCAATCCCCTCCCTCATCTTCTGGAACTTGGACTTCCCCAGCGACTTGGTGAAAATGTCAGCCAACTGATAACTGATCAGTAGTGGCAATGTGGCTGACCTTGATGCTTCCGTCCTCCAAGCAATCTTTGATAAAGTGGTACTTGATGCGGATGTGCTTGCTTCTTTCATGAAAGACAGGGTTCTTGGCTAGAGCTATAGCAGACTTGCTATCCACCTTCAGCTCAACCACATCCACCTTCCTGCCAAGGAGCTCTGCCAGCATCCTTCACAGCCATAGCGTCAATGTTGCGGTAGTGGTGGTGGCGATGTACTCTGCTTCACAGCTTGAGAGGGCCACCACCTTCTGCTTGAGGGACTGCTAGCTAACCAAGCAATCACCGAGGAAGAACATCGTCCTGATTGTGCTCTTGCTGGTATCCACATCACCGACGAGGTCATTGTCGCAATAGCCAATGAATCACGTCGTGTCGGGGGCCCTTCCGTAGTGAAGACCGTAGTCAAGGGTGCCCGCCATGTAGCGCAAGATTTGATTGATGGCCTATAGATGCTCCATCGTCGGCCGCTCCATGAACCAGCTCATGTACCCGATGGTGAACGCTATGTCCGGTCGGGTATGGACCAGGTAGCACAAGCTCCCGATCAGCCCCGGTAATGGGTTGGATCAACCTCCTCCGCCGTGCTCTCCCGACTCAGCTTGAGCTTATCCTCCATCGAGGTGTGGGCTGGAGCCTATCATACCACCAAGCTCGAGGATGCGCTTGGCATAGTGGGTTTGGCAGAGGGTGATCCCAGTAGCGTCCTGGCGCACTTCGACACCGAGGTAGAAGTAGAGGAGGCCAAGGTCGCTCATGTCGAACGCCTTCTTCATCAGTGCCTTGAACACCTCCACCTTCTGCTCTTCAGCGTCGGTGATAATGAGGTCATCGATGTAGATGTCGACCAGTAGAACGTTGCATCCACTACCCCACCGGTACACCGCCGACTCATGCGCGCTCTGCTTGAAGCCCATCTTCTTGAGTGTGGCATCGAGCTTCATGTTCTAGAGTGCCTTGAGCAGGCCATAGAGTGCCTTGCGCAGGCATTACACCTTCCCCTCTTCTCCGGCGATGGCGTAGCTAGGTGGCTGGCGCACGTAGACCTCCTCCTTGAGGTCACCGTTGAGGAAGACGGACTTCATGTCCATGTGGTGGACTTGCCACCCCTCTTGAGCCGCCAGCGCGAGGAGGACACAGACTGACTCAATGCACTCCATGGGAGCGAAGGTGTAGTCATAGTCGATCCCCTCCTGCTGAATGAAGCCGCGCGCCACCAGCCGCGCCTTGTGCTTGATCACCGCGCCTAGCTCGTCCTTCTTGAGCTTGAACATCCACTTCAGGGTGATAGGGCAGTGGCTATCAGGCAGTGGCACCAGCTCCTAGGTGCGGTTCTGCTCAACGGACTTGAGCTCCTGCTCCATCGTCACTCGCCACGCCGGATCACCCTGCGCCTCAGCGTACGTGGTCGACTCATTGGTGTGCGTCAGATGAAGCTAGGTGAAGAGCCTCTCGGGCTAGTCCGGTGAAGACTGGTCGCTGAGGATGCTTGCCATCGTGCGGTATCATAGAGGCTCATCGTCGTAGTAGATGTCTAGGCGGTCTTCATCGTCCTCCAGTGGCATGGCATACTTGACCTCCAGCTACCATGTGTGCGTTCATGTCGCAACGGGCGAGGTAGAAGACGCTGAGGAGGTTGGCTAGTATGCTAGAGAGATCCGTTGTGATGATGTAGAGGTCAGAGAGGTTGGCTACGGTGCTGGAGAGGTTGGAGCTGCTACCGATGGACTACCGACCACCGCCGATGGGCTATCGAACTCCCCCGGATTTGGTGAACAAGGCAGGGTTGGTGAAGAGGTCGGAGCTAGTGATGAAGACCCATACATTGATGAAGATGCACCTTGTGCTTCCTCAGCGTCTTCAACCCACACATACTCGACGGTGAAATCACGAAGCGCGGTCGCCGACCTATCATCCACCGCCTTGTCCTATGCCCAGCCGCATCCTTCATCAAGCACAACGTCGCGCGCCACGCGCACGCGCGGTGTCATCGAGGCGAGCACGTGGTAGGCCTTAGCCCCTTCTGCGTAGCCAATGAAGACCCCCAGCGAGCTACGATCGTCGAGATTGCTAACGTGGTTCAGTTCCTTGATGAAGGTGAGGTAGCCGAAGACACACAGGTAGCTGACCACTGGCTTGTGCCCGTGCTAGGCCTCATACGGCGTCTTGCCGTTGAGTGCACTGGTCAGAGAACGGTTGAGCAGGTGTATGACGGTCATCATGTCCTCTCTCTAGTAGACCGCTGGCATGATGTGCTGTTTGAGGAGCACGCACGCCACTGCCACCACCATCTAATTGCGATGCTTGACCATGTCATTCTGCTGCGGTGAGTAGGGTGTGGAGTGGTGGCGCTAAATCCTTTTGTTGGCACAGTACGCCGCAAACTCAGCTACCGTGAATTCACCGTTGTTGTCCATGCGGAGCACCTAGAGCTTGCGGTCGTACTCCTTCTCCACGACTGCCTGGTGTGCTTGATGGCGTCCACAGCTGCTACCTTGGAATCAAGCAGCATGGCCCACATGTAGCGGGTGGCATCGTCAACGAGTAGTAGGAAGTAGCGTCAACCTCTAGGGATGGCCGGTGACACTGGACCGTAGAGGTCGCCGTGCACCAGCTCGAGCTGCTCGGTGGCGTGGTAGGAGGCTTGACATGGGAAGGGCCTACGCTTTAGCTTGGTCACCACATAGGTGTCACAGAGCTGCTCGATGTGGTCGACGTAGGGCATGCCGCGGACCATCTCCTTCTTTGTCGAGCTGCTTCAGGGCTTCGAAATGAAGGTGCCCAAAGCCCTCATGCCAGCGCCACGCCTCATCATCCCGGCGTGCAGCAAGACAGAGGGATTGCACCACCTGTACATGGAACACATAAAGGTGGTTGCTTCCCTAGTTTACCTTGGCGAGAAGACGACAACCTCTATCCTAGATGCGTAGCACGTCGTCCTCAATCTCCACCCACGAGCCATTCTCATCCAGCTACCCAACGCTGATGATGGAGTTCTTCAAGGCTGGGATGTAGTACACCTCGGTGAGAAGATGGTTCTCCCCTATCTTGGCCTTGAAGATGACTGAGCCGACGCCCTTGATCTCAACGGTGGAGGCGTCATCTAACTTGACGGAGCCCTTCACGCCAGAGTCCAAGTCAGAGAAGAACTCACACGCAACCTGTCATGTGGTGCATCGCACCTGTGTTGAGGTACC